>NW_026020134.1:939604-1539604 GCF_900185275.1 Solanum verrucosum | reverse complement strand
TATTGTATACGATACAAAATTATGAATATAACAGTCCATTCAACAATATGAACTTTATACTTGATACATCCATAAGATCTATTAAAAAAAAAATTAGAACCGAGCTGTAACCATCAAATTTACGTTATGATACATAATTTGCACTACAAAGTATCTTAATTGTTAATAATAATGTATCTGATACAATAAAGTTATGAAAAAAGGGTCTATGTGAGCTGAAATAAAGTGTAACTATAAATGTATCAGAATAAATAAGAATTAAGTTATCAATTAGATACATGAATGAATCGACAACTAACTGCAACTAAGTGTCTAATGTATCAGCATGAATGAATCAGCAACTAACTACAACTAAGCTATCAAGAATATACATGAATGAAAAATCAAAAAAATTGAAAAAAACAATAATGGAGAATACGAAAAGTATCCATTTAGTGGTTTGAATTTGATTGATTAGAGAGAAAATCCTTTTTAAATTCAAATTGAGATGAAAATTGTAACTGATAAGATTGTGGAGTGAAATTAGGAAGAGATTCAAGGAGTGAAAAAAGGAAAGGGATAAGTGGGTTAAGGCTGGGATACTTATGTATCCGGTTGACTTGAGAATTGAGAAAAAATAAGGAATTTTGGAAATATTTTGAAATGGTAGGAAATAGTGGAAATTATGCAAATAAAGGCGTGTATATAGGTAATTTTTTCTTAATTGTATAGGGATATCACTTTCACAAAAACTCCAAAATAGGAAAGCACATAAGTAAGTTTACATTTTCAAATGTCCATTTATGGATCGGACATCCTCCTCATTTAGGTAAAATAATATACTTATTTAGGGGTGTTCACGATTTGGATAAATTAAATTTAAATAAAAATAATTTTTATTTGAGTTTTGTATTTTTAAAACTTGATATTATTTAATTTATTTTGATTTTGATTTTGTCGAAACGAACAATAAATTATATACATAATATATTATTATTTATGAATATTCTATGCAAAAAAATACAACACTCTAATAAAAAGAGAAAAACATATAATGTGTCTTTTATTTGTATAGTAATATCGATAGTTTATGCATTAAATTTACTAACAATATAAATAGGAAGTTTAAATATAATTAGAGTTTTGATATAAGAATTATAAGAACCAAAAAGGCACGAAGACAATTCATTTCCTTTTGAATGAGTTGTTCTTTTCTCTCTTTTGAATGAATCATTTATTTTATTTTCGTATATGATAATAACTGAGAAATCAAATTAAAACTAATAACAGCCAAATTGATAAAATATATTATATTTAATTTGATTTTAATTATTTAAAATCTAATTAAATTGATCTGATTTAAATTTTAATTTTAATTTCACTAATAACCGACTTAAGTCGACTCATAAACGTTCTTACTTGAAACCTACTGTTTATCCCGCCCTTTATGAGAAATTCATATATAATAATAAATTTAATTTTTCTCTATACAAAATGTAGCTTTTGTCATAGACTAGTCGATCATTAGGAGACTAATCCATGGGGGAGGTAGAGACGAAGTTTGGATTTTAACTAATGAGTTTTGAATTGTAGAATAATAATTTTATATGATATTTTTTTTAGTCAGATTCAAAATGAATGACATTATTTTATAATTAATAATGATTTAACTTTGAACTAAACTTGTCATTTTATTTTTAAAGAGAATATGATTTATATATAACTATACAAATATATGACTTATTTTGGACTATATAAATTACAAAATTACTTCTTTCATTGTTAAACTTCTTCTCAGTCAAACATCTTTACAAAAATTGGTACGATCGAGTATAAATTAAAGTTTCCTCTTTAAATATGGTAGAACGACAACATTTCTATGCCTTATAACACTACTAGAAACAAATGTTTTTTTCATCACGAGTCAGCAAGAAATTCATGTTATGAAACTTGATTTACCCATTTATTTTTCACGAAAGGAGTTCACTGGAAAAATGGATTAGTGGAAAATAGATTCTTCCTGATATAGTGGGAAACTTCTCTTAATTTTTTTTTGTATGAAAACATTACTATTTTTTTCATCGATTCAATCAATATATATATATATATATATATATATATATGAAAAATTATTTAGTAAAAAATAATATATTTTAGTAGTATAATCTTGTACTCTTAATTATTTTCCTATTTTTTGTAAAATATTTTCATATATTTAATGTTTCAATTGGTCTTCACTCTTCACTTTTCTAGACTAATTAATTAACTTGAACACGAAATAAATAAATAAATCAAGAGAGACATCTAAGAAGCGTGTGAAAAATTATATACAAATTTGTTCTTAACAAGAATTATAGTGGCATGGTAACTAGTTCTTCATCCTTAATTAGAGATATCAAATTTGAATTGTTCTAGACACAAAATTGTTTTTAATACGAAACGTTTTATCTCTCAATATGATACTTCTGAGCACGAATACGGCAAATGTAAAAGAGCTGTTTGTTTCTATTATCAAGTAAGGACAAAACGTTTATGATTGCTACAACTCTGTGTATTGGTACCCTTTCTCTTCCTCCTTCACAGAAAAATCCAACATGAAAGCCCATAAAAGATTGTTAAAAATGTCAATCTTATATTTTGGAGTTTTCTCTTTTTTTCTTCTTATATTTTGGAGTTTTCTCTTTTTCTTAATTTAGATTTTCACATGGGAGTTTCACTTTGAAGATAAAGTAACAAGGGGCCAAGGCATATTTGGAGTAGAAATCAATTTAAAGTAAGAATCTATAGTTAATAGGTTTTGAATTATAATCCTTTAAACTACTGAGTTCTAAAATAATATTTTTTACATATTTAATAAATTTTTAAGACAAATACATAGTTTGAACCATGGTTGCTCAGTAACGTCCAAGCCAAGATTACTCCTACTAAGATTATTTCATAGAAGATATATGAAGATACACTTGTTAACCGCATGAATACAATTAGACAAAGATATTGTTCGAATATAATTAGAAAGATATATTGTATATGTTTAAATACATATATTAGAGGGTGTTTGAATTGGATTGATTTTAAAGTTGGTCAATCCTATTTTTAAGTTAGTTTTTTAACTTCTGGAAGTGTTTGCAATTGACAAATATAAAAGTAACTTAAAATAAGTTAGAAAGTGTTTGACAAGGTTAAAAATAACGTAAAATAAGTTTAAAATGACTTAAAATAAGTTAAAAACCAAAAGTAGGTCTTTCCCTACTTTTTATTTTTTGACTTAAAAGTCATTTAAGTTTGATTTTTTTATTTTTGAATTAAAAGCATGTGTAGATATTATTCAAGTACAATTAGGAAGAAATATTAATGTATATGCGCATATATGCTTATTAAATGCGTGATACACTTATTAAGCGTGAATACAATCAGGGGCGGACCCACATGTGTTCCAGGGGGTTTACCCCTCGGTAAAAAATTACATTGTATATATAAGGTAAATTTTCTATATTTATGTGAATATATATATTTTGAACCCCCTCAATGACAAGGAAAACGAGATAGCCCAGCGGCAGGTTCCTTCATAACAAAGAGTTACGTCCAGGGTTCGAATCCGCTGGTTAGCATTTTACTTTTTACTATTTTAGTTTCAGTTTTTTTGAAGGGTCCCATTCCTTGAAAAAAAAATTGTTGGCTTATTTAAACGTTTATATTTTTATTTTTTGAACCCCTGAATGAAAATCTTGAATTCGCCACTAAATACAATGCCATTTCATTATCATTATGCACACACGTACATTTGAGTTAATTATAAATAAAATAACAATGCTCTCTGTTTAACTTTTTGGTCCAAAATATATGTGTAAGGGTTGTTTGATTGGGAACAAGTTATCGAAGAATTAATTATCATGGCATAAATTATTCTGGGATAAGTTATCCAACCACCATGTATATAGGATAACTTTTCCCATCACTAAGGTATAAATGATGTTATGATGGGGTGAATAATCTCATGACTGCCTGTTACCTTCAACCAAACGCAGAATAAAATAATCCTGCATTTTATCCCTAAAACTATTATACCTTATATGTCACACCAAACGATCCGCACCAGGTAATTGGAAATAGCACAAAAAATGATCTCATTCTTAGCAAATTGCCCTACTATGTCCTGGTTCCGTAAACAAACCTCTACAATGATGTTTCCCTTTTTTAAAATTTATTTCTTTTGATGAGGACTTTACCTTTTTTAAAAAAGGATACCCACTTGTGAGTGTGTGTGTTAAACTTGAAAAGAAATTTTTGGATAGAAAATATAATAAATTTTATATAATTTAATATGAGGATTGTAGTAATAATACCTTAATTTTGGTCGAATTTGTTGTTGCGATACTAAACTTTCATGAGGACATATTACCTCCCTAGACTATTTAATAGTGTATTTTTTACTCCCTGAATTATTTAATAGTGTATTTTAAAGGTATATATGTGTCCACGTGGACACTTTACTATTTATAATTTTGCATTACTTTTTATTTCCACGTGGGCAAATATATATATTTAAAATACGGTATTAAATACTCTAGGGAGGTAATAGGTCCTCATGAAAGTTTAGTATCACAACAGTAAATTCGACCAAAGTTGGATATTTTTTAGACCCTTATTCCTAATAATTATGGAATGAAATAGTGTTTAGGTAATTATAGTATTATTAATTTTTATGTGGCTACATATTTTGTTGCATCATTTGTATGACGATTAATATGAACTCATATCATCATTTCTATAATTATCTTTTTTATTCCTCTTTTACTATTTTATTCTCTTACTATTAAATATATTGAAGTCTCTCAAATGGTCAAACATTCTCACAAAATATATTGCTATAAAAAGATTAAATTTGCCTTTTGATATCTTCTTCAAATTTCAAGCACTCCAACAAGTTAATACTATTTCAATATTATTAAATCAACTTATTGAATTTAGCGTAATATTATATTGAACAACTATTTTTAAAAAGTATTATGACTGGACAATAAGTATTGACTGGTAAAAAAAAAACGTGCTTGGAGTTGAATGCTTAGGTAGATATTATTGTAGCTCAAAATTTTGAATTTTGAAAATTAGATTTTTATGACGTTTTGAATGAGTATAACTACAAAAAAAAAAAAAAAAAATCGGAAAAGTATTAAGGAAATTAAAATCTGAAATCTAGGTTGACTTAGTGTATATTTTGAGGTATTTTGAATAAATCTGATTCTTGAATTTAACGAAGAAAACAAAGTTAATTTTTGTATAGTAGTATACATGAGTGTGTAAATATTTTTTTTACTTTTGTATATCTGTTTTTTTTTCTTGGCCAAAAAAGGGAACAGTTAGTGTTATCCTTTTTTTCATTAACTTGGACACCATAAAACACAAAAGCATATGTACTCTCTTCGGTCCATATTAAGTGAATGTTCATGATATAATATAACTGTTAAAAGAAAAATATTGAAGTATATAAATTAAAGGTATTGTCTGTTTTTATTTTTTATATTATTTTCAATCTATTTTCTTACCTTAGAAAATGTAAAATACATTTTTGGTTTATGTTTATTTGTTACATTCAGACTTAACACAATCATTAAAAAATAATAATTAACATGGCTAGTTAGGACACACCACTCCTATTAATTGATGTTATATATTGAAAAATGATTTGAGGATAAGTAATTAACACAAATGATAAAACATAGAGAATTTTTTTTTCTTGATTTTTTAAAAG
Organism: Solanum verrucosum; assembly: GCF_900185275.1. Classification (NCBI taxonomy): domain Eukaryota; kingdom Viridiplantae; phylum Streptophyta; class Magnoliopsida; order Solanales; family Solanaceae; genus Solanum; species Solanum verrucosum. The sequence continues at coordinate 1,533,876 of NW_026020134.1, read as the reverse complement.
TGACAAGTAAAAATGAAAAATCTATTTTTGAAATAATTGACAAATAAAAGTGAACACATGGAATAATTAAGAATCTCATTAAATATAACGACATGTTAGGTAGGGGTGTGCAAAAATCGAATCGACCGATAAACCGAACCGAAAAAGTGTTATTAAGCGGTTATAAACGGGTTTTATAAAAAAAGTTACTAAGTTATCAGTTCGGTATTGATTTATAATATTGTGCTATTGGATAATCGATAATCCAGTTCGGTATTGATTTACTACTTTTACTTGTACATAAATAATATATATTAATTTCATTACATTACTAGTTATGTCTTTGTCCTTTAGCCTTCAATTCACACTTTACAATAACTTTGAATTCACAACTTCACATTATACAAAACGTCAAAATCTAAAGTAAGAACCCTATTCCGCTTAATTTCTTTGTGTTATACTTGTATAGTTCTTTTCATGATTGTTATAATTGTTTTTATTTTATGAGCATTTGTAAAGTTACATTATTGTCGCGTCAAATTTATTAAAGAAGTCGTATGTTTGTTTTGTAAGTATTTTCTTATTGGTTAAACTAAAAATCAAAATGTTAAGGGTCAAAACCGATAAAAAAATATCTTATTGATTTGATGCTGATTTAACGTATTTAAAAACTGGAAACCAATACACAAACCGATAATATATAAAATCGAACCAAACGGATTGATGCACACTCCTACCGTTAGGTAATTGGAGGAAAAAGTCTTAATATTTTTCTTGAACTTTGAATAATTCACTTATTTTGAACTATCAAAATATCTCAATAATTTACTTAATATGGACCAGAGAATAACATAAAGATGTAGCAAATATATAGCCAGGGTAGTGAATCACAATACATGCCCTTATTAATTAATAGAAAATAGAGAACATTACTTTCCTAACAACTTCTTGTAGGGATACAAATTACTCCAAAGAACAAATGTATCCCTATTACAAGTTTACAATAATATTGCCATTACATATCTCTTTAATTAAGTAGATCCCATATATCAATATCAACAAAAAAATCATCCCACCATCACTTTGTCCTTGTTGCATGAAGTTACCTCCACCATTTAATGGTGGTGTTATTTCCTCATGTAACAAACTTGTTAGTGTTTTTTCATAATTAGTTACACCTCCTCCTCCTCCTCCTCCTCCTCCTCCTTCAACGTCGTTAACGTTGTTGCAATTTTCCAGTAAATTTTCCCACCATTGATCTCCGTTGTCTATCGATGCATCTGGAGTTTGTTTCTCACTTATTATTTCTTTGCAATGTTCCTCCTTGTCCACAATTACAATATTGTTTGTAATATTCCTCTTTGTGTTTGATATGAATTTCCGAGGCTGAGGTTTTATTATTTCAATCTTAGTACTAATTTCTCCGCGCTTATTCTTAATCTTTTCACGAGGAACAACTTTAGTAGTATTTAGCTTCCTTAGAAGGTTTGTGTTCCAATAGTTTTTCACATCGTTCGCTGTCCTTCCTGGAAGTCTACCAGCAATAAGTGACCATCTACGTAAAATAACATAACGTTTAGATGAAATAGTCACACATATATATTATATTAATCAAATTTGTCAAAACATAAACTTGCATGCCTGTTTCCTAGAAGCTTATGAAGCCTCAAAATGAGATCCACTTCATCCGGAGCAAAGTCACCTCTCTTGATATGTGGCCTTAGATAATTCAGCCACCTCAGTCTACAACTTTTCCGACATCTATTCAGACCTGCACATACATTTTCACATTATTTTACAAAGAATGTCACATAAAATAAAACAAACAGATAAAATAGCGTGGTAGTTAGTTTAATTACCAGCTCTTATGGGAACAAGATGCCACTTTCCTTCACCATACTTGTTGATACATTTCCTCAAGAGGAAATCTTCTTCTTCAGTCCATGAACCTTTTCTTACTACAAAAGAAGACATAGGTGTACTGTTCATGATAATTTGATGTAATATATTTTACTACTCTTTTTTTTGTCTTTATATAGTTATACACATGATTGCATTCTAAAAGGTGCATTAAAACCTTTTTATGAACGTGGAAGAAATCGAACCACAAAAGTAGGGAGTCTTCCATAAATTAAGGGACAACTCTTATAAAATCTAAATTGAAGAGTCATTTTCAAACACAAACATCCAAATTTGCCCATGTACCTATCTTGCCAGCCTTGGGATACCCTTTTAAATTTCACTTTCATCACTTCTTCTTTTTTCGAATCAATTTCTTCGTTTGACGTAAAGATATTTACTAGGCGTTTGGATATGTGGTATTATTTCATGATTTAAAATCATGAAATAAAATCGAAGTTTGGATATGTGAAATTTATCTCATAAGAGATGAAATCTTGAATCTTTCAAAACTTGGATTTGAAAATTTTATATTATGATTTCATATTTTTGAAAGACAAAAATTAGCTCATAAAATTATATTTTGTAAAAACAAAAAAATCATCATTTTATATTTACATATTTTTTGAGAGAATACGACAGGAGTGCTGTAATATTTATGGAATTTGAACATGATAATATAGTAAAAAATAATATTATTGACCAATAAACGACTCAAAGTAACGATGTTAGTTCATAAGCCCAGTCATCTGATCGAGAAATGCATGTTACACTATAACTCATATTCAACATAACTTTTTTGTTGAACTAAAGTTCAATTAATAATTGTTGTGTGTGTTTTTTTTTTTTTTTGAATAACTTTGTGAGTGTATTATACTAAAATTTATGACTATGGTGTCTGGGTCAGCGTTTGCGCACCTTGACTGATTCTGTTAGATACTTGTCACCTCCCACCACCAATACTAGAACAGATGGAACAATCACCTAGTATTTTTTTTTGTCTCCGCTAGGATTCAAACATGAGACCTCATGACTCTCAACCAATTCATTTATCACAAGGCCACACCCTTGCGTGTGATACTGTATTATACTTTTGTTATAATTTTTTTCTTATTTTGTCATATTGTATAAAGAATTGGATAATTTCGATAGTTTTCACAACTTATGAAGTTTTTATTTTTATGGGCTAAAAGTAATAATTTAATAATTCAAATTACATGTCCAAATAAGATTTAATTTTATCTCAAATAATATCATATCATGATTTTATCTCATGTGATAAAACATGCCCTAAGAGTTGCAACAAGCCATGTGAGACAAGCAAGTTCAAGTTTCTTGTAGAGTTAAGTTGTGATATTTGGAGGTCTAAAGCTGAACATATATTATTTGTTTGTGAAACAGTATAATTACATAGAAAAGTCACTCCCTAAATTCTATAAATATAAAAATTATCTTGAAGTAGCTTAAGAAAAATCTACGTAATGTTAAATTCCGAAGGAATTGCTCGTAATACCTAAAAAAATATTGTGAAAGAGTATAATTACATAGAAAAGTCATTCCCTAAATTCTATAAATATAAAAATTATCTTGAAGTAGCCTAAGAAAAATCTACATAATGTTAAATTCCGAAAGGGATTGCTCGTAATACCTAAAAAAATATTGTATTGGTAATGAAAAAGTTACTAGTCAACCTCAAAATATGGAAATAAATGAACATTATCTTTTCTCACTTGTAACAAGTTTGTTGATTCTAAATACATAATTTCTTTCTTTCTTATTTGATCTTGATATTAACAAACAATTTCACTTCTAGTCATTGTCATTGCTTTGTTTGTTTTTATCATTAGCTTCTAACCATAAAATAAAAAAGAAAACGTGATTGGACCTAATGCACATGTTTTTACCCCCATTTTACCTATTTTAACTTAGTTTACACGCACACAATTTTTCAGATAAACAAATATATAAGAAATAAGGATAATAATATCACGTAAAACCTTTCTTCAATTTGTTTTTATTTTACTAACTATTTTAAAGAGATATTGTACTAAGACAATTTACTTCAATGTAGAATTCAAATTGCAAATCATTGTGTATTTTATTTGTTATGCAATCTGTATTAAAACCAATAATAATGACAACAAAACTTTGTAGAAACATAAAACTCCAAAGTTTAATTAAATCATGTTGTGAATAATAGAAATTAATAACATTAACAGAAATTAATAACAGTAAAACATACCAAAATCGTTGTGTATTTTATCTGTTATGCAATCTGTATTTAAAACCAATACTAGTGACAACTAAACTTTGCAGAAACAGTATAACTCCAAAGTTTATAAATCATGTAGTGAAGAACAAAAATTAATAACATTAAAAGAAATTGATAACATTAACAAAAATTAATATCCGTAAAACTATGAAACAGAAAGGAAAGAAAATTGAGTTCACTGAATGCACAGTGTCCCCTTAAGGAAATTATTCCCCTCTAGTTTATGAGGTTTACAATGGAATAGATCATCCCAGGATAGAACAATTTTATTCACTAGTGTATTGATACCCAAAACAATGGTGTCAGCGAGCCACTCAACGACAGTAAAGTACATGAATAAATAGAGAAATACTTCTACTAGTTGTTAAAAGGGTTGGAAAGAGGGACCCCACTCGCGTCAACGTCACTCGGCTTCGGCTTTGACTTTAGAAAATGATTGATCGAGAGATTATTTTTTTAACAAAGTTTTTCTTTAATTATTTAGTTAATTATATATTTAATTAATTAAATTAAATGACCAAAACGTTTTAATTATTTAAATAATTAGCCGAAATGACCTGATCCAACTCAGAATCGCGCTACCCGTGTTTAAAACATCTTTTCCGTTTTATTTGAATTTCCCACTTTTGGAGATGACTTGTAATGACCTGATTCCGTCGTTAGGGAAAAGCTTATGGAGAAAGAGTTGGGGTAAAACTTTTCGTAGTAACTTGAAATTTCCCAACCTAGTCCAGATTTGGACGAAATCGAAGTCAGTAAAGTCTAGGGAAATCTGGTAACAATTGGTGATGTAATTATGATTTTGATTACATGAATAGATAGCTAAGACGTTACGAAACCCATACGACTTTACGAAATTGAATTCGGGCGAGTAGAACTCCCGAAAATGATCTTAGCGTGAACGGGTGGTTTTTGAATGTCAAGGGTTGAGGGTGTGTTGTGAAATGGGGGCTTGGAATTCGAATTCCAGCATATTATCTCCATGCATGCCGTCGTAGCGGGATGGCTGCCGTTGTAGCGGGATGGGTCCCGCCGTAGTGGGACAAACGCGACTTAAAGTCGAAAATAAACCCAAAAATCGTATTATTCTACAATTTGAGAAACTTGAGAGCTAAAGGTAAGGTTTTCACTCCCTGAATCCATTTTTTCATCCGTAGAACTTGGTCTCTTGGGTGATTATTGTTAGGGAAGGGTTTTTGGAACTGTTTGGATGGTGGGAACAGCCCTAATTTGGGTAATGGGATCTTGGGTTGGTCTAGGGCTGATGATGTTGGTTATAATCCGGGTAATTAGACCTCGTTTATTGATCTTTGCGTTAATTGTATGTTTTTAGACCACGAACAAGCGGGAAGAATCCGAAAAGGAAGAGTCAAGTGCCTTAGAGGATTCAAGCTTGGATTCGAGGTAGGTGATGGTTGTGATTTCATGTTGGTGTGATATATGTTTGTAATTGCTCATTATAATGCATGTGTGTATGCAAATGTTGCATTATTGATCACCTTAATCGTAAATGAGGATAATTGAATAATTGTATGCTATGAATCACTTCTTGTTGTATGATTGTGAGAATATACATTGTGATTGTGATTGTGATTTGTTGAATGGATCAGGTGTTACGTTCCGACAGGCTAACTTGGATCGGTTGCCACGTTTCGACATAAATATGAGATCGGTTGTCACGTTTCGACATAATTATGGGATCGGTTGTCACGTTCCGGTATAAACATTGGATCGGGTACTACAAACCGGTACACTAACAGTTTGAGTGTGGGTTCCATGAGAGGACCATTGAATTGGGTTCTGTGAGAGGACCATTGAATAATGTTGTGTATCTACTTGTGATGATTTCGTTCATATCTAATGATGATTGATATTAGAAGATGGAATGTTGCTCTAAATTGATATAACTGTGATGTATGAGAATTGTGAAACTGTTCGTAATAGTTGACTAACATTGTATATGTTCAATATATCCTGTTTTATAATGATTGTGGTTACTTACATGTGTTTCACTTATTGGGATAGACACGTGATCCTACCAGTACACTGTGATTGTGCACTGATACTGCACTTGCTTGTTCTTTGTTGAGTACAGGGCATCTTCAGGCTATTGTTAGACCTTAGCTAGGTGACTATTGAGCGTGACCGGATTCAAGGGTGAGCCAGTTCTTTCAGGCTGCCATGGATCTTTCTTGTTTAAGTCCACTCTCTTCGGACTCAGACTATTTGTTAAAGGTGTTTGTTTAGTTTTGGGGTTGTATCCCTTGTTCTTAGACTTGTCGTTCATAGAGTTTTGGTACAATGACTTTCAGGTTCTAGGGGTTGAATTTCTACATTAGTTTGGTTTGTTAATTGTTTAAACCTTTGGAGTTTATGGGGACTCCATTTTTATCGTCATTTAAGCCTACTTCCGTATCTTTAAATGCCTTAATTTTTAGTTAAGTTGTTAGTTGGGTTACCCACCGGAGGGTTAGTGTGGGTGTCAATCACAACAGTCCGGGTCGTGACATGACTGTTCTGAAAGGTTGCAACTTTCAGAAACAGCTATGACCATTTGAAAGGTTGTAAACTTTCATGAATGGTCGTGTGGTTTCTGAAAGGTTGCAACCTTTCAGACAGTGCTTCTTGGCTATAAGTACATGTGAATCCTTAGATTTTTCACTTACAAATTTTCTGAACTTCTTCTTCTTCTGCACAAATTTATTATTCGTGTACTTTATTGTCACTGAGTGGCTCGTTGACACCATTGTTTTAGGTATCAATACACTGGTGAATAGAATCGTTCTATCTTGGGAGAATATATTCCAATTCAAACCTCGAATACTAGAGAAGAATAATTTCCTTAAGAGGACACTGTGCATTCAATGGGCTCGATTTTCTTTCCTTTCTGTTATATACGGTTGTTACATATTCTGGTTACAGTCATTAATTTTTATTAATTGATTTATGTTCTACACTACTTAATTTCAACTTTGGAATTTACTGTTTCTGTAAAGTTTTGTTATTAATTGATTTAAAATACAGATCGCATGACAATTCATAAATGCTTACTTATTACTTTGGTTTGTACATTAATAGGTGAAAAGCTATATATTGATTTCAAAGTTTAATTTTTGTATTATTTTATTTTTTAAAAATAACGTACTATAAAAAGTTCTAGAATAGTTAATATGATAGAAAGGATAGTGGAAAATGTTTTGAGCTGCAATTATGTCTTTAACCATATGAATGTATTCATTCAGATCTTTTGCGCTACTAATATCATAAATTTTATATATTAGTTATATATCAATTAAAAATATATATTAAATAAAATATTAATAATATACAAAACTAATACATACATTAGTTTTTTTTAACTACTCCATTTGTCTCAATTTATGTGACACATTTTGTTTCTCGAGAGTCAAATAATTTAAGTTTGATCGAAAATTTGCTCATTAAATCTTCAAATTTTTTTAAATGGAGTTTGTAGATTTGTAAACTATGTAAAAAGTAATAGAAGTAACAATAATTGATAATTCAAAATATCTAAAAAATATTTAAAAAAATTACAAATAAAGATAGACTTATTTGCATCTCAAAATTCAAAATGGAGACGGATGAGAAATAATCTCAAGAAGTTCACATAGACGATAAACAAAATTTCAACATTCTGTGTTTATCACAAATCTTTGTTATAAAGTTCACTTTAATAAACAACAATAATATTAGTTTTAAGTTTTTTTTTTTATATATATATAAGATTATAATATATAGTTTCACCGACAGGAAGTGTTATGACTTTGACAACAATAATTTCCAATTTTGTAGCCCCAAAAATGATAGGGACATTACATTCACAATAGTTATTGTTCCAAATTGGTTAATTAGCCCACAAATTATTTGTAAAATCATATTCACAAAAAGTCCAAAAAATAGGAAACACTGGAAGATTTATTGCATTTTCAAATGCCCATTTTTGGATCGGGTCTCCCTATTTATTTTAGGGAAAGGTACGTGACATAGTAATATATATGATCTGTATTTACTCTAAAAAACGAGAATTTTAAAGAATTATAATATATAAAAAGAGTTTGGACTTTGTCTGTTTTGTTTTGTATTTGTTAATTTGGAGTTGAATTATTTCGCTTTGTATCAATGTATCTTTCCGCTTTGATACTGAATGAATCGATAGAGAGTGATTATATACGGTAAGAACTGATACAAATATATACTGAGTAAATCAAGACACTGTATCACAAGTTTTTTCTAAGTAAACTATTATATTGTTATGTTTGGTAATTAGTTAAACTATCACGCTATAATTGATAATTAGAGCTTAAAGTACAACTATTAGCTGACAGTCGTTGGGACACCCTCTTTCACTTCCGTTTACTTTATCTTTTTTCTTGAAATGATTATGTTTAGGTTCGAGAGTTGTTATAAGGGCGGGACAGGAAGAGGAGGAATCTATTACTATCGAGCGAGATGTTAGTGAAAAAGAATAGGATTTAGAGGAGAGTTCACAAGCTATTACTATTATACGATATGTATCTTCTATTGCCGACTTGAAATCAATTATTTTTAATGAACCTCTTTCTCATTCTCTTTCCACTACTCGTTAGAAATAGATCGACTAGATCATTCCTAGGAACAGGCTTAAAATGCGCAACTTATCCTTCTCTTCTCCGTTTCGTGGCTATCGATCCACTCATGAACATAATGTTTTTTTTACTAATTAAAGCGGGCAAATCAAATACTCCCAAAGAACCAAAAGTAGAATTAATTATAAATCATACTTTTCTCAAACAATGATCTGTGATTTATGCAGAAAGATTTTGAAGAATCAAGCTGCTTAGTTAAGGAATTTTGAGAATTCAATTTATAAGTCTAACTACACATGTAGAATTGACAAAAAATGTGAGAGTGCTATGAACGGTGGCATACGCAAGATCTTCCATAAGCAATATCAATATTTTAAAAGGGAATAAATAAATAAATGTAACAATAACATAATTTTATAAAAAAAAAAAAGCAATTCAATTATAATATTACAACTCTCCTCGATGAGTTCTCCTTTTTTTTAAAAAAAATTTATAAAATCCATGCATAATAAACTCATTAAAAATTAGTAGGAGTATTATTAAATACTTTATTTTCTATATAAGACGCCAAATAATCACTCAAAAATTTATCATCCATTTAATTCCACAAGTGACCTTAATCAACTTCATCGCCAAGAAAACTTTTCCCCATTCAGTAATAGGCAAAGAAAAAAATTAAATACTAAAACCAACATTAGGTTATAGGTAAAGAACAAAATCATTAAAGAGCATATTTTAACGAACTGCAAATTTCGTTAAAATCTCATCTGTTCTTTTCGTTTGTTAATTGAATTTTAAAAAATAGGTGTTTCGTCAGATTTTTACAAACTCTTTTTCAATATATTTTTGCGTTAAAATTCAAATTTGAATGACGACTTTCCAAGAAAATGATTTAAAGTTGAATGACTATCTGAAATATTATCTGTCATGAAGTGAGATTCTTATGCTTCTTTTAGTGAGGTTAAGATGGAATTTCTTTATATAGGTTGAAGTTGCTCACTTTCTTTAGTTGTAATGCAGTTTATACAATTTTTTATTTTATAAAGTTCGCCTTTATGGACAAAGGAAAATGTTTTCCAAGAAAGTAGGGAAAATATTTATTCTTATTTATTTTTTAGGAAAATAGTTTTCATAGATTAAAATTGATATCTGATATGAAAATCAATCACGATTTTCAACTCAAAATTTGACTCTGACATCCAACTCTAAACCCCATCCCAATACTTAATACGGAACCCGACTCCAACACCTAATCCAAAATTCGACCTCTAATCCTAAGTGGAAATTCAATCTTAACATAATTTGAAACTCAAGAGTTGGGTGTTAAATCGAAGTCGAGAGTCAGATCCGAATTGAGAATCAGGAGGTGGAACATGATTAGTATCGGAAATTGATATCCGAGACTTAAATTAGGATGATAAATTGATGTGAGGTTCAAAATGATTTTAGAAATTTTTTTATTACTTTTTTAAGGGAAGACATTTTCCTTAAATATGAAGAAAATACATTGATTTAGAAAAAAAATTCCAAAACATTTAAGCCAACCAAACATAAAAAAATTGGAAATCATTTTCTCGAAAACATTTTCCTTTCCTACCAAACACACCCTCAGTTTAACTTAAATGATATGTACTCGTGCTTGAACCTTTTAAATGCTGGTATATTCTTTTCATTACTTTTAGATGCCTCTTGAGAATAAATAATTTACAACTGTCTGCTTTTTTGTAGGACAAATTAAAAAGATACTATATGGTGTTATGAGCCTCTATGAATTTATTATGATATCTAGGTTCTATGTAATAACTTAGAATCCAAGGTCCCAAACCTATTATGAAAATTCTAAATTTGAACGTGTTTGGCTTGATGTCCCCCTTAAAATTTGTGTTTCTCTTTTGATTAATGCATATGGTAGGGGTCGTGTCAATGAAAACACTTTTAAGTTCGGTATGAATTATTAGTTTCATCCTTAAACTATTGACAATCTTTAAAACACTTATTTACATGACTAACTGAACTTAAATACACACTCAATCTTGCAACATAAGTAAAATACATCCCTAAATTCTCTCAAAGTTTAAGGGTGTTTTCAACCACTTCGCTCGACTTTTTACTAAGAGTCTCATGCTCCTACAAGAGTTTAAGACTACTTGCTATGTTATATGGCAGATCGGGGGTGTCAGGGGTGTATCTAAATTTTGTTAGTAAAATAGAGAGGTGTTTTAAGGCTATCAATAGTTTAGAGACAAAATAATAATTTACGTCAAATTCAAGAGTGTTTTCAATACTTTTCTAAAAAAAAAAAGGAAAATAATATTTGTTCCAGAAAGAGTATCTCCTTTTATATAATATATCAAATAGGTTTTTCAATATAAATATTCTACTTGAAAGTCATAAGATTTAAACGACAATCTTTAATTTAAGACCTTTCAAAGGTTTCCTTTAATACTTTAATAGTCATGATTAAATATTATATAAAACACCTCTCTAGTTTATATATAATACATCCAATTAAATTATTCAAAATACAAATAATTAGAAAACCACACAAATATATATATATATATATATATATATGTGTGTGTGTGTGTGTATAATACATTCAATTAAGATCTAAACGTCATTAGTGATATGTTTGTCTTTTTAATTAGTAAATGTTAAACAACTCATGTTTCAAATTTGCATTGATTTGTATTGGATTTATTTAGTAACAAACAACTCTCTTGAAATAATTTTGTAAGGTAATATATTTAAATAAATTTACTAGTACAAATATAAAACACAAAATAAACAAAATAATTAAAATAATTTGAGGGATATTTTTGTCTTTACATAGACTTATCCCATGATATACATGTATTTGTATTACTAATACCTCCAAATGGAAGATATTAGTAATACATCCTATAATACCATGTAAGTTGGATTAGTTATACATAAAGTCAATTCTTATCAAACATTGTATTAAATAATACCATACATAATATATGAACTATTTCTTCTAATACGGCCTACCAAACGACCCCTCAGTGCTTTAAATAACGATCGCTCTGACTCCTAGGCCAAGAATATATGGTTAAAATTATGAATTATGGGAAATTTAGGGTAAATATGTAGTTCTTGATAGACAATGAAGGTATATATATATATATATATATATATATATATATATATATATATATATATATATCAATTATTAGACGGTGAAGAGGTAAATTCGTTCTAAGTTACAAAGTATATAGAACTGTCATTCTCTAGTCTTTCTTTAGTAAAAAAAAAAAAAAAAAGCAAATAGTATAATGTACTTAAGTGTATATGGGAAAAGATAATGTACTCATTAATTTTAGGGAAAATACATAAAATCCCCCCTGAACTTGACAGCATAACTTACTTTAGTATTTTAACTTTACAGATAATTATTTACCCCCTAATCTTATTGCAAGTGAATTTAATAGCACCTTACATATACAATATCAGTCTCATATTCATGGGTGAAGTGCACGCGCGCCACCTAAGTGACACCTCGGTGCCACATCGATGACATGTCAGATAATTGAAAAAAAATATTTTTTTCTTTATTTTACTTTCCCAGATCTTTAAAAGAAATTATTTTCACTCTTCACCTACCCTCTTCATTATTTTATTTGGTCAATTTCTTAACATTCAAAATTTCACATTGATTGATTCATTTTATTTTTCATTGCTTTGTAATTATTCACTATTACTTCCATCAATACTCATATCAATCACCGTACTTTTGTTTCCCAACTAGGTGAAACTATCAACTTATATCAACAATGGCGATTTTAAATTTATGCAAAATCGAACTGCTAATTTTTTAGATTTGCTGTTACTTTTCTTGTTTCACTTCTTAATGCATATTCAGGTATATAATAAGTAACATTTAAAGTTAGACGAATAATTATTTTTTAAGAAAAATCGAATCTCAAAAGTAAAGAATAAAGAAAATTATGTGGGTCTTGAATGTGATTTTCTATTTTTGTTTAACGAAAAAATGTATAGGATGTAGAGTTTGATGAAGGAGAAAGAGGATGGGTCGGGGTTGGGGTAGGATGCGGTGGGAGTTTGAGGTAGAAGAGACAAGCAGGGGAGGTGGGGTTTTGAGAAAGGGGTGGAGGGGTTTGAAGAAGAAGAAAGAATGAGGTAGGTGGGGTTTTTTTTTTTTCATTATATATATATATATATATATATATATATATATAATGCTAGTGGGACCATTATTTTTCTAAAAAAAAAAAGATTTACGCGCCTTCAACTTTTTTGCTTTTCTTTTTTTGTCACGTTATCTGTTAAGGTGGTATTAAATTCACACGAAATGAAATTAAGGGGGTAAATAAACACCCGTGTAGTTTAAGTGCTAAAGTAAGCTATGCTGCCAAGTTCAGGGGTTTTTTTATGTATTTTCTCTTAATTTTATAAACAACAAAATTTCAATATATGTAATTAAATTGATTAATGATATAACTATTCTTCATATTCCTCTCAAAATATTTTTTATTTTTTAAAATTAGAGAGTATAAAAGGTATTTTTGCAAACAAGTATTTTTACTATAAAACTATGCAAAACTTATTATTTTTAATACAACAAATCAATGTATAAAACAAAATGTCAGCATAATTAATATTAATATTGTTGATTAAAACATTATCAAGACATTATTTTCAGACATTATATTCTAACCATCAAGGTGGGGAACCTTCCACAAATTAAGTGACAACTATTATAAAAAACCAAATTGAACTGTCATTTTCTACATAAAAATCCAAATTCTCCAATGTAGCTATTTTGCCAGCCTCTCATTTCCATCACTTTTTTCCCATAATTTTATATTTTTTCTTATAACTTTCTTTGTTTGACATGACGATATTTAATGGACGTCATAAAAGAGTTGCAACAAGTCATGTGACACTAGGCCTTGTGGGATCATGAGTCTAAATGGGCAAGGTGAGGCAAGTTCAATTTTTTTAACGGTTCTTTATATATATATATATATATATATATGGACTCTTGTGAAAGTAGTTTAAGAAAAATCTATAATACTTTTTCGGCTAATCCCAAACATCTCCTCATAAGGGTATTTTAAGGTTGTTCATATTATTTTAGTTCGAGAAATACGCTTTTATGATCCCCGAATCACAGAGAAATCTTAAGAGAGAAGAATCAAAGGAAGGAGGATTATTCAAGCTTTATAAGAAGCCCACCCATCTCATTTACTTTTGTCATTCTTCAACACCACACCTCACGCCTAGACACCTAGTTCCTAGCATCTGGTGCTTGAGCAATTTTAATTTAGCGGGCCCAACATTGGGGGTGACGGGTTCTGCTCTGATACCGTGATGAAGTGTATGATAATCTCATCTAAAAGCTTAAGTTGTTATAGAGAACACACTTTATCATTTAATTGTATTCTCAACATGTCAGACCTGATTGTTTGTTCATGGGCCAAAACACAGTGAAATTCTTTTTAGTATGGGTGGCAGGGAGATTTGATCTCAAGTACTCTGTCTGCTCTGATAACATGTTAAATTAGGTCTAAGGCCTAATGCAGTCCCTAAAAGCTAGCTCAAAGAGATGAGGATTGCCCAAGCCTTATAAGGAGTTTCACTCATCTCATTGACTTTTGTCATTCTTCAACACGCTTCACATGTCTGAATCATCTCACAACCGCTTTCTTAATTTTGTCCATCACGGATGTAACACCGATCTTGTCCCTAATGCATTGTTTCTATTCTTATCCCACCTAGTATGCAAAATTCTACATATACAACATAGTTAATCTAACAATTACTTTAAAAAATTATCTTTAAAACTAGGTGACACATTTTTATCACATAAAATATCATATGCGAGCCTCCATTTTATTCCGTCTTAAAGACTCAAATACTAAAAACTTTTTCTCGTGACAATAATTTGAATATCAATCCTCAGTTTTGTATTTGCCTAGTGTATAATATCACTTGACTTGCACTCTACTTAAAACTTGATAAAAGTTGTTTGACATTCGAATTGGACATAAATTAATTAAAATTAAACCACGTTTATATATAAGATGATGACAGTTTCACCGATAACAAATTTTATAACTCAACAATAATTATTTAATTGTAAAAATTAGGCAAATGACATAGTATAAGAAATAAATTACTTCCTTTCCCTACTCTTTCATTAATTACCAAAAATCCCCTTTTTTAGTGTTTTTCGGATACATAATATAGCAGTATGGATACTTAATATAGCAGCACGGATACTTTAATTAATAACGGGCGGATACTTAAATTATTAAGTTGTTAGCAGCACAGATACTTAATTAACGGGGGCATACATAATATAGCAGCGCGGATACTTTAATTAATAACGGGCGGATACTTAAATTATTAAGTTGTTAGCAGCACGGATACTTAATTAACGGGAGGATGCATAATATAGCAGCACGGATACTTTAATTAATAACGGGCGGATACTTAAACTAATAAAGTATCCGATTAAGTTGAATTGGGGGAAAATAAGGGATTTTTATATTTTAATAAAAGAGTAGGGAAAAATTGAGAATAGGTAAATAAGTGTTATGTATTTAAGTAATTTTTCCTATTTAATTTCCAAATTGGGTAGCCCACAAATGATAATTGATATTTGATAGGGACATTACATTCACAATAATTTATTGGGTCTTCCATTTTGGTTAGCCAACAAATTATTATTACATTATAGGGACATCACATTCACAAAAAAATCGAAAATAGCAAAACATAGAGGAAGCTCTGTAGCTATCCATTTTTGGATCCCCCTCTCATTCAATTCCTTATTTGTTTTCAACATATATAATTAATTTATAGGCATAATATGGTTGGAGATGAATGATAAACAATTCTTCTCCATACAAAATGTGACTTTTGTTAAAGACTAGTGGATCACTATGAGAGTAATTCATATGGGAGGGCGGTTGACGAAATTAGGATTTTTGATTAATAGGTTCTCAATTATAGAATGATGATTTCAAGCTAAGTGATAATAAGTCTATTGAGATCGATTGAGCTTACATCTCGACTTCTAATACTACGTTGGATGGAGTGGCTACCCCGGGTTTTTGTTTTATAATAGTAGAATCGGATAATGAAGGAACTATTTTTAATAGACGAATAATCCTCCTATGTAATTTAGCGTTAGCAGTAATGTGGCATGTCTACCAACAAGGATTGTGGTGAAGTTGTAAGTACTCATTCATCCTGAATCAGAGATTTTGGTTCGAGTCTTTATAAATACGAAGTCTCCTTTGTTATGGAGCGTATTACCTATCCTTAGTCCCTGACTTTCCCATCAGATTTCAATATAAATACCAAACTAAAAATAAAATAAAAAGTAATGCACATGGGCTGCTAAGCTTTTACCTTCTAAAGGCCATGAAACTCAAATTTCTATACCTTATAATCCTGTTTCTTACTTAATTGTTTTCGTATTTTAAAAAATAATAATAATATATATATATATATATATATATATATATATATATATATATATTTTCACATATTCAATGTTTCAACAAATCTTCACTTTTCTAGACCAATTAATTTACTTGAAAACCAAATAAATTAAAAATCAAGAAAGAGTTCAAAGAAGATTTTTTTTATAAAAGAAATAAAGAGAAATGAAGGTTTTATTATTTGTTCATTGTCTTAATTACTTACAGATTTGTCATTTTCTCTATCATTTGCTTCTATGACAGATGGAATAGAGCTGCTTATTTTTATTACTCACATCATTTTAATTTTTTTTTATATAAAAAATTATTTCAAAAAGAATATCTCTCTTTCAGGGTTAATACCTCAGATGGTCACTCAACTATCCAGTCTTTCCTCAGAAAGTCACTCACATGGTGACTTTTTAGTGAAAATTAAAAGTTGAGTGACTTTCCGAGGCAAAAGTGGATAGTTGAGTGACCATCTGAGGTATTAACCCCTCTCTTTCACATGACCTGTTTAAAATTACAAAACTAAAAGAAAGACATATTAATTTTCTTTACATATTTTAATTTAATATCATAAGATTAAATTGTTTACTTTTTTATTTTTATAAATTTCATGATACATCATAATCGGATAAATAAATTGAAACGAATGAAATATAGGATAAGGACAACGTGCACGATTTCTATTTGCTACAATTTGCTTGATTATTGGTACCCTTCCTCTTCCCCTACACAGAAGAATCCGACATGTGTGGCCCAATAAAAGATTGTTAAAGGGGAGGGGACCTTTTGTTAAAATGTCAAATCTCAAAGTTTGAAATATTTTAGGAGGTTTTGTACTCCGCGTTCAATATCTATTTTAAAATTTGATTAATTTAAATTTATACCTAAAAATTCTACTTTGAGGGTAAAGTTAGGGGACACTCAGAAACCAATGTATGGATCTTACCAACTCAGTAACTTTGTCTAAATGTTCATGTCACTACAACAAAAGATATATTTAATATAATAAATTTTCTTTTTAGTAAAAATGTGTATTGTCACAAAAATATTTAGCTATAATTGAGTTAATGTCATTATATTTAAAGTCTCTAAAAAGTGGAGTCCATCTCAATTGTCAATTGATTGATGATTAAATTGTTGCTCAACATTAACAAACCATATGTGAAGTAATTCAGTGGCCTAAATCATTTATAAAACATAGATAGAAATGTTAGAATTCCATGTCTCTTTTTAATGTAGCCCACATATTTAATTATAAAATAATTGTTTTGTTTCTCAATCATATAATGCCTAATATATCTTATAGTTCCCTTTATGAAAGGAAATATTTTATTATGAGATTCTAGAGCCATCGTATTGTAATGAGAAATTCTTAGGGTTATAATTTTTACCTATATAAACGCCTAACTTCATCAGTTTCATCAGAGGCAGAGCCAGGATTTCATCTCAGTGGGTTCTAAATTTATAAAAAGAACAACGAATTTAACCTAAAGTAACAATCATCAAATTAACGAACAAATACAAGTATTTAATTCACTAAAAACAAATAAGGAAACAAATAAGGAAAAAATGAAAAGGGAGAGACAAGAGTACACACCGGAGGCCAGATGTTGGATAGCAGCAATTAGATCAACAATAAAAGTTAGAACCCTAACTGTTGGAGAAAAAAAATTGAGTTAAACTTTTTGAATGTGAGTAGAAATCAATAGTCAGATATTGTAGTTTCAGAGTACGATACAAATACTATTTTCCTTTCTTTTTTTTCATTTAACAATTTTTTTATTTTTTTTTTATATAAACCCATCTATGTTTATAATTAATCCTTATCGATTTTTTATTTTAAAAAAAATTTAACTACGACACAAATACTATTTCCTTACCGATATTATATTTTTTAATTACTTTTTATTTAAACACGCGTTTAGAAATTATTCCAAAAAAATTGTGTGCCTACCGAGATTCGAACCCACATTCCGAGGGGGTGAACGATCTCGTTGGGTGAACAATGACCACTGGGCCAAACGCTTCAATGTGTTTATGGGTTCACAGGAAATATATATATACATTGTACTTCATATTTTAATACACATATGTGGTCTACGAAAAAGTCATTTGACCGAACGCCCTTCCACTACGGTAGCTCAGCCCCTGAGTTCCATAACAATGTCAACATTAGAACAAGGGGGATTTCTATAACAATTGAACGTGGGTGATTTCTACAATATTTGGACAATTGTGATAGGAAGTACATTTTGATTTAATTTTCTGCTACATAAATCCCATTAGTTTAAGAGTTAGTTACTTTGATACACTTGAATTTGTATTATTACAAATCTTATCAGATTTTGGTGGATCTAGATACGTTTAGATACATGTATCTCGAGATATATGAGGTCAAAATTAGGTGTAACTTGTTCTAGATACATTGGGATACATAAAAATCTCATTTGTCACTCTCTTATGTATCTGGTATTCCAGATACATGTAAATCACACTAGATACATACATATACATAACAAATTTCACTCGTTTCCCTCACTATTTTAGTGTATTTAGTAGCAAAAATACATGTATTTTCCTCAATATATGGTAGAAAACTCTTAATTAATGCTAAAATACGTAAATATTATATAAAAACTTATTTCAAAAAGAATATCTCTCTTTCACATGACCTGTTTAAAATTACAATACTAAAAGAAAGACATATTAATTTTCTTTACATATTTTAATTTAATATCATAAGATTAAATTGTTTACTTTTTTATTTTTATAAAATTCATGATACGTCACAATCGGATAAATAAATTGAAACGAATGAAATATAGGATAAGGACAACGTGCACGATTTCTATTTGCTACAATTTGCTAATTATTGGTACCTTTCCTCTTCCCCTACACAGAAGAATCCGACATGTGTGGCCCAATAAAAGATTGTTAAAGGGGACCTTTTGTTAAAATGTCAAATCTCAAAGTTTTGAAATATTTTAGGAGGTTTTGTACTCCGCGTTCAATATCTATTTTGAAAATTGATTAATTTAAATTTGTTTCTAAACATTCTACTATGAGGGTAAAGTTAGGGACACTCAGAAACCAAAGTATGGATCCGACCAACTCAATAAGTTTGTTTAAATGTTCATGTCACTACAACAAAAGAGATATTTAATATAATTAAAAAAAAATTAGCAACAATATCTATTGCGCAAAAATATTTAGCGATAATTAAGTTAATGTCATTATATGCATAGTCTTAAAAAAAGTGAAGTCCATCTCAATTGTCAACTGATTGATGATTAAATTGTTGCTCAACGTTTACAAACCATGTGTGAAGTAATTCAGTGGCCTAAATCATTTCTAAAACATAGATATGTTAGAATTCCATGTCTCTTTTAATGTAGCTCACATATTTAATAATTAAAATAATTGTTTTGTTTCACAATTATAAAATGCCTAATATATCTTGTAGTTCTCTTTATGAAAGGAAATATTTCATTATGAGATTCTAGAGCTATCGTATTGTAATGAGAAATTCTTAGGGTTATAACTTTTACCTATATAAATGCCTAACTTCATCAGTTCCATAACAATGCCAACATTAGAACAAGGGGGATTTCTATAACAATTGGACGTGGGTGATTTCTACAATATTTGGACAATTATGATAGGAAGTACAATTCAATTTAATTTTTTGCTACATAAATCTCATTAGTTTAAGAGTTAATTATTTTGATAGACTTGAATTTGTATTATTACAAATCTTATTAGATTTTGGTGGGTCTAGATAAGTTCAGATACATGTATCTCGAGATACATGAGGTCAAAATTAGGTATAACTTGTTCTAGATATATTGGGATACACAAAAAATCTCACTCGTCACTCTCTTATGTATATGGTATTCCAGATATATGTGAATTACACTAGATACATACAGATACATAACAAATTTCACTCGCTTCCCTCACTATTTTAGTGTATTTAGTAGCAAAAATACATGTATCTTCCTCAATATATGGTAGAAAACTCTTAATTAATGCTAAAATATGTAATATTTTTAAAACAACTAATAAATATATATATGATAGTGTAGTATGTCAAATTATATATTTTTCCTAAAATATTTTCTAAACTAGTGCCTTGTTTCTCAAAAGTTAGAATAGAGGAAGAGGAAAGGTCCAACAAAATGAAGTGGGTTTGGAAGGAAAATTGCTTGATTAATATTTGGGCCACTCTTTGGGTCAACAAAAAATGTTACATCAACCAATTTCTATGATTTAGTATAGAAAGCTAAGTTGTCCAAACCCAATTCCTAATATTTAACCTTACAAGACTCTTGCAGAAGAAAAAAAAAAACATAAACAACGTATTTAAGAATAAATATTACTCCCTCCGTCCCATTTTATGTGAGATAGTTTAACTCGGCACGGAATTTAAGAAAGAAAGAAAGACTTTAAAAACTTGTGGTCCAAAATGAATGATAGAAATTTGTGTGGCTGTAAATCATTTCATTAAGGGTAAAATAAATATTTTATAGTGAAATTGTTACTTAATATAGAAATGTCTCATTCTTTTTGGGACTGACAAAAAAGAAAATAAGTCACATAAATTGGGACAGAGGGAGTATAAGTTTTTTAAAAACTTTTTAGATTTCGATACCTAGCATTAGATTTCTCTCCTAATCATATATGTTTAACTCCTTTTTTTCCTTTTATTTTACCTACCACCATCTAGTCTCATATAATTTGTATTTATTTTTTTTCAAAAAATAAAATAAAGAGTACATTAATTATACTATAAATTTGGGATATGGAAATTGGAATGTCTACAATTGAAAAGTCCAATATTTTAATAAAAAATCATAAACTAAGGAAAAATAGTCGAGCTGCTAACCTAAGGTATCTACTAGTCAAAGAAAAAGGTTGTTGGCGATCCGCAGCCTGTTTATCCCTATCTAAGGGCTCCTTTCATAAAACTTTAAAAGCGATAAAGAAATAATTAATCTCAAGATTAATTTTGAGTTAATCTCATATTTGATCAGCATAAAGTTATAAAATAACTTGTTTTAGAATTAGTTATATTAATTTTTTTTTACTCGTATGATGTTTGATATTCGTTATTAAAATCTAATTATATTTATATTTGTACCACATAAAGCTCTATTTGGAGAGAAACATTCCTAACCAACAAAAATATTTTATCGAAAAAGTACTTCCTACCAAATAGGAATAGTATTTTTTTATACTCAAAGCTCGAGTTCAAACTTTTTACAAAAAAACGACCTCAATTAGTGTATCAAGTTAAAAATTGACCATTTGTATAACGAGAGGGGTATAGAAAGTCAAACTCCAACAAAGCAGCATGTCAAGATGACGTGGAATGGGCCACAAGAATCATTATTGGTGGCTCATTTTTTCTTTTCCTTCTAGACCCTTGTGTTTGGTGCCTTTTTCGATCGGGTCAAAATTCAATATTAATCTCAAACCCGGTTCATATCCACTTGTTCAAATTCCGCAAAATTGCTATTATATCATGGGGTCATTTAAGAAGATGTATTAGAAAAATATATTTATTTTATTTTATTTTTTATGATACTATTTGAGTTTAAGAAAGAAAGAAAAAAAAAACTTTTAGAATTTATAGTCTAAAATAAGTTTTAGATGTTTGTATAGTTAAATATCAATTTATTAAGATTAAAATAGATATTTAGATTGAAATAGATATTTAGAAATAGGTCAATTCTTTTTTAGATTGAGTTAAAAAAAAAAGTGAATCATTTATATTGAGATAGAGAATAGGTACATGCAGTTCACTTTATGTATTATTATTTTATTTGATATACTTTTCTAATTAACATATAATTAATGTACGCTTTAAAATTTCAACAGATATCGTGATTTAATCATGCAACATTGAATTGACATTTATGAGAAATAATATAAATTTGTGTCAAAATAATTGTTGCTTTAGGAATTCAAAATAAAAAATAATGCTATAATTATTTTTAATTATATTCTTATATTAAAAAACTAGTTCAAACTTCTTCTTAATAATGCTTAATTAAAAAAATATCTAATAAATAAAAATAAATTAATTAAATATACATTTGTTTAATAAGCATAGAATAAGCTAAATCAACATTTATTTTGAAACTTGCATGATACTTGAATATTTTATTTATTTCAAATTGTTTGTTCCAATAAGAACCAAAAAGTTTGACCAAGTCATAGTCAGAGCTGAGTTAGAAGCATTGGAAGGTCAAGCGTACTACTCATTCAACTACCATTCATCTTCTATTTTGGTGCTAAAATTTTGAAGGGCGTTTTATATAATTATTAAGTTATTTTTGAGTTTTTATCTGGAGTCTTGTAATATTTGTTTTAACTTCAATTAATTTAGATTTACATGAATGGCTAGAGATGTAATTGTCACTTAGATATTGACCATACAAATCGATAAATCATAATTTGGGACCCATGATTTCTTAATCATATCAACTTCCAAGAATTTACCTTAAGCCAATTAGGTGTGTTATGATATTTAGAATTTTTCGATACTAAAGTCTTCAATACTCCCTCGATCCACTTTTAATTATCATAGTTTCCCCTTTTTAGAGTCACACAATAAGAATTTTGACTAATATTTTACGATGTATTTTTTCATCATATTGATATGTAAAAAAATTCAATTTACAGTACTTTTCGTATAATTTTTTTAATATCTAATTTTTTATATAATATATGAAATTAATGTAATCTAATTTAACTATAAAAATTAGTCAAATTAATTTTTGAAAATTGTAATATGAAAATTAAAAATGGACGGATGAAGTATATCCAACGGTATCATTTTGAGGGCCATCCTTATCTTCTCCATTTATTTTTGTCTATAATTCAAGATGGTGCTAATTCAACTACCAATGATGTAGCAATGTTACATTTTCTAATGTCCTCATGTTCCAATCTAACAAATCTAACTTTTGGTTCACATAGTTCAATTGTATCTAGTCAAATACCTCTCACCAATCGTGAGATAAAACGTGAAGGATTACGTTTACTCGTTCGTTCTCTATTGTGTTTTATATAGAGTTATTTGATCATTGATTTCAATTACTTATTAGGAGTAGTTAATCATATTGGTTTATTTCTTTAACTAGTGAACTTAGCCGCGCTTCGCGCGATCATAAATAGCTTGTTAATTAAATTCGCCAAATAACTAATTTTTAGAATAGTTGAGTACTACAAATATTCTAAAGATTCTTTGTAGTGTTTAATCCAAATATATCAAATTTTAAGTCTTAATTAAGTTTATTAATTATTAGTACTTAAATTTTATACCTTTTGTAATTTTAAATCGCTTGAGAACTTTCGATCTTATGAAAATTTTTTACCTAAAATTATTCTCCTTATTTTAATAAGAAAAGTAAGTTTAAGGGAAAAGAGTCTGAAAAATACTTCAACTTTGGTCGAAATTGCTGTTACGATACCAAATTTTATGGAGGACCTTTTACCCCCTGCACTATTTAATAATGTATTTTAAAGGTATATATGTGCCCACGTGGACACGTTACTATTTATGATGTCCACGTGGACACATATATACCTTTAAAATATACTATTAAATAGTGCAGGGGGTAAAAGGTCATTTTCAAAGTTCGGTATTGTTACAACAATTTTGATCAAAGTTCGAATATATTTCAGACATTTTTCCCTAAGTTTAATTTAATAAGTTGAACTCTTTATGGATATGTTTGTCTACACATAATTTTTTTATTCTGAAATATACCTAAGCTTAATTTAAATATATTTAAAATATTTTTGTACGGAAAATGATTTTTTTTTAAATTTCTATTTTTTGTTCCTTTAAACAAAAGATTTTTATTTTTATGATATCAACTATATATATATATTCGAAAGTTATTGTTCTTTTGTTTAGTAATAATTAGTTGTTTTTTCATCTTTCACTAATTTTAGCTTATGAAATATTTGTAAATCATTTTCTATCTTGACTAATTTTTACTACAATTATTATATACTACCTATTATTTATATAAAAATGAATAGATTGAAAGATACATAGTCTCAATTACGAAAAGAATATAAAGTACTCAAATAAATTAAACTCAAACTATTTATATGTATTAACTAAAAATACTCCTTTAAATTTATCTATATTTTAGTTAATATTTCTAAATTATTCTAAAAAGTAAACATAAACAAAAATTGTGGAATTTCCTAATTCTCAAAATTGATTTCATTATTCACAATTTTTTCATTAGAACAAAAGAATTAACTTTTGTGAAGAAAAAATATATATACAATGTTGAAACAATAAAAAGAATCTTGAAGGATAATGAACAAAATGATTCAAGCCTTCACAGTTAAAAATAATTTACCTAAAATTTCAAAAATATTATTTAGTGTAAGAATAAATTAAAATTAAATAAATAAATAAATGAATCTTTGTTGGAGTACCAAAGAAAATTAGAATAAATTAAAATAAATTAAAATAAAACAAATAAATAAAAGAATCTTTATAGGAATACTTAAGAAAATTATCCTAGCCTCTAATATTTAATTTGTACATAGTGTCAATATTCCATTGAAGATTAATGGACAAAAACAATAATGTAGGGGTTCCTTTTCCTAGTGGGTTCATCAAACTTAAACTTAAATCCCCAAATACTGTCATATGTTCATCTTATCTTTCACTGTAAACA
Source organism: Solanum verrucosum (assembly GCF_900185275.1). NCBI lineage: Eukaryota > Viridiplantae > Streptophyta > Magnoliopsida > Solanales > Solanaceae > Solanum > Solanum verrucosum. Next base: position 1,508,945 of record NW_026020134.1, on the reverse strand, counting down.
ATAAAGATTATTTACAAAAAATATATATGCATAGAATAATAAGTACAGTAAAATCACCAATAATGAGGAAAAAAGCAACAAAACAAAAAAAAGAATAAAAAGGAATACTACAAATAAAAGAGATCAAACAAGCTGAAATGAAAAGAGTAACATGGGTGAAATATTGTACTCACCAAGATTGAATTTGAATTTGGATTTGAATTACCAAAATTGTCATATACTCATCTTATCTTCTGGTAAACTATAGAAATTAGTCACAAATAATCTATATATTATAAAATTAGACACAATCAAAGTGATGCAATTTGGTAACATAAATTAGATATTGTACTCGTCAAGATTGAATTTTGAATTCCCAAAATTGTCATATGCTCATCTTATAAACAATAGAAGTTAGTCACAAATAATCTATAATTCTATATATTATAAAATTAAACATAATCAAAGTGATGTACTTTAGTATAAATATAATGAAGAAAGGAAAAGAGAAGAAGAAATTCTTACATTGGTGAAGATGACATGCTCTAGTATTTATAGTACTCAATAAACTTTTAACTATTGAATAATATAAATTAAAAGAGTAATGTAGTAATCAATACAATTGTAACTTATATTGGTAATTAGTGTCTTAATTGTAATTTAGTAATACTTTTAAGAAGGAATAGAGAAAGGTTTTAGGAAAAAGTGATTAATGGTGTTAAATGGTGAACAAAATAAATAAAATTATCTTTAATTTCTACAAAATATTTAGGCAAGAAAATAAGGAAAAAGACACAAAATCTAGTGACAGAAAAAAGAGAGGATGAGTTGAAAACGTAAAAAGGAGTAATGGTAAGAAATTAAGCAAGGAGATTAGGAGAAGACATGGTGACCTTTGCAATTCTTCAATAATATATAGAATAATTAACAATTAATGTAATAGCTTATTATAGACAATAAAGTAATATGGTCATTAAAAAATTAATGGAACTTCATAAATAAGATGGAATATGGTTGATATTTTGATTTAAAAATAAGATAAAATATATTTTAAAAAAAAGAGAAAAAAAAATAGCAATAGAGGCCTTAGAGAGGTGCCACAACAACTTTTCTACATTTGGCTTTATATTATATATAGATTTGTAACTTTATTTTTTGACCGTTGATCAACTATTAAACACTATCTATGAATTTAAAATAGAATTCGAAAGCAGAAATTCTAAATTACAATCGGGTTTCATATAGCAAGTTTTTAATCCTAAATATTGCAGAGCAAATTCACAATTAATAGAATAGACATATACCTAAATTATCTTGCTAGGTTATTATACAAAGAATTAATAAATGTTTCTTACTAAGGTTCACTCCAAATATATGTGTGAAGTGTCTTTGTTAAAGTTCATTATTTGTTTGCTTATTAATTTTTAGTTAGTTTATAATCGTAATTTTTAGTTTTATTTTTATTCCTCACTTAGATACTAATTAGAATAGTTTAATTTGTTTAATGCTTAATACACTTTTTTTTAGGTTCATCACTCGACTTTGTCACTTTATTACTTGTACAATTATTTGATAGTATCAATAGGAAAAGAAGAATATTATATTAATCTTGCCAAAAATTGAACACATTTTAAGCTACAAACTAAAAATGACATACAAGTCAAATAAAAAAATAAATAAATACGGATTAAACTACCACTAGATGGTGGTTTAGCCCTTTTTCACTAATTAGCTAATAAAATTTCCTAAGACGTCACTCTATAGTCTATGCTCATATATAAGCTTTCATATGCATCTATTTTTCAGCTTTAATATAGTATTAGATATTGTACAATTTAGCTGAACCAAAAATTCCTATTATTTAAAGCTAGAAGCTTCGTGCGAAGCAAATAAAACGAGGTAGTCATCGAGGTCGCTCTACTTCATAGACAAGATTCTTCAAAATTCTTGTATGAATGTTACGTTGATCATTTTTCACATGATGAAACAACCATTAGGATTTTCATCACTGAACATTTGAGGTGCATTCAAGTACGATGGTGGAGGAGGTGGTGGCACATATTGTGGCTGGTGGCCATACTCGACTACGTACCCCGTATGACCATAACCATGATCATACATTGTCGCACCATAGTCTTGATTCATATAATTCTGATGTTGCATAGGCATCGCATAAAATGTATTTGCATTATAACCATAGTATTCCATTTTGTTAACGACCTCACCTCCACTACTAGCCACCTTCGATTCACCGTCTTTTTTCTCTATATCACCTTTTTCTTTCTTGTCTCCGCCTTTGCCACCACCGCTCTCTTTCTCCTTCTTGTCATTGTCACCTTCCTTGGCTTTCTTTTCATCTCCTCCATTGTCTTTCTTAGATGGAACAACTTCAACATCTTGCTTCAATTTATCAATCAAGTAAGGAGTTAGCTTCTTTATATCCATTGTCCCCTTTACCGTGGCCAAATCTTTTTCTGATTCTATATTCACTTCTTTTACCCCTGTTCAAAAAAATGAGTAAACAATAAGGATACAAATCTAACACATATCATATGGATTCACGCAAATTCAATAACTTTTTACAATGTCTACACTATACATTAAGAAATAAACTACTTATATATATTATTCTAAACTAGGTAATTAATTATCAAAATAAGATTAAGGGGATTCAGTGTATCTAACCTTTAATCTTTTTAATAACTCGTTTTATTTTATGTGCACATCCATCACAGTGCACCCGAAGCTTCAATGCCACCACACTGATTACTTGAGCCTAAATAACCACAAAAAAAATAAAAATTAGTGCTAATTCAATTAATCTAATCCATAATTAACTAACATCAGAACATTAATTATGTAATTAAATTACCAACTATAGAAAAAAAATTAGAAATGAAACTGAAAATTTGAATTTTTACCTCTTTTGGTTTCTTCTCGTCCGCCTTTTTGTCCTCTGTTTTTTTCTCTGTTTTTTCAGCGGACTTTTTATCTCCGGCAGCACCATCACCGCCGCTCTTTTTATCTCCTGCATCTTTTTTGGGCGGCGATGATATAAGGTCGACCTTCTTTTTGGTTTTGATCTCCACTCTTTCCCGGAGCCATGAAGGGTCTACATCACCTTTAATCGTCAATTTTCCAGTTTCACAATCCGATTTCACTTTTTCCACACCTTCATTAGAATCAAACACAAATTCATTAAGCCCAAAGCTAAATATAAACATTGTGAGTTCTAAATCGAAAAAAAATAAAAATTGGGGATAGGAGAAATGGAAATGGGAGAGGAAAGTGATAAATTGAAATAAGTTTAGTTACCATGAGTATGGCGAATGAATCGTCTGACTTTTTGTGCACAACCTTCACAATGCAAATCCAGCTTTAAAACAATTGAGGCATCACTCTTTTTCTCTGCTCCTTCAACTTTGGTTTCTTCACCCATTTGTTAGAATTGGAGAATAATTATTAGTATAAAGTTTTTGTGAGGATTTAATTGAAATGAAGTGAATGGATATTGAAAGTATATTTATTTATATAAAGAGAGGATGGAGGCGGTAGGAAACCGACTGGGAAAATGAGAGGCGGTTTTTTACTTGTTCTTACCACCCAACTTTGACTTCCTTTTATAATTTTACCTTTCCAATTACAGTTTTGAACATATAATACCAACTAGTATACAGTGTTAAGGTTGTTGTTTGGAAGAAATATAATACACTCCTGAATTCTCGTCAAGATTAAAAGTGTTTTTAGCGGTTCTTTTTATTAAGATTTTTGTGCTTCTATAATACTCTCTCCGTCCCTTTTTAGTTGTCCACTTTAGAAATGGCACACAGATTAAGACAACAATGATTAGCACAATGAAGTTACAATTTTACCCTTATGACAACTTTTCACTTCAAAATTACAACCACTTATTTGAATTCAAGTGAAATAAATTGGAGGGAAACAACATACACTTTTACAATTTTCAAGAAGTGTAAATAAGGGTATAATAGGAAAAAAATTGTTGTTCTTTCTTGATTTGTCAAAATGGACAACTAAATAGGGACAACTAAAAAAGGAAATATGGACAAGTAAGTAGGGACGGAGGGAGTATAAGAGTTGAGTTGAGACCACTTGTTAATGTCATATCTACTGTCTATAAGAGTTGAGTTTGAGACCACTTGCTATGTTATGTCTACTGTCTACTGTCTACAAGAATTTGAGATCATTTGGTAATGTCATATTGCATATATTTAAGTTTAGTTAATCAAATAAAGAAGTGTTTTCTCTAACTATGATGATAAATTAATTATAATATAAATAATAGGTATGTATAAGTATTTACCGTGGATCTGTCTATGTCCAACGCAGCTGGTTAACCATAGACAAAAATTTGACTTTAACGTGTTAATGTTAGTCTCAGCAAATACGTCAGGTGCTAAAAGTTGAAGTAGATGGGTTGAGTTAAAGTCATTGGTGACGATCATAATTGTCAATGAAGTCAGCTATGAACCACAATGCCATAATCTGCATTTAGGCTGACCCAACAAATAATTAGTAACACTTATCCCTTTCTAATTTATTTACTATCATTTTATTTAGTCTACTTAAATTTTTTATTGTTATTATTTTGAGATTTGAATTTGAAATCTCAAGATAAATTTTAGATTCCTAACCTCCAAGCAATTTATATTCAAGGGATTGAATATATATATATATATATATATATATATATATATATATATATTAAAAATTACTATATATAACAATATAAAAATTATGAAGATTAAGTCAAAATCATCCAAGTTCGGAAAATACGCCACTAACGGCCCTCGAATCATGGATAAATCTTATGAGAGAGAGGAATCAAGGGATTAACAGATATGTACACACAATCTTGATGAATAAATTTATGTTTCTTCATATTTCATTTGTGATTGTAATTTATTTTCTGTCACTTTAAAATTTGTTGCAAACAACAAGTGTGAAAGGGCAGGGAGTGGAGAGAGATTAATTGTATTAATTTGTATATCTTTCATATAATAGTATATGTATATATATAATTTGTATTTGTACATGTATATAAAAGAGGAGAGAAGCGAGAGAGAGGAAGAGAGGAGAGAGGCGACGTAATTACAACTAAAATTAAGCTTCGAGCCGTAACTAGTTCAAACTATAGCTATATTAGTTAATTAACTTGCTATGCCAGGTTTAATGTCTATAAGAGTTTGTGACCACTTGTTATGTCATGGTGCATATCGAGTGTATCTAAATTTAGTTAGTTAAATAAAAGAGTTTGAGACCACTTACTATGCCATATTGTATATCGAAATGTGTCTAAGTTTAGTTAGTTAAATAAAAAAATATTTTAAAGATGTCAATAGTATATAAACTATATATAGGCATGTATAAGTATTTACCGTGGTTAATCATAGATAAAATTTTGACTTTAACTTGTTAATGTTAGCCTCAGCAAATACGTCAGGTGCTAAAGTTAAGTTGGTGGGTTCAATGGCTGAGTTAAATTTATTGGCACTGAAGTCAGCTAAGAACGACAATGCCATAATATGCATTTTAGCTGCCCAAAAAATAATTACTTAACACTTATCCATTTTAATTAATTTATTTTTTAAGTAGGTGTTTGAACATGTAATTTTATATTGTGATATAAAATTATGAGATAAAATTAGTGTTTCGACATGTGATTTCACGTTGATTTCATCTCATAATTTCATATCATAAGATGAAATCTCAAATTCTCCAAAATCATGATTTCGGAATTTCAAGTACAAAAATTGACCACAAGTTTATATCTTGTAAAAAAAAACCCACATTTTATTTATGTATATCTATAAGCCATTTGTTTCATATCTAAATAAAATTTATAATTCATATTATTACTTTTTAAATTGTTTATATCTCATATAACGATTTTCTCGTCAATATAAAATTTAGTTTTACTTCAAATCAATTCTTAATTTACCATTTATATCCACCAAGTTCATTATTATTATTTTTCAAATTTATTACTACTTCATTCAAATCAATGTTTAATACATCATTATATTGAGTGGACAAGACTAACCACTGTATCATTAATTGAAGAACAATTTTCTTAACTACTAATTAACAACTAGAACACTACAACTTATGTTCAATTAAGTTTTTTTTTATTGAATTAAGGTTTGATCAATAAATATTGTATTTTTTAGAATAATTTTATGATAGTGTATTATGCGATTTTTTTTACTTATTTGATAAGATTGTATAAAGAATTGAGTCAATTTTGATAGTTTTACAACTTATGAGACATTTATGTTTATGAGAAAATATACAATATAAAAAGTCCAAATAGCATGTCCAAACAAAACTTCAACTTCATCTCATGATTTTATATTATGATTTCATATCGCATGGTCAAACGTGCCCTTAGTCTACTTAAATTTTTTATTGTTACAATTGTTATATCATCTCTTTGATAATCATGGTCAGAAGAGAATGTTGTCATTAGTTCATATTAAGTGAATTGTTAAATTATGATAAATTTTTTTGAAAAAATAATTAATTATTTTCAAACCATTTTTCTAAAAGATATAAAATTAATTATATCCTTCGAGGTGCCTTAATGATTTGAGCTTTAAACTTTCATATTGGAGGTTTCACGTTTGAAATTCCTTACCATTAAAAATAAGAAATTTACCTTCTGAGTCAACCTCATCACACTAAAATTTACTTAATGCGAATTGACTATATAATTTGCAAGTCATTGCATAGAAACCAAGTTTTAGCCTATGCTTGAGACCCCACTAATAATCCATATAGCAAAGGAGAAAAGTAGCTTCCTAGTGTGTCTCATTAAACATGTCGGATTTTCTTTTAGAAAAGATAAGATCAGAGAAAATTCCTTCAAAACGTCATATTTGTACGGATCCGACATGTCATTCACCACAATTTAGGAAAACCAATAACGTGTCTTTCACCATCAATATTAGCTGTGAGATATACTATGATTTTACAAATTGCAATTCGCATCCGTTGTTTCCTTTTCAATTTTAATGAAATTCGGTTGTGTTTGATTTTGTTTTTGTGATTTCATCACATGAAGGTTCATGAGAGGAGAGTATTTGGAAAAAATTATAATACTAATCAAATGTTACTCCCTCCGTCTATTTTCACTTTCATATACTTTTAAAAGTAGCAACACAGTTAAACATGTTTATAATTTTGTTATAACGATATTTTATTATAATGATCTGATTTTCTTTAGAATTGATTTTTCATATTATATTTATTTTACTTCTTTATAGCAATATTATACTTAGAACAATAATGATATTTATTAGAGCAATACATTCCTTGTAAAATTACACATTTATAACATACGTACACTTGCTATAAAATAAGCTAGTATTTTATCTTTGTTATCTTTTCTCAATAATGAGAAACAATTTGAAAGAATCAAATTGACCGATATAATTACTGATTTTAAAGCTCCAAATAAATAGGCTTACTTTTTCTTCACTTGAATATATCATAATTACAAGAATCTAAATTTGTATATAGTGTCGTAAGACAAAAAAATCAATAATAATAATAATAATCTAGTTTTAGTGAATTGAATGTGTATTCATGATTTGGATGTGAATAAGAAAGACTTATTCATCGATCTATTAGCGAACCATCTCTTGAGGGATTGTGAAAGATGTTCTAACATTACAGTTATATTCAAATATTATGTCATAATATTTTATATGAAATATATTATGTATAAAATAAAATATTTATAATAATCATCATTAAATGTTATGTACATAATAAATTTTAATGTTAAAATTTAAAATTAAAAGGTAAGAAATTGTATTTAAATAATGTCCATCAATGATAGTCATGACTTCACAAAGAAATGCTCATGATATTTGCTTTTTGAGAAAAGACATAAAGTGACATATTCACTCCTTCTAATGTTGCATAATTTTTTATAGAGACCAACTAAATGAGATTATATAAATTTTGCCAAAAATTGAATATTTTAAGCTACCAATTAATAAATGACATACAAGTCAAAATAAACAAATAAATAAATACTGATTAATCCACCACTAGATAGTGGTTTAGCCCTTTTCCCACTAATTAGCATATAAAATTTCCTAAGACGACACTCTATAGTCTATCCTCATTTATAAGCTAGCTTTAATAGGTACCTATTTTTCAGCTTTTACATCTTAGACTTTTGTACAATTATATTTAGCTGAACCAATCAAATAAAAATGAGGTCACCATCGAGGTCGCTCTACTTCGTAGACAAGACTCCTAATGAGAGTTTGTCTTTCAGAAAGGTTGATGAAAATCGATCATTTTAATTTACATAATGAAACAACCATTAGGATTTTCATCACTGAACATTTGAGGTGCATTCAAGTACGTTGGTGGAGGAGGTGGTGGCACATATTGTGGCTGGTGGCCATACTCGACTACGTAGCCTGTATGACCATAACCATGATCATACATTGTGGCGCCATTCATATAACCATGATGTTGCATAGGCATCGCGTAAAATGTATTTGCATTATAACCATAGTATTCCATTTTGTTAACGACCTCACCACCTCCACCTCCACTACTAGCCACCTTCGATTCACCGTCTTTTTTCTCTGTATCGCCTTTTTCTTTCTTGTCTCCGCCTTTGCCACCACCGCTCTCTTTATCCTTCTTGTCATTGTCACCTTCCTTGGCTTTCTTTTCACCACTTCCAGTGTCCTTAGATGGAAGGACTTCAACATTTTGCTTCAATTTATCAATCAAGTAAGGAGTTAGCTTCTTTATATCCATTGTCCCCTTTACAGTGGCCAAATCTTTTTCTGATTCTATATTCACTTCTTGTACCCCTGTTCAAAAAAATGAGCAGACAATAAGGATACCGATCTAACACATATCATACGGATTCACGAAAATTCAATAACTTTTTACGATGTCTACACTATACATTAAGAAATCAACTAATCTCATGTTTTAATGTAGTTGGGATTGAATCTAGCTAGGGCCTAGGGGTACCCCTCGTAAAGACTAAAATCATGAATCCAATTATTAAGACTTCATAATTAATGGTGTTACACCTAATTTAATATATTATTCTAAACTAGGTAATTAATTAACAAACTAATTAAGGGGATTCAGTGTATCTTACCTTTAATCTTTTTAATAACTCGTTTTATTTTATGTGCACATCCATCACAATGCACCCGAATCTTCAATGCCACCACACTGATTACTTGAGCCTAAATGACCACAAAAAAAAATAATTAGTGCTAATTCAATTAATCTAATCCATAATTAACTAACATCAGAACATTAATTATGTAATTAAGTTACCAACTATAGAAAAAAAAACTAGAAATGAAACTGAAAATTTTAATTTTTACCTCTTTAGGTTTCTTCTCGTCGGCCTTCTTGTCCTCTGTTTTTTTCTCTGTTTTTTCAGCGGACTTTTTATCTCCGGCAGCGCCATCACCGCCGCTCTTTTTATCTCCTGCATCTTTTTTGGGCGGCGATGATACAAGGTCGACCTTCTTTTTGGTTTTGATCTCCACTCTTTCCCGGAGCCATGAAGGGTCTACGTCACCTTTAATCGTCAATTTTCCAGTTTCACAATCCGATTTCACTTTTTCCACACCTTCATTAGAATCAAACACAAATTCATTAAGCCCAAAGCTAAATATAAACACTGTTGAGTTCTGAATCGAAAAAAAAAATTGGGGATAGGAGAAAGGGAAATGGGAGAGGAAAGTGATAAATTGAAATTAGTTTAGTTACCATGAGTATGGCGAATAAATCGTCTGACTTTTTGTGCACAACCTTCGCAATGCAAATCAAGCTTTAAAACAATGGAATCACCGCTCTTTTTGTCTCCTCCTTCATTCTTTTTCTGTGCTCCTTCAACTTTGGTTTCTTGACCCATTTGTTAGAATTGGAGAATTATAGTATAAAGTTTTTGAGAGGATTTAATTAATGAAAATGGAGGCAATTGAAAGTATTTATAAAGAGAGATTAATTATTATGATGGAGGCGGTAGGAAACCGACTGGGAAAATGAGAAGGCGGTTTGTTACTTGTGCTTACCACCCAAGTTTGACTTCCTTTTTTATTTTACCTTTTCAATTACAGTTGAAGATAATAAGAGAAATACCAACTAGTATTAAATTAAAATGGTTTATAAATTTGAAACACCAATTTACTTTACGCCTTTGAATTCTCGTCAAGATTAAAGGTGTTATCAATGATAAGAGTTGAGTTTGAGATCACTTATTATGTCAAATTTGCTGTTTATGAGAGTTTGTAACTACTTATTATGCCATGTTGCATTTCGAGAGTATCAATTTTAGTTAGTTAAATAAAAAAGTGTATGTTTATAAGAGTTTAAAACCACTTGATATGTCATGTTGTATATCGAAATACATATATAAGTTTAATTAGTGAAACAAAAAAAATATTTTAGAGATGTCAATAGTATATAAACTATAGGCATGCATAAGTATTTACCGTGGTTAATCATAGATAAATTTTTTACTTTAACTTGTTAATGTTAGCCTCAGCAAATACGTCAGGTGCTAAAGTTAAGTAGGTGGGTTCAATGGCTGAGTTAAAGTCTTTGGCACTGAAGTCAGCTAAGAACGACAATGACATAATATGCATTTTAGCTGCCCAAAAAATAGTTACTTAGACCATCTCTAACTCACCTCTATTTTATTCTTTATTTTTTATATTTGGAGAGTAAAATAGAGAATGAACACTCCAACCTACCTTCAAATCACTCTCTATTCTTTAAATTTAGAGAGTTGAATAGTAGTTCTTCAAATTTGGAGAACTACTATTCACACTCTCTATTTCACTTTTTCAATATTTTATTATTATTTCTATTACTTTCTAATTAACATATTATTTTACATATAATGTCATTAATTAAATTCTAATATTCACAATTCTTTTTAAATGTAATATAATATTTTTAAAAATATATTATCTAATATATACTACTTTAATCTTGAATTAATAGTATTTTAATTTTTTCTAATTTTCGTCATAATATAATTTGATTTTATTATTAATTTTCACTATAAAGAATATACAAAATTAAAATGATAAGATGAAAAAATTAATTTAAAAATACAATACATAATATGTTAATTTAAATTCAAGATAACAATACACTACATAACATAATAATTTAAATACAAGATAAAATACAATACATAACATAATAATTTAAATACAAGATAAAATACAATACATAACATAATAATTTAAATACAAGATAAAATACAATACATAACATAATAATTAATTTATCACAACAATAATTAGTAATCCGGTAGGTCGTTTCCAGATTTAGCACTATTTGAAAAAAAATTAGGATATGATCTAGAGAATTGTTGCGATTGTGGTTGTGATTGGGTTGTGACTGCAGTTGTGATTGTCGATTTCTTTTTTCAAGTATTAGTTGTTGTTCTCGTTGCAGGTAGTCACGAACATTTGCAATCACGTTTTGCAATTATTGCAAGATCGTCACGTTTTTTGGAGAAAGGAAGTGTTACATGATATAATGATTACATATATTATACTGCACAACATGATAATTGAGGATGAACGTGATCTTAATGCACCAATTCAAGATGTCGTAGAAGCTCCAGCTCTAACAACATAATTGGTGGTAGATGAAAATCTCCGTTTGAAGACATAAAATAATTAAGGACAAAAATGCTCATTTTGAACTCCATAATGCATTAATAGAGCATTTATGGGAGCAACGTAGTAATTTTAAAAATTGAGTGTTTATGTAATGCTTATGTAATTCTATTTCACTTTTATTTGAATTTTTTCATTAATTTGTTTATTATATTATATTTTCTTGCAATTTATGTTATTTAAAAATTTAGAATGAAATATAATTTTATATTAAATAAAAAAATTTTAAAAACAAAAGTTTATATCACATGAAAATTATATAAAGTAATTATTTGGGAAAAAGAAATAAAGGATTTATATTATGAAATAAGAAAATAAGAATGAAATAGAAATAATAGTATAATATTGAGGAGAGAGAAAGAAATTCTTTTTTAGAGAGTAAAATAGAGAATTTGGTTGGAGTTGATTGTCTGAAAAAATAAATAACTCTATATTTAGAGAGTAAAATAGAGCGTAGGGTTGGAGATGCCCTTAACACTTATCCGTTTTAATTTATTTATCTTTTTTTAGTAGGCGTTTGGACATGCAATTTCATATCGCGATATAAACTCATGAGATGAAATCAATGTTTGGACATGCGATTTCACGCTAATTTCATCTTATAATTTCATATCAAGAGATGAAATCTCAAATTCTCCAAAAATCATAATTTGAGAATTTCAAATCATGGTTTGAAAATTTTCAAATACAAAAATTGATTCATAAGTGTATATCTTGAAAAAACCCACATTTAATCTAAAATTATTTTTTTTAATCATAATCCTCAGTAATGATATTTATATTAAATTACCAAATATAGAAATATACTATTATTTTTTAAGAAATTTTTAAAAATAAAGTATGTCACACAACTATGTGCATAGATTAAAGCCACCTTTGAAAGTGCATGGACAAGGGATATAAAATTCTCAATCAATTTTAACTAGGACATCTTTTAGTTTTATATTATCTCTTTGATATTCATGGCAGAAGAGAATGTTGTCTATGATAAATTCTTTTGAAAAAATGATTAAGTATTTTCAAATCATTCTTCTAAGAGATATAAAATAATTATATTCTTCGAGGTGCCTTACTGGTTTGAGCTTTAGATTTTCATATTGGAGGTTTCACATTTGAAACTCTATTATCATTAAAAATAAGAAATTTATCTTCTGGATCGAGCTCGTCACACCAAAACTTACTTAATGCAGATTGACGGTGTGATTTGCAAGTCATTGTATAAAAACGGAGGCTTAAACCCATGGTTAAGGCCCCATTAATAATCCATATAGCAAGGAGAAAAGTAGCTTCCTAGTGTGTCTCATTAAACATGTCGGATTTTCTTTTAGAAAAAGATAAGATCAGAGAAACTTCCTTGAAAACGTCATATTTGTACGGATCCAACTTGGCATTGCCCACAATTTAGGAAAACCAATAACGTGTCTTTCACCATCAATATTAGCTGTGAGAGTATGATTTTACAAATTGCAATTTGCATCCGTTGTTTCCTTTTTAATGTTAATTAAATTTGATTGTGTCTGATTTTGTTTTCGTGATTTCATCACACGAAGGTTCAGAATTTCAGAGTACTAGGAAAAGAAAAAATTATAATACTAATCAAATGTTACTCCCAACCCTATTTTTACTTTCATATACTTTAAAAGCAACAATACAGTTAAACATGTTTATAATTATCATTCGTTATAAAGATATTTTATTAATAATGATCTGATTTTCTTTAGAATCGATTCTTCATATTATATTTGTTTTACTTCTTTATATCAATATCTTACTTAGAACAATAATGATATTTATTGGAGCAGTACATTCCTTGTAAAATTACACATTTATAACATAATTACTTTTACTATAAAAACAATTTGAAAGAATCAAATTGACTGATATATAGAATTACTGATTTTAAATCCCCAAATAAATAGGCCTACTTTTTCTTTCACTTGAATATATCACAATTACTAGAATCTAAATTTGAATGTCGTGTCGGAAGAAAAAAAAAGAATAAATAATAATAATAATAATCTAATTTTAGTGAATTGAATGTGTGTTCATAATTTGGATGTGAATAAGTCTGAAAGACTTATTCCTCGGTCTATTAGTGAACCATCTCTTGAGAGATTGCGAAAGATGTTCTAACAATTATATTCAAATATTGTGTCATAATATTTTATATGAAATATATTATGTATAAAATAAAATATTTGTGATAATCATCATTAATGTTATGCTTATCTTTTAATTTTAAATTTTAAAATTAAAAAATAAGAAATTGTATTTTAAATGATGTCCGTCAATTATAGTCATGACTTCACAAGAAAATGCTAGTAATATTTGCCTTTTTTATATTCATTCTTTCTAATTTTGCATGATTTTTTATACCAACTAAATGAGATTATATAAATTTTGCCAAAGATTGAATACATTTTAAGCTACCAATTAATAAATGACATGCAAGTCAAAATAATACTGATTAATCCACCACTATATGGTGGTTTAGCCCTTTTCCCACTAATTAGCTTATAAAATTTCCTAAGACGACACTCTATTGTCTATCCTCATGTATAAGCTAGCTTTCATAGGTATCTATTTTTCAGCTTTTACATCTTAGATTTTTGTACAATTATATTTAGCTGGACCAATCAAATAAAAATGAGGTCACAATCGAGGTCGCTCTACTTCATAGACAAGACTCCTAATTAGAGTTTGTGTCTTTCAGAAAGATTGATAAAAATCGAACATTTTAATTCACATAATGAAACAACCATTAGGATTTTCATCACTGAACATTTGAGGTGCATTCAAGTACGATGGTGGAGGAGGTGGTGGCACATATTGTGGCTGGTGGCCATACTCGACTACGTACCCCGTATGACCATAACCATGATTGTACGTTGTCGCGCCATAGTCTTGATTCATATAACCATGATGTTGCATAGGCATCGCGTAAAATGTATTTGCATTATAACCATAGTATTCCATTTTGTTAACGACCTCACCTCCACTACTAGCCACCTTCGATTCACCGTCTTTTTTCTCTATATCGCCTTTTTCTTTCTTGTCTCCGCCTTTGCCACCACCGCTCTCTTTCTCCTTCTTGTCATTGTCACCTTCCTTGGCTTTCTTTTCACCACTTCCATTGTCCTTCTTAGATGGAAGGACTTCAACATTTTGCTTCAATTTATCAATCAAGTAAGGAGTTAGCTTCTTTATATCCATTGTCCCCTTTACAGTGGCCAAATCTTTTTCTGATTCTATATTCACTTCTTTTACCCCTGTTCAAAAAAATGAGCAGACAATAAGGATACCGATCTAACACATATCATATGGATTCACGAAAATTCAATTACTTTTTTATTTATGATGTCTACACTATACATTAAGAAATAAACTAATTATATATATTATTCTAAACTAGGTAATTAATTAACAAAATAAGATTAAGGGGATGATTCAGTGTATCTTACCTTTAATCTTTTTAATAACTCGTTTTATTTTATGTGCACATCCATCACAGTGCACCCGAAGCTTCAATGACACCACACTGATTACTTGAGCCTAAATAACCACAAAAAAAATAAAATTAGTGTTAATTCAATTAATCTAATCCATAATTAACTAACATCAGAACATTAATTATGTAATTAAATTAGAAATGAAACTGAAAATTTGTAATTTCACCTCTTTAGGTTTCTTGTCGTCGGCCTTTTTGTCCTCTGTTTTCTTCTCTGTTTTTTCACCGGACTTTTTATCTCCGGCTGGGCTATCACCGCCGCTCTTTTTATCTCCGGCATCCTTTTTGGGCGGCGATGATATAAGGTCGACCTTCTTTTTGGTTTTGATCTCCACTCTTTCCCGGAGCCATGAAGGGTCCACGTCACCTTTAACCGTCAATTTTCCAGTTTCACAGTCTGATTTCACTTTTTCCACACCTTCATTTGGATCAAACACAAAATCCAATAAGGCCAAAGCTAAATTTTACGTTATACTACTATTAAACAAAATTCAAATTAAAATAAGTTTAGTTACCATGAGTATGGCGAATGAATCGTCTGACTTTTTGTGCACAACCTTCACAATGCAAATCCAGCTTTAAAACAATTGACGCATCACTTTTTTTCTCTGCTCCTTCAACTTTGGTTTCTTCACCCATTTGTTAGAATTGGAGAATAATTATTAGTATAAAGTTTTTCTGAGGATTTAAATTAATTTAATTAATGGAATTGAAAGTATTTATAGAAAAAAATAATTGTTACGATGGAGGCGGTAGGAAACTGACTGCTAAGATTGACTACAAAATGAGAAGGCGGTTTTGTTAATTGTGCTTACGTGTCAAACCAGCCAACTTTGACTAGTGCCACATTTCTCTTCAACTTCATCTTTTTCTTTTTTTTTTCTTTTTCAATTATTACAGTTGAAGATAATAGTAGTCGTATAGAGAATTAAAATGGTCTATAAATTTGAAACATGTTTTTTTTCTAAGGTTGGTGTTTCGTATGAATTGATAAAATGGTCTATAAATTAGAGGGGTGGTTAACATCCTATTTTATCCTTCCTCATATATTTTTATAGTAGATTTAATTTTATACCCTATTTTTCTTGTAGATTGATCATGCAAATTATTTACCTGTGATGTCATATAATAATAGCGAATGATGTGCAATTATTTCAAACATTGTTTTTATTCAAACAATCCTTAACCAGAAATTTCGGGTTCGTACCTTGGGTATGGAGAAAATACTGTTGGGAGCGCCCCCCGAATGGACCCTATAGTGTGCGATCCAAATTTAGTTGGAGCTCCAATGTGAACTTTGGACACCAGATGAAAAATAAAATTATATATATATATATATATATATATATATATATATATATAAAATACGATACATTAATAATTGCGTAAGCGAAAACGTCACAAGGGCTAAAGTTAAGTAGGTGGGTTCAATGGCTGAGTTAAGTGACGATCATAATTGTCAATGAAGTCAGCTATGAACGACAATGCCGTAATCTGCATTTAGGCTGGCCCAACAAATAATTACTAACACTTATCCCTTCTAATTCGTCTACTATCTTTTTGTTTTTCTGCTCAAAATTTAATTATTTTTAGGGTTTAAATCTGAAATCTCAAAAAAGTTAATTTTGATTTTTTAAATTATCGAGTTAACCTTTAATTTTGTGTTTAAAATATATAAATACTTCATATATGTAGGTTGTTTCTAATAGACCTTCAGCTCAAACAAGAAGGTAATCGAAGTGGAGAAATTGCAATAATAAATATGACAACAAATCTTATCAAGATAGAAAAAGGAGGAGAATAAGAAGAAGAAGCAAATGATGCAATAAATAATATAAGATCAAGCACAGTGGAGCATAAAAAACTACGCAATGACTAAATACTATTGCTAATAAGGCTACGAGGAGATGGGACTAGCCCTTATCTTTTTTATCGAAAGGGAGACAATACTCAATTATCTATTAATTTTATATTATAATTATTCTCAATAATGATATTTAATTGAGCACAAAAATTTTAAAGAAATTTTGATATATATGATATAGTATGAAATGTGTCGCACAAATGTGATTGGCCAAGTATATGCATAGATTAAAGTCATCATAAAAAATGGGGGAGTAAATGACCGTGTTGATTTGGTTTTTTAAATATCAAACAAAATTATTTGTATCAAATTTATAAATTTATAAACCAAATCAAACTAATAAAACTTGATTATATTTTTTTCGAGTTTTTCAACCTCGGGTTTTTTCGGGTTAGTTCGGATTTTTAAAATATCAAATCAAACCAACCTAATAAACCTCGATTTTTTTTCCGATTAAGTATTCATACAAACATATACTCCGTAATTACCTTATGCTTCAAATATTTCTTTAGTCCAACCAAAATACAACTATCTAAGGTGTTTCTTAAGTAAATAATACAAAATATGAGATAAGTGATGATACTAAAATACTCAATAAAAATAATAATGAAATCATATAAAATAATATTGCAAATGATAAGTCATAATGAACATGATCATAATTTATAAGTACTAAATCATGCTAAAATAGGTCTAATAAGTATGGAGTAATTATATGATTAAACATTAAAGAAAAAATTAAATTAGGTTACATATTTTAAATGTCTAAACCAATGTAAAACTAAAGAACAAATATTCAACATTATTGTCATTCTTAGTGTTGAATTAATTTCTTTTGTTAGCATTAGTATTGATTTGATTTGAATTGAGCTTTATTAGAGTCACTAATATCAATGGACTATAACTTTTATTGAACGTTTCAAAATTCTAAATCTCAACTTTTTTAAAAATAAAATGTTAAAATATAAAAATTATGATATAAATAATATTTAGAAATTACATCAAAGTAAATACTTTTACAAACCATCCTGATCTCTTTTGAAACATTGTCAATTAATTTTGACTTGGACACCTCTTTAGTTTTATAATCATGATCTCTTTGAAAATCCTAGAGGAACAAGTCAACCAATACAGTAATACACTAGGAATTTTTTTATGTTATATACTTATATTAATTTCCCTTTTAGGAAAATAGTTAATATAAGAATAATAATCCATATAGCAAGGAGAAAAGAAGCTTCCTAGTGTGTCTCATTAAACATGTGGATAAGGTAAGAGAAACTTCCTTGAAAACGTCAGATTTGTGAGATAAATGATTCTACAAATTGCATGAGTTGTTTCTTTTCATATTTTAATTTGTTTTCATCTGATTTTGTTCACGTTATACACGAAGGTTCATAAAATTGGAGTATACCGCTAAATCCCCACTCATCAAATGTTACAACTTGAATTCAATTTTTTGAAAATAACTATAGTTAATAATAAAAATAAATTAAGAATAAAGTTATAAGTTATTTAACTTAGGAACTTGTTTAATAGTAAAATGATGCAAGTTAAATTTATAAATTCTCTTGTGCACTTCCTCTTCTATGTTAACTTTGTTTCATAAATATATTTCGTGGGATTGGTGTAACATTTCCATTTTTTGTGTGAATAGTGGCAGAGCTAGAGATTTGATAAAGGATATGCAAAAGATTTTCTCGTTAATAATGTCCAAAACAACTACACATCATAATAATTGCTAGTAATATTTAATCTCCGTAATATATCATATAATTTTTTGTCGAAGACAGTGCACTGAATCATCCTTTGTCAATACTTGTCAAAAGCGAACCAAGGAAGCTACATCTACCAAACCTTTTTTTTTTTTTAAAAAAATACCAATCCCTTTAAAAAAAAAACACTACCAAACCCTTCCAAGTTGAGTTTGAATTGGCAAAAATGTATCAATAAGAATTCTATAACTTTTCACCAAACACGTACAACTCACGAGGCACAAGGTACAAGCTTCACAAGCGAAAAATATCCTATACTCCCACCAAAGTAACTACAATCAAAATTTACTCTATCCATTTATATTTATTGGTATTTGACTGACAATTCATTTAAAATGATTGTTTAATGGATGAAAATCACTTGTATTCCTCAAATTCTGTTCCAAAAAATCAAATTCACCCTTCAATTTTGATTAATAAATAATCTTCCTTTTTTTTTTCCTATGCAAAAGTCTATTTTAATCTTGACTTTATTAATCTTCCAGCCATGTACGTAATACATTTCTATAATTTGTGTAATACTTTTCATTAATATATATCACCTATAACTCACACAATAAAATCTGGTCCTTTCTGTTTTCTCGACTCAGATCTACGACTTTCTTCTCCGACAAAATCAAATTCAATCCGTTCAATCCATTTAAGTTTGAGCGGGTTATTGATCCACTCATTCATTAGTTCAACTCAATACTCATTTCAATCCGTTAAAATTATGGGTTGATATGTAGCCCGAATTAGTTAATGAGAAATCTTGTCAAAATATTTTTATAAAACTTTTTTTTTTCAATTTGATATGATAT
This sequence comes from Solanum verrucosum, assembly GCF_900185275.1. Taxonomy (NCBI): domain Eukaryota; kingdom Viridiplantae; phylum Streptophyta; class Magnoliopsida; order Solanales; family Solanaceae; genus Solanum; species Solanum verrucosum. The sequence goes on along the minus strand of NW_026020134.1, from coordinate 1,489,302 downwards.
ATATAGTCATAATAATAATAAAAAAATTTATTAGGTGCTAAAATATTTTAAAAGAACAAATAAAATAATTAAGCTTGGTAAAAATTGGATTGAATTGAATCTTGATGTTGGGTATTAATTGCCCTGAGTTTCTTACCATAAATAGGTTTTCCTTTTAAGAAAAGGTGTTGGAATAACTAGTCATTTTCTTGTAGGAAAAGATTTAGAAATCTATAAATAGAGGTATGTTCCATCTAACTTAATCAACATTCACATGAAAAATGGTGGCAGTATATGCCGGGCAATGCCACATGCTGGTATTGGAAGAAACTCTGCAACATCAAAGAGAGATTCAAAAATGAAGTACATGGAAATGGCTGGTTAAAAACAATCAGTCGCAGACCCAGAATTTTTGTTCAGGAGGTTCAAACTATAAAGGAAAAGTTCAAGTGGTAATGCAAGTGTGCGGTGGGCATAGTAGTCCCTCAGCATGCTCTTTGTACAAGAACCATAGATATTTCATTGGTTCATAAAAGTAAAGACTAAGCTAATCAAAGATATTGAGGACAAAGATACATTCATAAGAATTTTAGTGGATCGACTGTATTACATAAGTTAACTCCTAAAACACACGAAAATTAAATGATGAAAAAGGGAGCAAGATGGGGAAGAAAGATGTTTACTTTATCATGCTAAATTTAACTTACTTTATCATACCGTATTAATCATTTCTTTCTACTTTTATCATGCTCCATCGAGCATTCTTAAAATTTCTTCTGTTTTTTATACTTTTATTTTGTAATGTCTTACTTTAATTTTCACTTTTTAAATTTTTTAAATTAGCATCCATTCAATCACATATTACTATGAAAATCGTCAAGATTCATTAAAAGTGTGTAAGAATAGAGTTACCAATATTATAATGCATATTCAGAAAATAAATAAATAGCATTGTCAATTTTTTTTCGTTCATATAATTTAATTTACTAGGTTAGTCATAATTTGTAAAAAAGATAAATAACGAATAAATCAAATATGTTTAGTTTTCATTTCACTAAAATAGAATTAAAAATATAAAAGAAATTTCAGGAATTCTATAAATTAATATTTTTGAAAGGATGTTGACGATATTTAAGTTTCTTCATTCAATTACATCTAATTACTTTACCTTTTTTCTAAAAAAAATAAATTATATTTCTATCTCATCAATTTCTAGTTAAATATAATTCATCATTTTTTAAAAGAGTTATTTAAGTTAGTATATGAAAAAAGAGTTACGTTGAAACAAAATAATAATAGACATAAAAAGAATAAAAAAAATGTGTCTAATAAATTTAAAGAAAAACAAATTAAAAAGAAGAAATGAAACAAAAGGAAAAAATAGTAAAAAAGAAGAAGAAAGTCTAAGCCCAAAAAGTTCCATTTTCCAAAGCATTTAAAGGAAGGAAAAAATGTTGTCCATGGAATTCAAACCCGTGACCTAGGGGCATTTGTTGAACCACTTATCCGCTGAGCCATGCCTGTACTTTGTTTTCAGACGGTTCATTTTAATATATATACGCATAAAATCAGAATTTAACGTTATATATACAGTGTAATTTTTTAACGGTCCACCTAGGTCCGCCCCTGAAAGCAACAGGGAAATACACTATCAAGAGTGGATACAAATGGAGATGTGGGGCAGGAAATGAATAGCCCTGGTGGAGAGGAGTATGAAGTAGACTCAATATTCATAAGCATGGATTGCAATGCACGGAAGATTTTGTTGACAAGGGGAAGACTGGTAAAGATGAACATTGACCAAGAAACAAGTTGCTTATTGTGTGGAGATCATGAGGAGACAACAGAGCACCTATTCTGTGAATGCACAGAAGTGCCTGCAGGAGATACACCAATGGTTAGGAATAAATCTTCAACAAACAGACCTTCAAAGGATCGCAAAAGGGAAAATAAGAAGAGCTTTCCTATGGACATGCAGTGATGGCAGCAGTGATATATGGGATATGGAAAGCAAGGAATGAAGCACTGTGACAGGAAAGAGTACCTCAACCACACATGGTCAGGCCAGAAGTACAAGAGGGGTGCAAATATAGAATCTTAGAGATAGTGAATAGGAAAACCAAGTGTAAAGAGAAACAATGGATAGAACATATATACAAAAAGTAGAGAGTGGTCGGGTGAAACTAGCGACAGGCTAAGTTTTGTTTTTCTTCCTTTATTTGGTTATGTTAAGCATGCATAGTAGAGGGCACATAATGTAACTGAAAGAGCTTGGGATCTTTATGAATAAATTGTGTTCATTAGACCAAAAAAAAAAAAGCATTCATAATGTAGTCCTAGGGGCTATGAGAGTTTTGGTTAGGGGAGAATTTGTGGGACACAAGTGATATGTTATCATTTGTGTGAATCTATCCCATGTATTCCGAGTGAATTGGTTGACGTTGTTTCTCTCTATATTTTGTACTCTCATATTTATTTAGTGGATTTCTCATCTCCATTGAAGACGTAGATCGATTGACCAAACCACGTTAAATCTTTGTATCTTTTGGTATATTTTTTTTGTCTGTCTTTTTACTTGTAGTCTTTCGAGGTTTGTTTTGCTAGTTTCCACATGACACCTAATTATTTTGGTTCCTAACACTTGACCCGTTATGTAACCCATTACCTAACTCATTTGACCCAAGCAAATTTGGATCGAATTGGATCTTGACCTGATTGTTATCTTAACCCATTATGAGCCACCCAAATTTGATCCAACCCACCCAAGTACCAACCCTACTCAAAAAGTATCAACTTGATAAATGTTCCTATAAATTTAGTAATATTATATTCAATTTTACTGCTTTTTTCTACATTAGATTGAGTCATCGACATATGGACTTTTATATCTGCTTTTATTCTTACATATAATCAATATTTTCTTAACATGCATGAGTAATATATATTTTATCAGCTTTAGGAGTAAACTAATCTCATTTATCTCAGTGATTAACTTATTTTTATATATATAAAAAAATTTCCCATGAATTTGGTATAGTTGTACGTGCTAAAATCATTTTAATTTAACATAATTCTAAGAGTTCTAATATATATTATCTATAGGAATGTTCAGATCTCATTGTTACACTACTAAAAAACTGCTAAAAACGACGAACGGTGTCGCTCCAAAAAATGATGACATTTGTCACACTGTCCATCGCTTTTTAATGAAAATAATTATGTTTTAAATTATTTTACAAAAAGAAACAGATGACATCTCTTAGTCTGTCGCTATTTTTTTCGGATTTTTGCGACAAATATATATATATATATAAAATTAATAATTATTTATTTAATATATATAGTGACGCCGTTCGTTGCTTTTATTAAAAATAATTATATATAAATTAAAAAATAACCACGCTATCTGTCGATTTTAATTTATTTTATTAATTATTTTATTATAAAAGCGACGGACATCATCTTAAAGTCCATCGTTTCTTGGTCAAAATATATGGTCAATTATTTAAAAAAGCGACGGACAGTGTCTCATAGTCTGTCGTTTTTTGATCAAAATGTTGTTCAACTATTTTTTTTTTAAAACGACGGACATAGAGACGCTGTCCGTCGCTTTTTATTAATTATCTGAAAGACAGACGAGAATTTTTCCCCATTTCCCCATTTTCAAAAACCCTCATTCTCTCTTCCTACTCTCCACTCCGGCGCCCAACGTCCCACCGTACCTCTTCGTCGGTGCTCGCGAGAAGTAGCTGCTGGAGGAGCCGTCGCCGCCTCCTTCTCCTCTCTCTTCATTCTCTCCTTCTCCTTTAAGGTTAGAGTTTAATTTATCAAAAATAAATAAATAATCAATTTGAGCTATATTTGATTTTGTTAGTTATTTAATTGTAATTAGTTTATTGAATTTATTTTATTGATTGTGAATTGAGATTTTTACTGTTAGGGTTAATTTGAATTTGGGTATCTTAGGATTTGTTTGAATTTGGGTATTTCTTGAGTTAATTAGTTTGATTTTGGGATTTTAGGACTAGTTTGAATTAGGGTATATAAGAACTTGTTTGAATTTGGGTATTATTTGAGTTAGTTTGATTTTTGGATTTTAGGACTAACTAGTTTGAATTATATTTGAGATTTTAGGTCTAATAGTTTGAATTTGGGATTAGGACTAGCTAGTTTGAATTTGAGATTTTAGCACTATTTGATTTTGAGATTTTAAGACTAGTTTGAATTTGTGATTTTAAGACTAGTTTGAAGTTGGAATTTAGGACTAGTTTGAATTATATTTGAAATTTTAGGACTAATAGTTTGAATTTGGGATTTTAGGACTAGCTAGTTTGAATTTGGGATTTTAGGACTAACTAGTTTGAATTTGGAATTTTAGCACTAGTTTGATTTTGGAATTTTAGGACTAGTTTGAATTTGTGATTTTAAGATTAGTTTGAATTTGGAATTTAGGACTTGTTTGAATTGTATTTGAGATTTTAGGACTAATAGTTTGAATTTGAGATTTTAGGGATTTGAATTACAACTTAATTAGAACTTATAATTAATTATAACTTTAATTTACTATAACTTGAACTTAATTAGGAATATGAACTTGAAATCTTGTTGACCTTAATTAATTAGAACTTAATTAATTTATAATAACTTGACAAGTTAATTAGGAATATAAACTTAACTTTGAACTTAACTAGAAATTGAACTTAATTAATTAGTATTCATTAATTAACTATGCTTTAACTTTGTAGATCTTGAAATGTAGTATTTACATTAACAATATAAATTAGTTTGATGTAGTAAAATTTAATTTATAATATAATTGAATATCTATATTCTTGTAAATGGACATCGTTTATGGATGTATAATATGCATTATGAAACTGGTGCTGGTTTGAAACCTGAGTTTATTGACAGTGTTAGAGATTTGATTGAGCATACAATGACACTTGATATTTTCAAGAATAATGGATTGGTTAAGTGTTCTTGTAGTGCATGTGGGTGCTTAAATTTTTTTGAACCAGATACAATCATGGTTCATTTGTACCATAATGGATTTAAGCCTAGATCTTTTGTATGAATTGATCATGGAGAAAGAGATGGATTGAATGGTATGTTTTGTAATTCGATGCATGTGGATGAATATAATACGCTTGCGCACATGGTTAAATTAAGGTCGAACATGATAAGGTTCATGAAATGATCAATGATGCTTTCGGAGTTCAAGATGGGATGGAACCCGAACAATATTTTGATAAAGCTCCTAATGAAGAAGCATGACGCTTCTATGATCAATTAGAAGAGTCTAGTCGTCCACTATGTGAAGGGAGTCCGCATTCTGCCTTGTCAGTTGCGGTTAGATTAATGAATATTAAATCAGATTGGAATGTTCCTAATGCGGCTATGGAATCAATGATTGATATTTTGGGTGAACTGGTTAATCTGGAGTTAAACATACCTAAGAACTTCTATCAAGCAAAGTGTTTAGTTTCCAAGTTATGATTGACGTATGATAGAATTCATTGTTGTGTTAATAGTTGCATGTTGTTTTACAAGACTGTTAGAAAATTGTAAGTTTTGCGGACATGCTCGTTATAAGAGGACCCCGGATGGAAAGATGGTCTCAGTTAAGGCGATGCATTATCAACCTTTTATTCCTAGGTTAAAGAGGTTGTGTGCATCGATGACGTCTACTCCACATATGAGATGGCATCGTGAATATAGAAGGTCGTCGGGTGTCTTGTCTCATCCATCTGATGGTGAAACATAGAAGCATTTTAATAATGTATATCCTTCTTTCTAAATAAGGGTGCCCGAGGCACCTCATCTTCTCATTTTGTCGTTGCTCATTCCCTTTAGGCTGAAGTGTTTGACCTTTCCTTTTCTTCTAGCTCGTTAGGGATGGGATTCCTAAGACCTCTGATGCCCTGATTCTCAGTCTCAATCAAGTAAGAAAGGGAACCATTTTATCCAGAAAGTGAGTTTCTGATAATAATGACCACCTAAAGTTGGATTATCCTTGTAACGACCCGAATCGTCGTCATTTAGAAAAATCAAAACTTTGGGAAAATACTGGCCATTGTCCCGCTAGGGCGGGCCAACTGCCGCTACGGAGGTGGTGTTCTAGCGGGGTAAGCTAGCGCCAGAGCGGGATAGGCGAGACAAAATGTAAATAACGCAAAATCTTATTTTCCCCTTCTTTCCAAAATACCTAAATTAGATGTAAACCACCCTAAAAACCCTAAAAAAGATGCTTTAAGCTTGGAAAGAAAGGAGAAGGAGAATTCTAACGTAAGAAGATCGATAGATTGCGGATTTTCGGTCAAAATCACCGTCGCGAAGTCCGAAAATAGGAATCGAAGCCAAAATTTAGTGCAGCAACTTGGCGCCCATGTAGTCTCGATTTATTAATTGAGTTGTTATAAATTTGTGCTCACTGCGTAGTATAATGTTAATCAATAGTAAGAATTATGCGTAGGCCTTCATGCACCAAACGAAAGTTGACTCAATTGTAGGAAAAAACCTTAGATGATGAACTAGGGCTAGGTGATGGTTGTGATTACATGTTGGTGTGATATATGTTTGCAATTACTTCATTATGATGCTTGTATGTATGTGAATTTTGCATTATTGATCACACTAATTGTAAATAAGGATAGTTGAATAATTGAATGCCATGAATCATGACTTGATTGTGTGATTATGAGAATTGTACTTTGTGATTGTGATTGTTATTGTGGCTAGTTGAATGGATCGGGTATTGCGTTTCGACACACTAACTGGGATTGATTGCCACGTACCGGCATAAGCATTGAATAGATCTCCACGTACCGACATAAACATTAGAGCGGGTACAATCCGGCACACTAACTTGAAACGGGTACCACGTACCGGTACATTAACAGTTTGGGTGTGGGTTCCAAAAGAGAACCATTGACTTGACATAACGGTATATCTTGATAATTGTGAGATTGTACGTTATTCGTAAATGATTATAGATATTGTATTTCTCCGGAATTGTTAAATGATTATGAGGACTTATATCTGATTGTTCTATTATGTTTAGTAAACTTGTTATGTACCTCGTTGTTGAATGAACCGGGAAGGGCAAACCCAAACCGGGATGTGATACGGTATGTAGGAAGGGTCAGGGGTTCAAGAGTTGGTAATGTTTGAGAGAAAGGTTGTCCGTGTATTGCAAGAGATTCATGGGTAGAGGTTAGAAAGCCTTGATAAACGACGCCAGGTGGCAAGGACTGGGTAAGCGTTCGGGGGAATGTCGATAGTTGTAATTATGGATCTTCTATGAGTTAGAATGGTTAGGCTATGACCAAGAACCTAGTAAGTAGGTTGACTGAGTCGAAAGTTAGTAGCAAGGATATTACTGTAATTCTGAGGTTTTCGAGAGAAGGTAAAGGTGGAGAAACGATGGTTTTACTACATGATCTTACTAGTTGAATTCTTATATTATGTGGTGGGTGTCGGGTTGACCGATGATGCCTATCAGTACGTGTGGCTTTCTACTGATACTACTCTTAATATGCCTTTTAGCATAGTCTGGATGCAGGGTCGGTGATGTCTCATTAGGTGAAGATGAAAAAAATCTCCAGCAATTTCTATTTTTCCTTCCGCATGATGGGAGCTATGTTGTTTCATTATCATATTTCTCCTTGCACTCTTAGTAGCTCTTGTACCTTTTTAGACTAGATCTTTGGGGGTGTTAATTACTTTACAAGTCTTAACTCGAAGTTATTTTAAAAGTTCTTATTTATGAAGCCCTGTTATTTCATTTATCTCCATTTTTCTTTAATTTTCCGTATGTTTTAACTATTGGAATATGAGGGTTCTCCTACTTAGATGATAGAGTAGGTTCCCGTACGGCCCGATGGGTTGGGTCGTGACAATCCTGATTTTGCTAGTGAACCAAGAAATGTTAGATTGGGGTTATGTGCAGATGACTTCACACCATTCTTTAATGCTGCTTCACCTTAATCATGTTGACAAGTATTTCTTACTCCGTATAATCTTCCTCCTGAAATGTGTATGACCAGTCCCTACATTTTTCTAAGTTGTGTTATTTCATGTCCCCGTAATTCAAAAAGTTTGATTGATGTCTATCTACAACCATTGATAGATTATCTCAAACAATTGTGGTTTGAAGGCATTTTGACATATGATATATTAACTAAGCAGAATTTTGTTATGCGTGCTTCTTTAATGTGGACTATTAATGATTTTCCTACATACGGGATGTTGTCTGGTTGGATGACAGCTGGAAAGCTAGCATGTCCGTATTGCATGGAAAATAGTAAGGCATTCATTTTAAAGCATAGCAGAAAAAATACATGGTTTGATTGTCATCGCCAGTTGTTGCCAATGGACCATGAGTTTAGAAAGATGAAAAATGCATTTACGAAAAATAAGGTTGAAAGTGACCCCCGACCTCCATTGCTCACAGGGGATCAAATTTAGAAGAGAGATTCTCAATTACCTAAAGTTACTGAAGCTTCACCTTCTAGACTTACTGGATATGGTGTTGAGCATAATTGGATCAAACAAAGCATATTTTGGGAGTTGCGGTATTTGAATGACAATCTGGTACGACATAATCTAGATGTGATGCACATTGAAAAAAATTACTTTGACAATTTGTTTAACACAGTGATGGATGTTAAGGGTAAGACAAAAGACAATCCAAAAGCTAGAATGGTCATAAAAGAATATTGTAGGAGAAAAGAGTTATGGCTGCAGGAATTACAAAATGTTAAAATAGTTAAGCCCAAAGCCAGATTTTCAGTCACATTGGATGAGAAACGTGAACTTATTGAGTGGGCTAAAAATTTGAGGATGTTGGAGGGCTATGCTTCGAATTTAGGAAAGCGGGCAGATATGAATGAAGAAAAAATGATAGGTATGAAAAGTCATGATTGTCATGTGTTCATGGAAACTTTAATTCCTATCGCTTTTAGCCATCTACATGAAAGGATATGGAAACCAATCACAGAGATAAGTCTTTTTTTTAAGGATTTGTGTTCTGGAAAGTTGTTGGAGAGTAGTTTAGACAGGATGGAAGGAACTATTCTGGTTACTACTACTAAGTTGGAGAAGATATTTCCATGTGGTTTATTTGATGTGATAGAACATCTTCCAATTCACCTTGTACAAGAGCCCCACCTCGGAGGTCCCGTTCAAACAAGATGAATGTATCCATTTGAAATATTCGATAAGTCATATATATTCGCCATGTCTTTTATATATTAACATATATATATATATATATATATATATACACATATATACATGCAGAAAAATTGACAGTTCGAAGCAAACGATTAAGCAAAGGGGAATGATCATTTGTTCAAGGTCACATTGGGAGAGAAACTAGTGATTTTTATTCTTATTACTTTGGTGATTATGTGTCATGTAGGAGAAACAGGCCCAATCGCAATGATGAAGGCGATATTGATTCTTTATTTCCACCGATATCAATTTTTAATCAAAATGATCGAGGATCTAAAAAGCGTGGAAAGTGAGGCTTCACTGATATGGAAATGCAATCAGATGTGACACATATTTTGCTTAATTGTCCAGAGATTCAACCATATGTCAAGTAAGTGTTAAAAATATGTTGTTAAATTACATACTAATAAGTGATCATTAACTAACGAAATACTTGAATGTAAAATGATCAGCTTGTTCGTAAATACATTGGATAATGAAGCCATCTATACATAATTTTTCAAATGGCTGAGGAACTATGTAAGTGTACTATCACTAAGTATTTAATAATATATTCATGTTATATTAAATTATATTACTTGAAATAACAATCACGTAGGTTTACGATGAATACTCAAGTGTCCAACATTTGCAATTAGAGAAAGAAGTAACACTTGAACCTGAATCTCAAGTACTGACAATGAATAAGTATTGTGTCAATGGTTTTAAGTTTCAAACTGAAGAAGTTTCTAGGAATAAGAAAATAAATAATAACGGTGTCTACATACAAGGTGATGTTGATGGTACTGGTCAAACTATTGAATATTATGGTGTCATTCAAGATATTATTGAAGTGAGGTATTCAGGTTGGCCTAAGAAGAAGTTTGTATTGTTTCGGTGTAAGTGGTTTGGCCCATCACATAGAGGCACAAAGGTGGACCCTCAACATAATATAATTGAAGTTAAGCACACCAGGAAATACAGAAGTTATGATCCTTTTATTATTGCACAAAATGCTAAACAAGTATATTACGCTCCATATTCATTGCGTAGAGACAAAGCTGATTGGTGGGTTGTTATAAAAAGTAAGCATGTGGGAAGAATTGAAATTGACAATGTCATAGATGTGGTTTATCAAAATTATGTTGCAATTGTTCAACAACAAGCTGATGTTGAATCGGAAACCACACTACAATATCCTCAACACATATTAGAAAAAATATCTGATGATGAGATATTGAATGTTGAGGAAGAAATATCTGAGAATGAGAAAAATGAATCATTTGATGACGAAGAATGGGACAATAATGAAAATGAAACAACTGAGGAGGAAGAATGGGAGAATGATGGAATTGAAACAAGCAATGAGGAATGGTGTAGAATGAAAGCTAGCTAGTATATATATGTAAGTCTATTTTGCTAATTTTATTTAATTTATGATTTTTATATATACTATACATGTAAATTTACATACAGATGTCATCAGGCGGTGACAGTGATAGACATCGCGAGCATCTTGGAGTTAGCCAGACTAAACAGGCTAAGAAAAAGAAGTCTAGGATACCCATAGATCCTGTGAATATTGGAGGATCTATTTTTTCTGCACTAGAGCACATCAGCCATGATACTAATTTATTTGTTGTTCCGTTTGGTACGGTGGATCCTCGACAATATTATCCTAATTACCGTTGACCAGTCGATGCTTCATCTACTTCACATGCATTGCCTTCACGACGCTATGAGGACCTACCTTTACAGGCTATTCATCAAGCATGACCCTTATCGGCAGGTACTCCATCTCCCACATGTACATCTCCTCAGTTATTTGTTATGAAGATTGGAGATTCTAGTAGCGAGCAGTCAGATGCTATGGCTGGTACGCCTCTATTGACTCAGCGTTTTGTGCATCCTGATGTATCACCCTCGTCTACAGCTACATCTAGAGCTACACCAGATGATACGATGCCTGCTCTAGGTCCTGGCCAGAAAGACAGACTTGGTAGAGACACGATTGAGCTGGATGGATCAACGTAAGTTTGTTTTGTTATCTATTTGTTAGTTTATTTTATTTATTTCTTGTACTTCAATATGTTATTCATAAACTAACATATTTATTATGTGTTTTGCAGGTGGCATCCTGCAAAGGATGCTACTCCGGCTTTAAATGACTGTGTTAGAAGACTTTATACACAGGCTTATCACTCTTGGAGCGAGATTTCAAACAGTATACGCCAACCGATGTTTAATAACTTTAAGATATATATTTTTTAGTTGAGTTTAGTATACTTTACTTTTTTTTACTATCGATCTAATTAACGTTATTCAATTTTTTTTCCAGACTATGTGTACTTGGGAGTCGAGATACAATTTGGTCATTGGGACCACATTTGAGAGGAAGGCATCTGCTAGACTATGTAGCTGAATGTCCTGGTTGGATGTTGCCTCATGTTTTTGATGAATTGAGTCAGTATTGAAACACAGACAAATTTAAGGCAATATAAGATCAAGCCAAAAAGGCTAGAGGCAGTCTTAAAGGTGGCTCGTTGCACACCAGAGTGCAAAGACGATTGGAACAATTGCACGAGAGATGGTAAGTTCTAATTCAAACTTTTAAATAAATAATTAGTTAATTCATATATATCGTTATAAATTTCAGTTTTTATTTATAGGAAAAAGAATTGGGACACACTCCCATTGAACCAGAGGTTTTCAAGAAGACTCATGTCAGGAAGAAAGAAAATGAGTCGGATTCGGATGTGTGGGTGGAGGAAAGGGCCGAACGAACTTTTGTAAGTTATTTAATATGAATAATATGTATTAATAGTGAATATATTTATGATATGTATATATATTGATGTCAATTTTTATATTTAATATACAGTATGACTTTCATCAGTATCTGTCACAGAATCTAGATAGTTCGATCCAATTGACACCTGAACTTTCCACCCAAGTTTGGAAAGAAAAAGTGGTAGGGAGGACGCACAAGGGTAGAGTCTATGGTCTAGGCTCTCGAAACAATGTAAGACGAGTCCAGTCAAGCTTAATAGGTATTGGATCGTCACGACAAGCTGAGGCACTTGACGGTCTTCAGATTGCTGCTATGTCGGATCAAATAGCTAAACTTACAGCGACACTAGCAGAGTCGGAGCGGAGAAGAGTAGCTGAACAAGAAAGCATGAGTGAGACCGTTCAGCAAATCAAAGAACAAGTGATGAACCTCACTCGTCGACCTACTACTTCGGCTCCCAATGACATCGATGACGAGAGTGATAAGGATGATTATGTAGATCCCACTCCCTAGTTTAGATCTCTAGACATTTATGAACTTTTTGAAACGAATTTTGAAAGACTTTATAAGTCTTTAATTTGTGATTTAGATACTTTTGAATGTTATTTTAAGTTTGTTATTTTATGTTTTGTTTAGATTGTTTATAATTGTGTGTGTTTGATTGGACTGAATAGTGTAGAATTGAATTGAATTGCATTTGCAAGTGGGGCAACAGAAAAAAAGCAACGGACAACATGGTTTTGTCCGTCCTTTTTCTGGGTTTTACTTTTTTTAGATCTTAGAAAAGCAACGGACAGCATGGTTTTGTCCGTTGCTTTTCAATGATTTTCAAAAATAAAATTTCCAGAAAAGCGAAGGACAGGGTCCTTTTGTCAGTCACTTTTCTAGGATCTTCAAAAATAAAATATGCAGTAAAACGACGGACAGGGTCCTTTTGTCCGTCGCTTTTCTGGGATTTTCAAAAATAAAATTTACATAAAAGCGACGGACTGCGTCGCCTTTTAGAAATTAAAAATAAAATAGAATTAAAATAACGCGACGAAGTCCGTCGCTTTTGTTAAAAAAATTCTAAAACAAAAAAATCAAAAAGCGACGCAGTCCATCGCTTTTTGAAAAGCGTCGAGTTACAAAGAGACGGAGGTGACTGCGTCATGCTAAAGAGCGACAGAGGTGACTACATCACTTTTCCGTCAATATTGACCAAAAAAGCGACGCAGTCCGTCGCTTTTGGCCGTCGTTTTTTTACTGTTTTTTAGTAGTAAAAAATAAAAAAAAATTAACAACCATGATGGTCGATTTTATTGGTCTGGTATTTTTAATGAGTTGATTGAGATATAACTAAAAAAACTGACAGATTCGAATGGTTTTTCTCATTTCTGAATATTATTTTCGTTTATTTTTAATATAAAAACTGGCAGGTGGTCGCTAATTGCTAGGAGACTTCCAGGAAGAAGAACAAATGATGTGAAAAATTATTAGAATACCCGCTTACTAAAGTATCAACAATAAGCGCAAAGCCATTGCGATCACCAATAATGAAATAATAGAACCTTAACCTTGGAAACTACCAAAAGTTACAACACAAGTGTCGACCACAAAAAAGGAAGACAATAAAGCTGAATGGTGGACGACTTTACTTCTAAATGCCAACTGCAACAAAGAATTTGCAGTGGGCAGTACGTCGTCCATACAAAATTTATTGGACGTCGAGAAAATACTAGTACCAGAAATATCTAAGGATGGTAATGGTACTATTGGAACGAAAAATAGTTGGAGTAACGACTTTTCTATTTATAATGATGTTGACCTTTGGGGTCTATTTAATTAGTATAATTTATTGAAGCCTTCCATATTAATACGAGCATATGTACGTACTATTATATAAGCTCAGAGATGCATGTGGGTAACGACCTGATTCCGTCGAAAAGTCAATGGAGAAAGAATTGGGGGTAGAATACTTTTTGGTAGTAACTTGGAACTTTCTAACCTAGTCCAGATTTGGACAAAATCGAAGGCAGTAAGGTCTAGGGAAATATGGTAATGAATGAGAGATCTAATTATAAATTTGATTACATGAGTGGATAGCTAAGACGATAAAAAAATCGTACGACTATACAGAATCGAATTCGGGAGAGTAGAACTCCCGAAATTGATCTTAGCGTGAACGGGTGGTTTTTAAATGTCAAGGGTTGAAGGTGTGTTGTGAAATGGGGCTTGAAATTCAAATTCCAGCATTCTGTCTCCGTGCATTCCGCCGTAGCAGGATGGTTGCCGTTGTAGCTGGGCCGCTGTAGCGGAATGAGTCCTGTCGTAGCGGGACAGATGCGACTTAAGTCAGAAATAAAACCCCAAAAACGTCTTTATTCTGCACTTTTTTATTTTTAAAGCTAAGGAACGAACCCGGGCGATTCTTGACAGTTTTCCACCATTCTTAAGGGTAAAGGTAAGATTTTAACTTCCCAAATCCTTTTTTTGATCCGTAGAACCTAATCTAATGGGTAATTATCAATGGAGGGAGGGGGGGTTGATCTAGAATCTATGGTGGAAACAACCATATTTTGGGTATTTGTGATCATGGGTATGATCTAGGGTTCATAGAATTGTTAGCAATTTGAGTAATTAGTGATTATATTATTTATTGATTCCCGTGTTATTATGATTGTTTGCAGACCAAGAACAAACGAAACGAATCCAGAAAAGGAAGGATCAAGTTTGTTTCGAGTTAGGTAATGGTTGTGATTTCATGTTGGTGTGATATATGTGTGTAATTGCTCATTATAATGCATGTATGTATGCGGATGTTGCATTATTGATCACCCTAATCGTAAATAAGGATAATTGAATAATTGTATGTCATGAATCAACTCTTGTTGGATGATTGTGAGAATATACATTATGATTGTGATTGTGGTTTGTTGAATGGATCAGTTGCCACGTTTTGGTATAAACATGGGATCGGTTTCCACATTCCAACATAAATATGGGATCGATTACCACGTTCCGGCATAAGCATTGGATCAGGTACCACGTTACGGTATGTTAACAGTTTGGGTGTGGGTTCCATGAGAAGACCATTGGATTGGGTTCTGTGAGAGGATCATTGTATTGTGTTGTGTATCTACTTGTGATGATTACGTTCATATCCAATGATGATTGATATTGAAAGACTGTATATTGCTTTAAATTGATAACCAATGTGTATTATTGAGAACGTGGGATGCTACATTGATCCTGAAAAGATGACTAATATTGTATATGTTCGGTATATGCATATTTTATAATGTTGTGGTTACTTGCATATGTTTCACTTATTAGGATAGTAGTGTGATCCTACCAGTACACTGTGGTTGTGTACTGATACTGCACTTGCTTGTTCTTTCTTGAGTCCAGGGCATCTTCAGGCGGCTATTGATAGACCTTAATTAGGTGACTATTGAGCGTGACCGGATTCAGGGTGAGCAAGTTCTTTCAGGCTTCCATGGATCTTTCTTGTTTAAGTCCACTCTTTTCGGACTCAGACTATTTGTTAAAGGTGTTTGTTTAGTTTCAGGGTTGTACCCCTTGTTCTTAGACTTGTCGTTAGTAAAGTTTTGGTATATTGACTTTCAGGTTCTAGCGGTTGTGCTTCCGCATTAGTTTGGTTAATTGTTTGTTAAAAACCTTGGAGTTTATGGGGACTCCATTTTTATAGTTATTTAAACCTATTTCTGTATCTTTAAATGCATAGTTTTTGGTTAAGTTGTTCAGTCTGGGCTATAGTTTTGGTTCTCCCACCAGAGGGTTAGTGTGGGTGTCACTCACGACAGTCTGGGTCGTGACAATGTGATAGTAATGGTACGTACACACAAATTAAATGTCTCTACGTTCATATTTTATGTTATGTTATATTTCGTTTTTATTTTTGTTGTTATAATTGTGATGTTCGGAGATCGATGTACTATGTTATGTTATGTTAGGTTAGGTTTTATTTTTATGGCTTAAGTCATCTCTAACCACTTAAATTTGTTCGCATATTTTATTTCGACACCTTATCTTAGGCTTATTTCAATTGAACACCCTTTTTAGTAAAAAAAAAAAAAAAAAACCTATTGAACATATTTTGACAATCAACTAAAAGTAAAGATAGTGTGTCATACTATAGCTAATCAAAAAGAGACATGTGGCATTGGGCCCATAAAAACAGTTAAACATAAATTAAAAAATAAAATAAACAAAAACTATTTTTCAGTAAAAAAAAATAATTAAAAAAAAAATCTTTCTGTCCCCTTTTCTTCTTCTTCTTCTTCCCAGAACACCCCACCCACCCCATGACGTCCGTTCCCATTTTCTTTACCAGAAGACACAAAATCGAAGCACATTCCGATAGCCATTTTCACTTCGTCTTTTTTCCTTTCAATTCGAAATTATATGACTTTTTTTCCACCCACCCACCTACCCCTCTCCTTGAATCTTATTCAACATTGTAATTGGTATTTCTCCCAATCTCACTACTTTCTTAAACATTAATTTAGATTTGTTGATACTTTTTTTTCTTCTTTGTTGTGTGTTCTTTAGGATTTAAATTTTTTAACGATATCGAAGAAAATAATTTCAGATTCGTTGGAAAAAATGGAGTTCCATCAAAATTATTTTTTATGCAATTTGATTCTATTTTTTACGACAATAGATTTAGATATTGGTGATGTCGGTGCTGGGTGGTGAAAGAAGAGGAAGAAAATGATGGCTTGAAAAATAAAAGGGGAAGAAGATGACCGGAGAAAGAATGGCGATGGTGGAAAGTTGGTGGCAATGGTGGTTGAGTTGAGTCAAAGAAGAAGAGGAGATGTTAGTTTTTTTTTAAAAAAAATCTTTTTTTAAAAAAAGTAAATGATGTCTTCCACGCTCTTTTGGTGTGTGAATTACACACATGCTGCCATGTCAGCAAAAAATGTTTAATAGGTACAAATTTATTGTAGTGTAGGTGTTCAATAGGTAAAAGGTTGAATTGGGGTGGCTAAATGAAAATGAGGATAACTCTAAGGGGTCGTGTATGACTTAAGTCTATTTTTATTGTTATAATTGTGGTGTTCGGAGATATACTTTATGTTATGTTTGCAAAGTGGGATCTCATTTTGCAGCGGGGTACTGGTATATATAAGTTGAGCTTGTAAGGTTTTTAGAATACAATCTATATAGTATATATTTTAAAATTTAAAGTTATAGATTCATATTACTTTTTGTTATTTTCTTTGTCTCAATTTATGTATCACAATTCAAATTTCAAAAATCAAATAATTTAATTTTGCTTAACTCTAAATTGAACGTAATAGGTTCATAGCCGTACCAACTTGTTGGTCAAGATTTTGCAACGAATTACCAATAAATTTCATAGCTATATATAATGTCATGTTTTCTAACAGTGACGCTACATAGTGATTAGGATTTGCTTGGATTCCCACTCAATTTTAGGTAATTGACCATCAAGATAATCGATTTTTTTTTCATTTTTTAAAAAATAACAAACTTTAATTTACGTAATTAGCTTAAATGATCATACTCACCGAATTTTGTATATTTTGATAAAATTTAATCACGTAACATATATAAAAAATTTTTAAAATAGTTGTAAAACAATTAACAACCCAGACAATTCTTGACTAACATGTCCATTTTTGTTCCGAAAAATGTCCAAGCGTTTGTATATTTGTTCTAGTAAATTTTTGATGATACCTCGGCACTAGGATTTTAATTTTAGGGATCCATTAGTCAGAGTATTTATTTAAATTGGACTCAATCCAATTATATTTATTTTGATTGGATCCACAATCTAAACTATTTTTCAGATTACCCCCCATGTTGTATTCACTAAACCACTGATGATGTAATTGGAGTATATATATTCTATGGTATCAGTATACTCTGATAGTATCAAACAATAATTGAGCAGTCTCTTCACTGAAACATTGTCTCTTCTTCTTTGATGCCATCAGAGTATATTTAAACTCTAATGATGTCAAGGTAACTGAGTAGTGTTTTTAGTAAAACAATGTTTCTTCCTCTTTGATACCATCAAAGGATGTATATATAAAACAGTAAATGTGAATTAGTAGTAAAAATAGGGGGCATGAAAATAAGGAGATATCCGTTTATAAATAGTTTCCTTTTTGGGTATAAATGTTATTTTCCCTTAATTTTATGTATTTGTCAACTACCAATCGTAACATATTAATTTTACGGAAAATTATCCGGATAAACAAACATATACTAATTAATTAGCTAACATAGCTATAGTTTGAATTAATTACCGCTCGCAGCTTTATTTTAGTTGTAATAATGTGCACCTCTCTCCTCTCTTCCTCTCTCTCGCCTCTCTTCTCGCTTATATATATACAAATACAAAATATACATATATATATATATATATATATATATATATAATTATATAACAGATATACAAATGCAATTACCTCTCTCCATTTTCTTCCCTCTCTCGCTCGCCTCTTTCTTTCCTCTCTCGTTTGCTTCTTTCCACCCTCTTCCAATCTCGCTCACCAAATTTACAGATACATATTTATATCGGTCAAAATATATACAATTATCTGACAGATATATACACAATGCGACAGATATACATATACAAATCACCTTTCTCCACTCTCTGCCCTCTCTCGCTCGCCTCTCTCCTCCCTCTAACTTGTAACTACGAATCGTAATTAGCAAACTATAACTATTAAAACTAATTAAAATTATTTTTGTGGCTATTTGCGAAAGTTCTCTAATTGTAATGGGCCTTATATCAATTATTATTAGGGAAAGTTTTCAAAACAACAATATTTTAGCTTCTTATAGGACTCCGTAGCCATTTTTTCAATATTTATTTAAAATGTCAATAGTTTAGTTTGTTAAGGGTTGAGTTATGTATTTTTTTTTAAAATTTTTTTAATTGGAAAGAATACAATATTTACCAACAGAATGGAGAAAATCTTGGGACAAAATATTTCTAAAAAGGTAAAAATCTTTTAATTTTTTCATCAGTTACGTATTCAAAAGAGAAATACAAAAGTGGGTCTCTATCCATTGTTCTTTGAAGAGTATTTCTCCATTGTTCTTAAAAATTCCAAAACAAGTTTTGAATCAGTCGACTCTTTTCCAAATTCAATATTTGTCGAATTGACTTCGACAGATTTTTGAAACGATCCATTTGGATAGCAAAGTCAATTCCACGGATTTCTTTAGAGTTTTTAATTGTCGATTATTTAATTTGTTTATAGGTGATATTCGTAAATCTCGACTAGAAAATTGGGTAGAATTTTTATTTTTTTTGGATGAATGCAGTGGAATGTTTGTATGTACTGAGATTTTAACCTTTTTACGAAATATTGTAGCCATTCTAGGATTATAATGAATGAAAGTGTAACATCTCGCACCTAGAAACGACTATAAAGAGTTTAAAATATGAAAATTTTGATTTTTGGAAAGAATAGGAAAAATCTGGAAATTTTGTCTAAGTTAAGAAAGTGAGTTTTGGCCATTTTCAAACGGTCATAACTCCTAGCTCAGGATGAGTTCGTAGAAGATATTGATATGGTTGGAAAGACCTTGGAGATATCTTTCCAACGCCGCCAAGTTTGCGCGATTTCGACATCATATGAGTGAGATATGCCTTTCAGAAGTTGTGTTGTTGGATTGAGGAAAGTCTCAATCCGGATTTAGGGAAGGGCAAAGTAGTCTTTTCTCTAATTTAATTCCTAATTCGTTTTTAGCGATTTATTGGGGTAAAAACTTATTTTGGTCAGATTAGAAAAGTTAATTCACACTTAGGGCTTGGAGAAAAGAGAAAGGAAGAAAGAAAGGGAGAAAAGCCAAGATTTCGCCAAGAACGTCAAACGTTTGGTGTGGAATTCGTTGGCGGTGATCCCTATTAAGGTATGTGAGATCTTTTCGTGTTGGGTTAGTTCACCCACACACCAACTTGTTTCAATTCAACGATTTGGAGTTGTTTACTTGTTAAGGTTCTTGAAAAACATTGTTGAATTCTTGTTGGTTGATTGTTGAATGCCCAGTGTTGATTTGATTCGTGTTTCGGGGTTGTTTTTCGAGTTAAATCTATTGGGTATTGAGGGTACTAATGATTCTAAGTGTTTGGGGAAAAAACCATTGAGGATTAGAAGGTTTAGAGTTGAAAACGGAGAAGAAAAATCGTCAAAACCTGGGGAAAGGGGTGGGGCGTCGCGCCAGCCAGCACCCCCCAAAAAGGACTCTGAAGTCCACCCCTTGGGGCGATGCGCCATCCAGCGCACCCCAGCAGCCTCTCTTACGTTTGAGGGCTGGCGCCCCACGCCTCTCAGAGCGCCAGGGACGCCAGTTCTCCCCATTTGTTCCTCACGTTTTAGTACGTGTTCCTTAGTGATGTACCTACGTTTTCTTGTTGATTCCAACACTCTAAGGTACATCTAAACATCATGAAATCATCCATAAAGATGAGATCATGAACCTTGAATCCATAATCCAATTCAAGGGAAGTTAATATCAAAGTCAAGAGAAGTAAGAGTCAAGTCAAGATAAGTTCCTAGGGTTTTCCAAAAGTCTTTTCCAAATGTTTTAACTTTGTTTTAAGACCTAAAGTTCAGGTTGAGTAAAGAGTGAAGAGTAAAGTTTGAAGTTCATTTCTTCAAAAGTATATGGGGACTAAGTATTCCCAAATAGATTTAAAATGTTTTCACATTTAAATAAGAACGGAAATTGAGATTTCCAAAGAGCCTTCAGGCTAGTTTCAGAAAAAGTAATCGCTTTATAAATGAAGCAAGAGGGGAAACTTTGATTTCCAAGATAGCCTTTGAGCTAAGTTTTTTTGAGAACTAATCTCAAATCACATAAGAAGTATATTTTTAAAACATAAGAGCCAGTATATTTTGGGAATAGTATTGAGCACCGAATTGGGGACGAGCATGAATTTAGATAACTCACATCACCATAGAACTATGTAGCCATCATGGATAGAAAAAAGTCATACTTTTTAGATAAATCCTTTTCGCAATAGACTAGTAGATCCATTAGGCAGCTCAGGTTCTATACCTTTAGCCAGGTATAGGATGCGCTGGCAGCGTGAGGTAGATCGATGTATCATCAATATAGCTCTTATGTAATGGTTGTCAGTTAGAGAAACTTCGACATAAGTTATTGTATTTTTATATACATTTCAGAGTTATGTTGTATCCTTGTATATACACAAAGTTGACATCATGTTTTTAAATAGCTTTTCTTTATATTGCACTTGTTTAAACTGCTTTATATTGAAATGAGTTCAGTAAGTATTCATGAGTTGAGAAGAGCCAAGGTAAGTGTTTCTTTCAGATTTCCCTCGCAAGCCTATGTTGTTTTAGCATTCCAACTCACATACTCGTACATTCAATGTGCTGATGCCAGTTGGCCTGCATCTTATTATGATGCAGACACAGGTAACTAGGATCGGCATTTCGATGCATCGTTGTTCCAGTGAGCAGTTCAGAGTCTGTTGGTGAGCCTCCTTGCTTTCCGAAGGATCCATTTCATTGCTTTCTAGTTTAGTTTATTAGGATGTTGTGGGGTCTGTCCCAACATCCATCTCAGTTGTTATTAGAGGCTTCATAGACAGTCAGATGTTAGTTCTTTAGTCTTATTCATTTCCTTTGTATCGTTTAAGACTTGAGTTTGCCTTAATGGCCAGTTGAATGTTCCTTTATAACATTCTAGTTACTTCATAAATGTGTATGTGATGAGTTAAGTCTTCTGCTGAGTTAGTAAGTCAGGCCAAGGGTTCGCTTGAGTCCAGCAATGGTCTTCGAGTGCTGGCCATGTCCAGGGTGTAGGCTCGGGGCGTGACAGAAAGTGCATTTTTTTTTTATGTTTTGTAGTTGGTGTTTTTGAATACAACAAATATAGTATAGTCTAATACAATTATGTAATGAGTAACTAATTTGGGATACAATCGACAAAATGTATGTGCTATAAAATTTTATTGCTGATTTGTATTGAAATACTGGATACAATTGAGTATAGGATACAATTTTGATTTTTGTAGCTGGTGATTTTTAATACAACAAATATATTGTAGTCCAATATAATTAAGTAATGAATAACTAATTTGGGATACAATCGTTGAAATTTATGTGTTATAATAATTTATTGTTGATTTGTAGTGAGTAGTGGATACAATTGAGTACTGAATACAATTTTATGTTTTAACTAAGGAGGGAAAATACATAAATTGTTCTAGTAGTACATTCTGGAAAAAAAATAATCTAATACAATTGTGTCTGATATATGAATATGGGGGGAAACCCTAGAAAGATGGGTAAGTATGTAGTGGGTGAATGTGTCTTTTTTATCGGAGAGTGATGTAGAAATTACTCTAATGTGGGACTGATTTGAGAAATTAAAGGAAAGAAAATTAATTATATTAGGATACAAATTATTTTCTAAAATATTGATATTTTGACATTTTTAATAATTAGTTTAAAGTATAGATGTATTTAATAATTATGTTAGAGATTGTGACTAGTTTGATAATTTTCCCTTATTACGTCTCTTCATTTTTCCGTGGCCCAAAAGCTTTAACGATTGGTCCGCTTAAACATTTTTCCTCTTTTTTTTTGGCTTTTTGCCCTCATGAGCGATTCAAGAGTGTAATAATTGCCTACTAAAAGTTACCCATTTCAAAAAAGCAACTTTCACGTATAGCAAACATAAAAATCATATTTGTATGTTATAGTTATAGTTTGTATAATTATGTTCCATAGCAAACTTTATGTTTGCTATGGAGCATCAGATTGTATAACTCACTGGCAGGAGCTTCAGATTTGTATAATTTCGCTGGCAGGCCATTTGCATAAATCGATGGGAGCCTCTCGTTTGTATAAATCGCTGGCAGCCTCTCAATTCAATTTTATCTGTTTGTATATCTTCATAAAAATTGAATTTGTATACAATTGAATTGAAATAAAACATTTGTATATCAAATCTCTCTCTCTCTCTCTCTCTTTATACAACACAAATTATACACTGTAATTTGTATAATATGTGTTTGTATAAAGCGAGAAAGAGAGAAGTGCAAAAGAGAACTGGGCAGGGGAAGATTTGTATTTATATAATTATAAGTGTATAGGACGAAAATATATGTATTCGTATTTGTATATACAATTTTCTCTCGCTTTATACAAACACAAACGCATTTTATACATTTGTGTTTGTATAAAAACGAGAGAGGAGAGGGAGAGAGTGGTGAGCGAGAAACCTAGGGAGAGAGGCGAATGACAATTGTTTGCTACGGGTTACGATTTAATATATGGTGTGTTTGGTACGGAGAAAAATATTTTTTTTCATTTTCTTATTTTTGTAAAAAAAAAAATCCCCAAAAAAATAAGTTTCTTAAAAGTAAGGAAAAAAAATCCCTAATGAAAGTAAGAAAAACAAGTTCAATGAATAATATTTTAAGTTCATTATTAGCTCCTCACACCCTTCGTTGCCCCTGAATTCCTTCTCTTGTCACTAGGGGTGTTCACGGGTCGATTTGGATCGGTTATTGGTCAAAACCAAAACCAAACCAACTTAATCGGTTTTAAAACAATCAAAACCAAACTAAACCAAATATAATATACATTTATCGGTTTGGTGGTTATCGGTTTCGGTTTGGTTTGGTTCGGTTATTCGGTTATTAACCATACACAAAAATAAAAGAAACAATTCATTCAAAATGTGAAAAAAGTGACAACAATCCATTCCAAACGAAAAATAGTTAGAATGACTTAAATTACTGAACTTTCGATCACTAAATTTAGTTTCAATAAAGCTTTAAAATTTACTATATTGGCCTAGAAGGAAGAGACAATAACATTTCCAGTCCCACAAAGAATTGTCATAGACACTAATACACATGAAATCGACCCGTGAAAACATGTATAAGACAATAACATTTCCAGTCCCACATGGGCATTTTTGCTTTCAATAAGTAAATTATAAAGAAATTTTAATGAAAATATGTATAAGATCTTTACAACTGTTTATAAAAATAATATATTAAGTATGTATATTAATAAAATATATGTATATAATTCATCGATTCGGTTCGGTTATTTCTTCGGTTTTTTCGAATAAAACCATAACCAAACCAAATACTATCGGTTTTCAAAAATCTAAAACCAAACCAAACCCAAATAAATTTGGTTTTATTTTATCGATTTGGTTTGGTTTTTCGGTTTGGAGCGGTTTTTATCCAAACCGTGAACACCCCTACTTGTCACCACTATAGACTATAGTGAATATTTTTTATATACTTACCAAACATGGAAAAAAAAAAAAAAAAAAGAGTAAAAACTAATGTATTTTTAAAAAAAATAAAAATAAATAAATAATAATAATAATAATAAAAAATAAAAATATATATATAATTGAGTTTCTGAAAATCAAGTTACTTTGGCATAGTGACATTCCGAAGTGACCAAATCCTTTTTCTTGATAAGTCTAATTGTTTTGTCGTTAATTTATTTAAGGAGTGGGGATATCCAACTCGAATTTTGGGACTTAATAGAAAGTATGTGACACTACTAAATAATACTATTTTTCTATTAAAATTTTGCGTTAAAAAATATTTAGTAATTATTTTCATAAATATTTTGATTGAATCAATAAAAAAATGTTGATTGAACTAATTTGATGAAAATAAAGTGAAATTAAAAATCATTTTTATAACATAATTTTTTCATTAAGTTACGGTGAAAAACCTTTATTTCCGATAAGGTGAGCTAAAATGTGTGGACAATTCAAGTCCATTGATTTGAAAATAAAGTGACAAAAAATCATTTTTTATAACATACAGTTCACAGTGAAAGACCTCTATTTGTGATAATGTGAGCCAAAATGTGTGGACAATTCAAACTAATTTATCCATCAACCAAATTTCAATTTAATGAAAAAGTTATTATATACCTATTAGGAAATATAACCTTCATTTTCAAAAGATGGAGGGGTTTTGTACTGTTATCATTAAGATGTGCTTAACTTTGAAATTAGGTGCAAATTATTAGATGAAGAAATGTATGGACGTAATTTCTTACAACTTGAATAAAAGAAAAAATTTTTGCAAAAATCTAATTTGTATGTTATTTTTGCATCTCTTAGATATATATAAAAATAAAAATCTCTTACAAAGAGGTAATTCATGAAGAGTGTTCTTCGATAATAAACACCATTATTATTATAGATAAAATATTAAAATAATCAGTTCCAAAGAAAAATAGTCATTATAGTAAAATACTATTATAACGAGTAACATGATTACAGTAACAAAGGAAGATGGACAATATAATAAGGTCCTATATAAAATCATTAAAATCTGCATTTTATTTTTACTTTGTGCTAAATAAAGTCCTAATAAATTTCGACTCCTTTTTACCTTTTTCACTTGCTAATTATCTACTATAGAAAATAGCTTTTGTTAAAAAATTTAAACAAAACAAGGTTTGACTCATAAAATCTTTAATGGGTGTTGATGATTGTCTTTATATCGTACGTTTCAAATTTTAAGATTTATTTTTAAAAATACTAATTATAAATTCAGATATAAAATTTATAAAATTATATAATAGACTTCAGTAATAAAATATTTCAAAAAAACATGAAAATATCATTGTCAATAAAATAAAAATTGACACATGAATTTGATGATTAGCTTTTTACTATACGTTTGACTACTAGGCACCCTTGTGTCATGTCCCGCCATTTTGCCAGTCAAATTTTGCATTCGGACAGGGGCGGAAGAATCTAGAGTTATGGAGAGGCTTATGGAGACCTCTAGAATCCCTTAGATATTTCAAGAAGGCTTTGGATTATCCTAGAATGTGTAGAGAATTCTAGAGAGAGACCAAAGTGTAAATACTTTAGGGACTTGTAAAATAATTATTAGTTGCACTTTAGCCCCTAGGTTGTAGTATAAATAGAGGGGGCATTCACTTGCTAGGCATCACTCAAGTTGTAAAGCATTCTTTCAAGCAATACAAAAGTCTTATTCCCAAAAGCTCTCTAAATCTTTCTAAGTCTTTCTTTGCATTCTCTTAGCGATATTAGTCTTAAAGGTTTTACTTGAGCTTACAAGATCTTGAAAGAGTAGTGAGTAAGTTGTCAAGTGCCGCACGAAACGTTAGTAAGACTCTAAGTCCATGACACTTGTCTTGTCAGATTATGAAACATCTTAGGGAGAAAAAAAGCATAAATCCATAACCTCCTCCCAAAATATACTATTTTACAAAAAATTTAAGATTAATATTGTTAATAATTATAATTAATTTTTTCTGATAATTTTTTTAATTGATAATATAATCAATACACTTAATTTTTATTAAGACATAATACTTTAAATGTGTCAGAATTCTTCTAATAATTCTCTTCTTTTATATGAAAAGATTGATTTTTACCGATAGTATTCATTATTTTTTCAAACATCTAACCTACTATTGGTAATAAAAATAAAATAAGACCACCTCAAATTTGAAAACCTAAAGACACCTATAATTATCTTTGTTCACACATTAGAGCCGGCAATGATTGACACAATAACTTTGTAGTAAGTTTAAGACTAAATTAAATTAGTTATGATTGAATCTTTCACTTATATTCATAATTATTTCATTGGGTATTCATATTTCCTTCAATTTGTAAGTGTAAAGAGACAACTTTAATAATATTGACAAAATTTGATTTAGACGGATAGATAATGAACTCAAATAATATATAATAAAATTTGAATCACAAAAGATTGATTAACTTCTGCTCTGATTGATGGTGTTGTTATATTTGATGTTTACCAAACAATCTACTAAAGTCTTCCATATTTTATCGGATAGAACTTGAGTCTACTTAGCGAACTGGCAGGACGCGGAGATCTATTGATCAATATGAATCTCGAGAGTGGATGATATCTTTCTTCTGTCAATTTTTTACCCACCTGTCAAAATTACTATTTTATCTCTCCTTTAATTTTTTCTGTTCATATTGTCTTTATTGATTCAGAACATAAATTGATACTGCTAATGCTAAATTTAGGATCAAATCAACTTATGAGATTGTATGTGATGACACTATCACTCACAATTAAGGGTGTACACTATTTGGATTAAACCGAAAAACCAAACTGAATTCTAATTCAGATTGATTTTTTGGATTTTTGATTTTGTTTTAAATTTATAATTTACTTTGTTTGGTTTTTTGGTTTGATTTCGAATTTAAAAAAATGAAAATCGAAAAAACCGAATTATATTATATATATATATATATATATATATATATATATTATATGTTTAGAATTAAGTTGGAGTTAACCACTTTTGTCCCTTTTTAGTTATTTTCATTATGATTTAGTTTTTTTTTTTTTATGTTTGGATATCTATTATTGATATACTTTTAAGTATTGTGTTTTACGTTTTGTTTGTGATTTATATTAAAAAGTATATTTAAGAAATTCAATATATATATATATATATATATATATATATATATATATATAAATGCAAATATAACTTTGTTATGTTTCTAATTATTGACATAACCGATTAACTAAATCGAAAAAACCCAAACCAAACTAAATTTATTTTGGTTCGAATTGGGTTACACTTCTTCAAAACCAAAAACCGAAAAATTGAATGCACACCCCTACTCACAACAATAGAATATAGACTAATATATGAAAAAAAAAAATCCACCCGGAGAAGATTAAACACTTAATACTACTAAAAAAAAATCAACAACAAAAATAACCTCCAAAATAGACAGGACTTTTTTGAAAATTTATATCTTTTAAATATTGTTTTAATGCATAAACTTATATAACTAAACAAAAATATAACTACCATATATACATAATCGAGCAATACTTTTTTAAAAATTATCTAACATAACTATACTTAACATTTCAATTCTCCTCTCTCACTAATCACTCTCCTCCCTCTCGCTTTCCACACTCTTCTCGCCCTCTCTCTCCCTCGTTATAATTGTGTGAATCTTTCTTCTTTTTCCTCTATATCTCTTATATTAATAGGAAATCTTATTAAAGTTATCGTTGAAAGTCAACAACGTGAATTATACATATTTAAAGAGAGACAAATAAAAATGTTGATTTTTTTGACAAATAAAGATCGCATAAATGCATACAACTAGTTGCTTATATAGAAAAATGCAATCAAAGAAATAAAGTTTTTGCACCTTTTTAATTAGTAGTAAGTATAACTTATGAGTGATCTTAATTTTTCTTTTCATAGTTATACTATTTTTTATGTTATTTTTTAAATAATATAAGTTATTTTTCTCAGTTTCATTTTATGTGGCACCGACAAAAATTCAAGAATCAATAGAATTTTTTATATATCTTTTCAAATATTTTGAGTTATCAATTATTAGAAATTATACTACATTTTACGTCAATTTTAAATAATATTTTTTATTTCCTCAATCTCATTTTATGTGTCATCGATAAAAACTCGAGAGTCAACTGATTTTTTTAATAATTAAATATTTTATGTTGCTAATTATTGTGACTTACTTATAATATTATTTACGTAATATTTAAAAAATATATATCAACTAAAAAAAAGATAAATAAGATAAAATAAAAAAATACAAAAATTTCATAAATACTCTAAAGCTAGAAATAAACATGTCAATAAAAAAAATGTCTGCTTCTAGCTACTTCTATAATGACTCAGAGAGAGATTTATTTCTAAGACACTTTTATATAATAGTAATGTAATGATTTATTTATTATTATTTTTTAATTAGAATATTAATTTATATTTTTTAAAAATATTTGTTATACTATCAATGTAAATAACTTAATTGAAACCTCCTTGTCGCGCTGCCTTTCACCACGTGGTGAAGGAACTCTCTTCCTGGATTTTTTTTTGTTGATTAGATTGACACTTTAAATTAAAGATATATGTAATATATAAAAATATTTTTAAAATTATATTTTTCAAGTCATATAAAATGTTGTGAGAATTAAAAAAATATTTATCAAATATAAATTCAAAAAGAAAGAATACTTTTTTGTATTGGTTTTTAATTCCTTCATTTAGTTTAATGCAAAATAATAATAAAAAAGTTACCAAATATTCCCATTTCAATTTAAGTGTTGTAGTTTGATTAAACATAAAATTTAGAGAAATAAAAAAACTTTTAAAACATATAATTACAAACTAAAATTACGTGATACATTAAGGGGCCATCTTATCATGTGAGTTTTCAAGTTTTCTTAGTTTATTTTTTCACTTCATTTTAAAATCATTATTTCGCCCAAATTCAAATGCAACTTGAACTTAGTTTGAAATCTGAAAAACATCTAAAAACTCTTCTTTTTCTTTTTCATTTTTATCTTTTTTTACATAAAAAAATATTTCATTCAAATTATATTTAATGTTTAAATATGATTCATTATTTTAAAAAAAAAGTATATTCAAACAATTAAATATTATTCGTTAAAATTATAATCACACACACTCCATCTTCAACTTCAATTTTTTTTTTTAAAAGTAAATATATTAAAATAACATATAATAGCTCATATCTACTATCTAATTTATGACATTATATTATTATCTATTTTGCGAAATCAGAGGAACCATTAAGAAACACTATGGCACATTAGTGATTGGTTACAATCCATCCACGTCCCTTCTATACTTTACTATTATTCCTAATCTCTATATAGATCGATAGATACACACTCATTTTGTATAACAAAATTGTGGAAAGGGCAAAAATAAAAGCACCACCAAACCAAAGAGCTTCTGAAAGGTCTTTTTCTATATAGTTGTGTTTTAGTATTATTTCCCTTGTTTTAACTTTAATTTATTTCCTCCTATTAGTCTAGTTAGGTAATTCTTTCACGTCACATTTTTAAGATCATAATTTAATATTTATGATCATAAAAATTTAAAGTGTTTTGGATTTAGGAAGGAGTTATTAGCACATATGCAGTATTTATGTTAATAAATATGTTAATATGTACAAATAGTAAATTACTATTACTTAAATCGTTATTATAAAATTCAAAATTATTGTAATCTCGAGTGGACCCTTAAACTCAATCATTGTTTTTGGTTTTGGAATTATTTGCAGTAGTTGTGACAACATATCATGAACATTGCCAAGTCATTGGGAGTGAGAAAAGGTTCATGGACTAAAGAAGAAGATATTCTTTTAACGAAATGTATTGGCAAGTATGGAGAAGGAAAGTGGCATCTTGTTCCTTCTAGAGCTGGTAAACCAATTATCGAGCGAAATTAGGATTTTAATTTTATGAACTTTAAAGTTTATATAATTGAGTTTTAAATTTATGTAGATATTTAATAATTTATTAATGCAAAAGTACTATTTAGACAAAATCTATTAGATTGTACTAAATTTCCTTTTTAAGAAAAGAGAAACTTAACATTTTGTTGTGATAGTGGCGTCTGAACCTACAACTCTAGTATGAATAGCATTTTCATGCCTTTTTTTTTTATATCAATCAATTTTGTTAGGAGTTTACAAGTTAATATACATATATATTTGTTTAATTTTTTAGTCCATATACAATATCTATGGAAAAACTACTGGGTTCGTTCGAACCCAGAAATCCCCACTTACTATTCCATACAAATATATGCAGGTCTAAATAGATGTCGCAAGAGTTGTAGACTAAGGTGGTTGAATTATCTAAGGCCACATATCAAGAGAGGTGACTTTGCTCCGGATGAAATAGATCTCATTTTGAGACTTCATAAGCTTCTAGGCAACAGGCAAGTCAGAAATATCATTAAAAATATTGAAGAATAATTATAAATATATATTCATAAAAAGTAATTTTTTGACATGTAAATCTACATATATACTACTCTCCCGAATATTATAGTAATTTGTTTTTGATGCCATATTTTTTTGGTTTAGATGGTCACTTATTGCTGGGAGACTTCCAGGAAGAACAGCAAACGATGTGAAAAACTATTGGAACACACACCTACACAAGAAGTTAATAACTCCTCCTCAGATACAAGAGAATAAGTACAATAATACCCTCAAGATCACCGAAAGTACTATACTACGACCAGGACCTCGACCTCGAACCGTCTCAAGTGCAAATAATATTTCTTGGTGCACTAACAATAGTATGATCACAAACACATTAGACAAAGATGACGAACAACGCAACAAAGAAATCGTAGTAAATATTTGTGAGAAGCCAACAAGAGAAACAACCTCATCGTCTATAGACGATGACGGAGACGGAGTTAAATGGTGGACAGACTTATTGGAAAATTGGAAAGAATTTGAGGAAGAAGCAGCAGCAGTATTGAGTTTTGAGGAAGAAAATAAGTTGTTACCAAATTTGTTGTATGAGGAACATAATTCAACAACCATGCAACATGGAGAAAATGTTGGTTGGGATGACTTTTCAGTTGATATTGACCTATGGAATCTATTTAATTAGTTTTATAAAATTAAAGACATATAATTAATAGTATTGTACTACTACTTGTACTAGGGATACCTTATATTTTCTATTGTTATTATTATTATTGTTATTATTATTACTCTTTATTAGAATAGGCACTTGAGGGTGTACGAACACTGCTATATGCAGTTGTACTAAAAGTAGCATAAATTGTACAATAAACTTGGGCCTATTTTGAGTTTAATGCCACGTGTATGTATTTTAGTTCAATGCCCTCCAATTTTCCACTTTTTGACAGACACGTAATAGCATCTTACCTTTGTGGGAGACAATTGGTTTTCACTTACAGTCCCCAAATTTCTTGAGGCTTCTCTTCCTTATCCTTCTCTCTTTTCTTCCGTCAAATTAGTCTCGAAGAAGCTTCGTCGAGGAGTTGTTCGCATTTTCCTTTTTTTCGTCTGTTTATTTTTCTGAAAATTTTGAACAAATCGCAGTTGCAGTCGCAAGAAATTTTCCGAAAACTGAGTACCAAATTTTAAGTTTCTGTCAGAATTGTGCCGACCTCTAGAACAAGAATTGTTTCTTTTTCCTCTTGCGTGTTGTGATATTCTTTTGCCTTTTCAAGTTCTTTTCATATTTTCCATTCTCTTTGCAGGTTTGCACTTGCAACTATGCAAATTTTGCAGATTGTTGACAAAGTTTGGTACTTGCGTGGTTCTAACAACATGCAAAGGTACGAGGTGAAATTTGCTCCTTTTTTCTTTGTTTTTTAATCTTTCAAGACTAACTTAGAAGTGTGCTACTTGATACCTTTTTCATATTTGGTACTTGATATCATGAAATAGTATAAATCTTTTTATTTTTGGATAGGGCTCTGTTTTTCACCTAATAATATCTTAAAGTGCTACACTGCAGGATTAATTTGAACTTGTAGTTGTTAAAAGATATGTAACTATATCTGTGAACTTTAGATTTGAACCTGAATCTTGATCATGCTCCAAAGGTGAGATTTTTTCAAAATCTTTTAAGGCTTCGACTTTGACGGAAGATATGAGATCTATCTTTTGGAGTAAAATTTGTCAAATTTGATTCACGAAATACTTCCATCTTTTAATTGTGGCCTTATTAGACCCTTCCAGTGATTAAGTGATTGATGATTGTCTATCTTTGTGTCTGTTATTGATTTATTAAGTGTACATTATTTTGATTGAATTGATCTTTCATTATATGAATCTGTTTTAATTCATGAGATAGTATTAGAGAGTAATGAATCATAAGGATAGCTTTCTTGCATCCTCCATATGCCAAACAATTGTTGCCAAGGATTCGTATACAAAGAGAACATTCATGAGTGAATTGCACATTCTTTCTCCAATTATGAATCAATAAAGGTCATTAAGCACGTACATCGAGGGTTAACCTATTGACCAGAAACTATTTGATAGCATAAGTTTCTTTGTACTCATACGAGACAATATTAAAGAAGACAATAAGCTAGAGTAGGATTCCGTTCTTGAATTTATCACATTTTAACATATGTATGTTCTCTAATATGTTCCAAGATCTTATAGTTACCAGAAGCTGCATAAATACAAAATTTACCATTTGCAACCTTCTACTCTTTTGTTTGGAGATTTAGCTTCTCTACAACTTCTGCACCTTTTACTCTTTAGTAAATATTTTAAGTCTTCCCTTATCCGTCATCTATTTTTTTTCTTTTTTTCGACGCCTAAGGATGATAGAACCAAACCCAGCAATTTGACTTCCTTCTTGGGTTATAAGGTTGGGATGAATCACATTGCGAGAGGATTTGAAAAATCTGTATCAAGTAAAATCACTCTTTCATCTATAGCATTTCGGTTCAGTATTCACATTTTCAACATACATATAATCATTTAGACTCTGACTTCAGCAAATTGTACGAAATACTATCTAACTTATACAAAAGAAGGCTAAAGGAGGATGGGAGTAAAAGGACGAACACTGCATCTTCTAATTGTACTAAAGGTAGTACTAATTGTACAGTAAATTTGGCCCTTTTTCAGTGATGAATAAACACGTGTCTCATTTTGCTTCACTTTGTGTACAAGTTTTGCACTATTATCTCACAATTCTCTATAGATTTCTCTCTCTTCCTCTGCTAAGCTTGGTCTATTTTCTCAACTCTTCTTTGTAGATCTCAACTCTTCAATGGCGAATCCATGTGTTGCTGAGTGTCTTCTCTTTGTGTAGACACTTTAAATCTCTCTGTGAAGGTTTCCTCAAGATTTTTGTTTGTTTGGGATGCCTTGCCGAAATATTTCTTCATGATTTAAGGTAAATCTACATGTTTCTCAATCTGGCTAATATGACCTATTATCTCTTTAAGGCTTATTATATTCATCAAGTCCCTGATTCTAATATTCAAGGGTTGTTTTGGGTCCTTGTACTTCCTGTACTATGCTTCAACACAAAAACACAAGAGCAGAAAACCCAACATTGTTAATGCAAGTTCCTCCATTGTTAATTTGCCCGGTGAGCTTTATACTATGAGTAGGTTCCTTTTCTTTGTGCTTTACTGCTTTTATAGTTTCTAAACTTCAGTGTCGGATCTCGGGTCCATATATAGTGCTATATGCCTTTTTTATGTTCTGCACTCTTTTAAGTGTATAATTTTTTTTATTGATGGTGTGTTATGTTGCCACTCTTTCTTTTGTTTGTTTATTTATGTCCTTATGCTTTCACTTTATATTTTTGTGTAGGAGTTTGAAATTTTTATTCAAAGTTTGAAAATTGGGTTTAGAGCGAAATTCTCCTCCCATATCACTACCAAGCAATCAAAAAATTAATATATGCACACAAATTCCACCCCACAACAGTTTATAGAAGTTAGGGGTTTAAGAGTGAAATTGTTCAAAATTATACAAGTGAACAATTTCAGTGCATGTGGATTATATAAGTTAGGGAATTGGATGTTCAATGGAGTAACATGATCCGTAAGATTCTGAAGCCTACCCTAATTTATTGGGGTTGATGTTATAGGCTCTCACTTTGATAATTGTCAAGGATTCCTTTATAGGATCATTTGATTTTATATAATTTTAATATTTGAATTTATTAATTCTTGGTTGTCCAGTTCTATATACATTTGCCCGTTAACATGATTATGTTATTCTATTTATTAGGATATCAATTTTTGCTTTCTAATTTTTCTCCTTTTCTCTCTGTTGACAGTAGTAAGATCAAAATTTGTTTGAAAAATTAGTGTTCTGTCTCCACTTCTTCATTTCTATAATCTTTTCATATGTTCTCAGTATAACACAACTGTGACGCTGAGCTCCGTTCTATTGATTGTTGAAAACTTGGATCCCGTTACTATATCTCGATGATTTTACTTGATTTTTGCAGGATTAATGACTTTTGACGACCAACAAATGGCATTGGGTTGCGAGTACGTACACATTTTCTCCTCTTCTAAGGTAATTCTTGCCAACTCCATTACATTGGCTCATTGTGGGATGGTTTGGATGAGTTGTCGTCAGTTTATGCCTCCTCTTTTGTTCTCCTTTCTCTATGACTACAGTTCTTATGTCCTTCTATTTTTGGGTGAATGGCGGTTCTTTTATTATTTTTTTTGAACAATTGCACTTATGATATTAAACTTAAAGGCAAATACAGAAATTTCATTGATCTCCAATGTTTCCGATGTACCAGATACGTTGTTGATTGATAAATAAAAATAGTAATCATTTCAAGAGTTGGTTGTATTGTCAATACATACTTTTAAATGCAGTAAGTTTTTACTTACTTCACTGATAGTTATCTTTTCTAAGATGTTCACTATTTGCACTTAAATTTAGGAGCTCTTAGCATTAGATTTTGTCTTTGAGCTTAAAATTTGTTTCTCATATTTTATCATAGTAAAATGAAGAGGCTAGCTAGATATGATTATTGAGACATCAAATGATTTTCTAAAATGCTCAAAGATTATTCTACTAAAGTTGTGTTTAAAGGTGAAATGGACAGGATTTCAGCAATAGAGGTTAGATCCTGTTTTTCTTATGCCTTTCTCTTTCCTTCATCAGTAAGTTTATCTTCTAACTTGATCGTTTCCCTTTTCACTGTTCAGAGATTTATCTTTTTTTTTTCATCTGTTTTGTTGTCTATTGAGAGAGATATTATGTCTGCGTTATCATTGATAATAGAGTTTATAAACTCAAGGGTGAGACGGTAAAAGAATTTGTTTATTTAAAATGTTCAAGCATCTACCATTGAGGGAGTAAAATCCTTGATTTATTTACATTTTTTTTATTTATTACTTTAGTTCAAGTATTCTTCTATTAAAAGCCTATAACTTTGTATGGAGGAAATCTGAAAAGTCCTGTATACTAATGCCCTTTCAGAAATATCTATTGTATGTTTGTAGCAGTGAAGACACGTGTTGTTTCATTTACTCATGTCGAACCTAATTTCTCCTCTCTTTCTCTCATTGAACCTTCTCAGTTAAATTCCTTGATCTTCTTTTCTTTTTTTATTCCTCCCTTTCTCATGTACATTTAGGGACTGTGTTGGTCATTATCAAATATCAACCTTCCTTTCACAAGGAAAGATATGATATGGAACTTTGTGCATGTCTACTCTAGTAAATGATTTTGCTCTGTTAATAAATGATTGGGCTTTTAAATCTACCAAATTGAACTTTTTTCCCTCAACATTTTGCAGGCTGAATACAGATCCAACAAATGTATTACCTGTTTTTTCTTGGAAGCAACATTTAAATATAAACATCATCAACAATGAAGATGTGAAACTAAAATTTGCTTACTCTTTTTTGGTGTTTATGAAGGAGAAAGAACTCAACTTTACATATAGCAACATGCAATTTTTTTCCCAAGGTAGCTACTTTGTTTTGTTTCTTAATTCTTAAAGTTATGGTTTGACACTTGATATATTTGAATATATCAAAGATCTGATCTCTTTTCTGAATTATGAAATTTAAAGATTATATTTATTTAGATCTCAAAACTGAGTTTTAAACTGTCAAAGCATTCTTAATCCTTTCATTTTCATCTTACTGTTAGATAAAATGGACAGTAGAGGTTTAGCCATAATTGAATATCCTTGAATGATGTTAATTTTTTTGTTAAAAAAAAGAAAGGAAAAATATTATACCAGTTATAGAATCTTGAAGGAAGTATAGAATAGAGTTTAACTTAAGAAGTATAGAATAGAGTTTAACTTAAGAAGCCTGCAATTTTGCAAATTGTAATAGACCCCTGTTGGAAGGATTCTCATGATCCTCTATTTATTTAAGTTTGGTACTGAACTGGCACTCATAGGAAGGAAACACTTATTCAGATTTCTCTTCTTCTTTTTTAAAGTACTTTGGGACTGAACAGGCACTCATAGGAAGGCAACAGTATATGAATTAACTGTCACGACCCAAATTGAGTCATGAGTGGCACCCACACTTAACCTCCTAAGTGGGCGGACCAAGGAATCTAAACCCCAACATATACCAATAATTCAACTACGAATAACAACAATAACGCGGAAGCTCCAAAACTTATTAAAGTAACCAATCAAATAAACTTCTAAAGTTTATTACATATTATCCCCAAAATCTGAAAGTCATCACATGAAGGACATCTAATCTCTAAATACTAAGTCTAAGAGTATCGAAGACACCGAAATAAATGAATAAAATTGTTTATGTCTGAAAACTAAAGACATCATGCCATGACCAAGAGAATCCAACACGAGCTGGAATGAATAGCTCACCCTGGAACCTGAGGTGCTGGAGACTGGCCATAGCTGAGGGCGAGTCGAAGTCACTGATACACTCGCTGCACTCCACAAAAGGAAAACAAAGAAATATACAAGTAGGGCTCAGTACGGGGCAACATGTACTGAGTAGGTATCATCGGCCAACCCAAAATAGAAACTAATATACAATGAATAATAGTATAAAGTCAACCATAGCACTTAGCATGTGATAAGAAACAACAATATAAACAAGTGACAATTGAAGCAAGTACGTAATCAATCACAATATCAAGCACACACACGAGGACTCATGCCTCCACATCACACTCGTTTGGGAAATGCGTTCATTGAGATTGAGTACATTAAGTTAATTCAATATCATTTTCCTTTAATGTTACCGTGTCGGAACGTGACACTCCGATCCAATTATACCGTGTCGGAACGTGACACTCCGATCCAATAATACCGTGTCGGAACGTGACACTCCGATCCAAAAATACCGTGTCGGAACGTGACACTCCGATCCAAAAATACCGTGTCGTAACGTGACACTCCGATCCAAAAAATACCGTGTCGGAACGTGACACTCCAATCCAATAATATTATTAATTTATTATTTATTATCACCACTTTTCAATTCATTAATAATATTACATCAAGCCTTCTTTATTCAAGGCATCACTTCGATAGAGAGGTTTTCAGATTATAAATCTCACGGTCTCAAGATTTTAGACCAATCACAAACCATGCACACAACCAAGCCACACAATCACACAGTCAAGTACATAGAGAACTTCACAATATCATTCAATGCATATCAATCGCTATTAGGAGTTTATCTATCAAATAG
Organism: Solanum verrucosum; assembly: GCF_900185275.1. Classification (NCBI taxonomy): domain Eukaryota; kingdom Viridiplantae; phylum Streptophyta; class Magnoliopsida; order Solanales; family Solanaceae; genus Solanum; species Solanum verrucosum. Next base: position 1,451,289 of record NW_026020134.1, on the reverse strand, counting down.
AATAAACCATAACCTACCTCCACCGAAGAACTGAAGTCAAGCAAGTTACTTTCCTCAATGCCTCCGAACCTTTCCAATCTATCAAATATATATATGCATAATTTGTAAGTTAGCGATTCTATAAACACTCATATTATTCTAGTCTAACCTAGACCCAAAAACTCACCTAATTTCTATAATCAATTTCCTAAAGTTCAAACCTATGAATAAGTCTTAATTTCTCCCATTAGCATATCTTTAATGGAATTTAAATAATATAATGTACCTAATATTTAATTACCTATCTCAATTCATTAAAACTTAAATCACAACATGATAATTTTAAGAAGATAAGGACCAAACCCACATATTACAATTGACCGTAGCATTACTGTATAAGGATGATGGCTGCATGTTTAATGTAACCTCCCACATATATGGATTCTATATTTTTCCAAGTATCCTATTGCCATTAACCAATCATATCTCATCATGGTTTAATTATTACCTTCGTTACCTTTTTATCCAAAATCTCAACCAATGAGTGGATCAAATGCATGCATATATTATCGCTACACCTTCCGCTTCGTGATTTCTTTAATCCACTAACAACTATCTTTGCAATTAAATAATTACCACCCCCACTTACATTCAAAAACCCAATTTGCCGGTCCATAAAACCAATTCCTATAACACCATATGCACATATATAAATTTAGCACAGTAATTTCCTTACCCCTTAACAATTCCCATCATTATCTTGAAGTTGATCACTTGGAATTTTTCCAATGACTGCAGGTTCCACGTAGATTAAACAAACAAGGTTTCCACCAAAGTTTTCAACCCAAAGGCGTCAATAATCAATACCCACAAATTTCCCTTACAGTCTAACGACAATTCATCTCCACATTACTATTGATGTAAATTTTAACACCAGAAATAGAACAATTCGTAGAACCAAACCTGAGAAGCTCGGCTGCTGCTCTGCGTAGCTTTCACACGAATAAACCCTCTTCTCAATTTGTTTTTACAGATTATTCATCACCCTAGTTATTATATGACCAATTATAAAAGTGGTAAAAGTGGTCCACTATTAATTTTAATATATCTCCTTTCACCACCAACTAAAATAATTATTAAAACTACCCCACTAAATTCATAATTGTAGTTACAAATAGTCCAAAGTACACATTTAAAATCTATGGGAAAGTATTTTATGAAATAAAAAGCTCTAGTACTCAAAACGACCAAACGGGTCGTTACATTAACTATCTCTTACATTATACTTCTGAGGATCTTTATAAATATTCCTTTAATAATTGAAATTGTTGGAATATGAATGTATATGTTATCTTATCCTTCCTATCATTATTTTATATTTCTCATAAATCATAAAAACAAATTTATAATTGTGTTTCAAATTTCAATATAAATAGTCATTAAATGAATGATTACTGACTTTTAGAAGACATGATCCCAATAAATGCATATGATGACAATTTTACATTTCCTTGGTTGGTGTTACTTTTTTTTCAATCTATTGAACAAATTTGTATTTATGTTATTGTTTCTTAGAAAGACAGGTTGGTTCCTACGCAAATAAGGTATTCACAATGAATGATGACTAAGATATGCATGTAATGTTTTTGAAGTTGCAAAATTTCCTATAGATTTTTGGGGTAGTTTATGGAATTGTGATTTTGTAAATTTAGGGGGAAGCAAGGGAGTATGGTAAGGTCTTAACTCGGAACATATTATATATGATGTTAAAAGGCTCATTGGAAGTAAGTTTGTAATCAGTTAAGAAGTATTTTTGTGTGAAATTAGCATAATAGTATTGTGGTGCTTGTGTTTCTTGAGATCTTTGGTATCCTAATTTGAATTGTTAGTGTTGTTTGGCAGGTTTGATGTTACAGAAGTTCAAAAGATTATTAAGATATGAGCAAAGATGACATGTAAAAGTGGAGATTAAAGATGGCTACACTAAATTGTTCAGCAAGAATTGAGCATCTTTTCGTCCCTGTCTCAAGTATATTTTATCCATAACATGGGTTTTCACATTACTACTACAACAATGATACTAAACCTATTTGTTCATGAAAAAGTTATCTTTTTTTATTCTTGTGTAATGTACAGACTATATATATATATATATTGGTTTTTCACACACACACATATATCAACTTCTTCATTGGAATGGCATGATAGGACTTTCTTAGTCATATAAAACGCAAGTCTTTTAACGTGTTGCACCAACTTTCCTGAACATTATGTATTCAAGCTTTCTGGGCATAATTTATTGATGACTCAAACACTTGGACCCTAAATTGATATGTGTCTTGCTCTTCTCTTCGATGAACTACTTGATTACTTTTAATCTTTAGGTGTGCTAGAGGAGTGAGTCCTTTTTCGTGAGGCTGATCTTTTCATTCATTCAGTGTTCACCTATGTTGTTCGGTCTCTTCAAAAATGTCAATGGGTGCATGTCGGATTCTCCAAAAGTAGTGTATATTTGGAGAATCCGACACGGGTGCGACATCAAAAGTGAAGTGTCTGTGCAACTTAGATTTCTACAAAGGTGTCAGAATAGGGTAGATAAACGATTTCAATTTAAAAACGCCTTCAGCTTCAGAACTCCTATCAATCTATAACATGATTATTTTTTTGCTTTCTGGTACTATGGAGATAGGCGACACTCCTTTGCTATTCTCAATGGGTTATTTTCTTATATTGTTGAAATCTTTCTTCTTTCTAATTCTTTTTTGTACTGAAAATAGGTGCAACTTGAACCATTTCACTTTGTCTCCGCGAGTATGAAAATGAGAGTATTCACATGGTGCCCACTTTGTGACTTCACAACGCTCATCAAATTTACTTTTCGGAATTGGTAAAGAGAGAGGTACATGCTAATGGATGTAAAATTAGCTGGCGAGCCTAACCAAGAGTTCAAGACATGTTGGAATGGTTCATAAATTATTTCAAGTAAGTTGCTCTTAATGTGATTATCCTCTGCACTGTTTTAAATAGGTTCTGAATGTATAATTATGTTATTGCACCATGCATTTGGTGTTAGTACTTAGCACATTTACTTTTAACACATTTTTCACGTCTTTCATAAATCCTTACATGATTTTGTGTGTTCAAAATCAACTCACAAATAATAGTACAGGACTTCTGCGCTAGCATAAAGAAAAAGTTGAAAGGAGCTATTACCCAATGAAAGGAGTAAAGGAGTTGGCGGGGGGGGGGGGAGTTTACAGAGTCAGCAAAGCAATTATATTGTAGATAAATTAAAATTTCAGTGGAAAGAATATAACTATTTCTGCTCAATGTATGAACAGGTTGTATTGTCATAAATGCATGTTGAACTGAAAGTGTAGGCAATTTTCTATCTCAATATATGATGTACTGCCATGTTGCATCGATGTGGCTCTACATCTGCGGAAAAAATTCTCATTTTTTGAAATCAAATCTGAAATCAATGATTGTTAGGTAATGCTACTTACTCTTTCTTTATTTTCTGGATAAACAACTTAAATCTTATTATAATGTAATAACTTCACTAGAGTTTTTGCTTTTAAAAGACACGTGGTAGTGTGTGCTTATATTTGGTAATTCACTAGATTTTCCATTTGTGCATTTTTATGACATTTGCAAATTGATTTGATCTTCTCTTTTTGCAGTTTTTACTTGAATCATTGTTGGCATAAGAATGAGTTAGATTTTGCTCTCCGAATTGTGGATAATATAGGTTGTAATAGGCAACTCAATTGCAATTCTCTTTCTACTTCTTTTCACGTAAAGAAATTTTATGTTTCATTCAATTATGTAAACAAGCACAAGATTTTTTTTGCTAATGTTAACTTTAACCAAGAAGGTCGGCATCGTGTTTAGTTTGCTTATACTATTGTATTGCTGCAATGACAGAAAGAAATCGAAACCATGCATGTTGGCACGGGCCATACCCCTCTAGTTTTATTATATAAGGGAGAGTTAGTGTCAGCTTCAGCATGTTTTGGAAAAAAATTAATTTTTTTTTAAATTTTACTTTAATTTAATTAGTGTTTAATTATTTTTTGAAATTATAAGAAAAAATTTAAAAAGTTATTTCTTTTGTTCTACTTTAGTATAATTAATATATAATTATTTTCGAAATTATGGAATCCACTTTAGCTATGATTTTTAGTTTTAAATTCAAGACTTCACGTTAAAGCAGACATGTCTCCGTCGACGTAACTGCTAGCTTCAGCGCACTTCAGAAAAAAAAAATTAAAAATTACTTCTTTTGTTCTACTTTAATTTAATTAGTTTACAATTTTTTTGAAATTATGGAATCCGTTTTAGCTATGACTTTTAGTTTTAAATTCATATTCTTTAGTTATTGCTTTATTATTTTGAATGTCGGTAATATTTGTTTATATCTTGTAACTTCTTTGAGTAAAAAATCAATAATTGATGACGAAAAATATTTTAATTATGGACCTCTTCACAATAAATTTGTGCAAACAAAAAGCAATTAACAACTTAAATATCTCAAAATTATATTGAAATTTAATCAACTTTCTAAATTCTACCTATAGCACATAAATTAAAATTTTAAAAAATACTAAAATATTAGGCCCGTACACAAGATATGGTCAATCTCAATTTCCATACTAAAATATTGTGTTGCCATGTTCGGCAACTGTGGCTGGCTTAACATGTGTGCATTAAATGCAGCGACCTTGATGGAATTTGTTTTGAAGTCTTCACGAGATGGAACAAAACCTAATAATCTTTGACAAATGTTTTGCCAATTCCCTATGGTCCTTATCATTTCATTACCAAGTACTGAATCACCATTCACAGGTAATCCATACAACACCTCTACATCCTGCAAGGTAATTGTTGCTTCGCCTATTCTAAAGTGAAAAGTATGAGTTTCGGGACGCCACCGCTCAACTAGTGTAGTGATCAAACTACGGTCAATAGCGGGCCGATTAGATTTGTAACACCATATAATCCAGATAATCTAATTACTTCAAGAACTCATGGATGGATAGGATATTTCTCTATGAGCTTCCAAAAATTTCCATCTTCTCTCCTCTATTAAGAATCATATTAACATTTCCTTCCCATATATCTTGTGATCTATGAGTAAGTTGTCCCGTTAATACATTCAATTCCAATGGACTGGGATCCAACTTGTATTCACTATTATTAGCCATAAAAAATACCTATGGAATACATATGAAAGTAAACTTAAATGTTAGCCCGAATTATTATGTAATTTTTTCTTGGCAGCACACTTCAAAAGTGAGGTAAAGTTAATAAAATCACATTTAAAAGTTTTAAGGTCATCCTCTTTAATTTAGAAGTGTATTGATATAAGACAAACCATCTTAGACTACATTAAGCAACAATAGAACTCGAGTATAATTTTTGCTAACCAACTAATGAGCTCACGCAATTTAGGCTAACAAACTAATTATGTTATGTAACTAACTAACAAACAAATACTAATCTACAAGGCAATGTAACAGTGACTATAGCTCTTCTCTTCAATGCACTGCTATGCAATTTGTCAATTCCTCAACAATATACAATTGTTACAGCTTTAAATAAGAATTTCGAGTTCAGTGGCCATGAAAGAAATCCTTAAATAGAATTAAACAAAACAAATAACCAGATAACATCTTATGTTGGAATCCAATTTCATGGGTTTGGTTAGCGGGTTCTTCAATTTATACAAGATAGAATCCTACTTACGATTCAATTCAATTCCTTCGTAAAGAAAAATCAAACCTTAAACAAAGAAATTACCTCAAATTACTTATGGCACTGAAATATCGTGAATCTCTTGTTCCGGCAACACTAACGGCGAGAATCAAAAACAGCGTCGTGCATATTTCTCTTCTGTATAAAGCATTTATCTACAGGTTTTTCACTTTTCATTCATTGATGACTTGATTTTGAGGGGAAGAAAGGGGAAGAAATATTGAATTAAAATTGGGTTTAGGGTAAGGTGAGGAAAGTACGGTAAATGGGGTTTAAGATAGAAGGATCAAAACGACTGGGTTTCAGTATAATAATTCTAAAATGTTACCAGCAGTAACGTATTTCTACTTAAACTCTAAAACGCTACTAGTAGTAATGTATTCCTACTTTAACGCCGTCTCCCGTTAGTTTTGGTCCGTTGCTTAGCAAAATTGAAACATGGCCTAATACGTTACTCTCAACAACATTTATACTAATTTTGTAAAGTTTTAAAAAAATGTATTACTGTTGTAAATTGATTTAAAAAATAAGTTATTTTGGTCAAAAATTCTAAGTACAAGTAGGGTCTATATATCACTGTTTTCATATTAGAGTTTTTAAGTTATTAAATATAAATTCTGTGTGAGACTATTTATCTACACCTATTCATATTAGAGTTTTAAGTTATTAAATATAAATTGTGTGAGAGTATTTATCTACACCTATAGCAAATGCAATCATAAGTTAGTACATGATTTCTCTACGCATGTGATCTAAAGCCAAACTTTATAAATAGGTTTTTAATTTTGTTTCTAGTGGATAGATATAAATTGAATAGTAATAGCATATTTAGCGTAATTTTAATAGTGAGATCAAGAGAGGATAGGGCGTACGTACGCTAACCTTATGAAGTAAGAATATGTAAACAACGCAAATAATCAATGAGAAAATGTAATATAAAGTTAGAATGATAAAATATAAATCAAGAATTTAAAAAGTTGATATAATGATATTGAAATAATGTTGTGTTAAATTTGATAACTTGATATAATGATATTTAAATAGTGTTGACTTAGCTTGTTTCAGTGCTTGAATTTGAAGAGACTCCAAAAGACAAATTTATCTTTTTGTAAACAAACAACAATAGATTTTTGCATATTTTTAAGGTTTGACTGTTTGAGAGACTTTAGAATATTGAATAATAAGATAATAGAAATAGTGAAAGGGAATGATATATGTAAATATAAAAATTATAATGTGGGTGTATTTCAATCGACACGATATAAATAAAGAAACAAAATAAATAGCCACGTAATAAAGGAAAATACAATTAGCTGAAAACTATTCCATTCCTCAATCATTAAAATAAAATAATTCCTACATTCTCACTCTCTCCTTCTACATGAAAAAGTGAGGGGCCTCTAAAAATTGTCATTGCTTTAGTGATTTTATAGTCGAGACAACCCTGATTAAGTAGTTCTTTCCATCTAATTTACAAAATTATCGTTTATATAAATGTTTATGTTTTTTATAAAATGATTTTGACAATTATTATACTTAAGAAAACTAAATTAATCAAGTGTACATTAGGCCTTGGAGAAAATGTTCTTTTTTTATGTACTTAGTGAGAAGCGTGTGTTGTTTTGCTTTTTGTGCTGTTCAATCATCCCTACTTACCATTCAAAGATGAGATGATGGTAAGTGTATGTTATTTTAAGAAGTATCTTTTAGTGATATATGTGATTTATTTGTTTATTCTTAATAAAATCTGAATTTGAATGGTTTAGATTTTAAGTTATTAAATATATTTATTTATATTAAGATTTAACTACTTATTTGATTTGAATAGATCTTTGATTATTAAAATCTTCAATAAAATTTTAATCTCATTAAGAGAAATTTTGTACGGATAATTTTTACTACCACTCTGTTCACGACCACCAATTACTGTGGATATTATTATGGTGGAATAAAGGTGCACGTGGTGGTTTCATGGACAGAAAAGGTTCCACGGTATATCCCTAAAAAGTAATTTTAATAATATATAAACAATGTATTTCAAATTATTGATGAATATATACAATAAATTATAGTTAAAAATAAATTGAAGAAAAATGAATAAAAATATATTCATGATTAAGGCGCGGATATTTCACTATCTTTAAAGAGATTCACGTTTAGTACGACATAATCTTCACTCTAGTACTAGTAGTATAACTCTTGACTTGTCTACTCAAGAATACAACAGTCCAACAACGTTGTATAATTACTCAAATAATTTTGAATTAGTTGAAGAGTCCAAACTCCACCCAATGAATATAATCATTCAAACACTCAACACAAGGAAAAAAAGCATCCTTTATATAGGTGAAGCATTATTTCATCTAGTAAATGAGAGAGTAGTGCGATATTAAGTAGGCATTTGGCCATGCGTTGTCATATCACGATATGGTATCGTGAGATGGAATCAACGTTTGGACATGCGATTTCACGCCGATTCCATATCATGAGAGGTGATACCATATTCTCCAAAAACCATGATATGGAATTATATGGTGATTTCATATCATGATTTGAGATATTTTAATACAATAATTGATCCATGAGTATATATTTTGTTAAAACAACCCCACATTTATATCTACTAACCATTTGTTTCATATGTAAATAAAATTTATAATCACATCATTACTTTTTAAAATTTATTATTCTCACCGACATAAAATTTATTATTCTCACCAACATATAGTCAATTTAACTCACACCTCACGATTGTGAACTTTTCAACATTCACTTGAAACAACTAACCGGCATGTTAAAATAGTTGCCGAGGCAATTAGCAAGATAGCACCAACATTTATACAACCAAAAAATATGACTAGTGTACATTCCAAAATTCAACTTAATACTCGATTTTGGCCTTGGTTTAAGGTAAAATTTCAATCACATTAATAAATTTATTTTATGGCCTTAATAAGTGAACATTTATATTTTATGTGTAAGTTATTAGTATTTAGTTACATATTTCCTATCAACTTTGTTTAAAGAGATAATATTTATTTTATGACTTTGCATTGTCTTGGAAGCACTATTTTTATTACTCTTACAAACATTATTTTTATGAAGTGCATTCTATAATGCTTCCAATTTATTTTATGTTCACTAAACTAATATTGATGTATTTTTTATTTGGTAGAATTGTGTTGGTGCGATTGATGGAACATATATAGAAAGGGAGGTTCCTAAAGCAGTGCAACAAGCATATCGTAATTGCAAAGGAAGAACATCACAAAATGTCTTATGTGCTTGTGATTTTGATATGTGATTTACCTTTGTTGCTGCTGGTTGGGAAGGTACTGCACATGATAGTAAAGTACTTGAGAATGCACTTGTTGAACCAACGTCACAATTTCCATTTCCGCCACATGGTAACTTTAAATTACATCCTTCGAATAAATATTATTTATTTTCACAAAGTTGTCTCATTTACGTCACATATGCTTTTAGTAATTCTTTATAAAATGTTTTTTGGTAGATAAATATTATGTTGTTGATGCTGGTTTCCGAAACACAAAAGGATTTTTAGCTCCATACGAAGGACTACGCTACCATTTGCAAGATTACCGAGGAAGTGAAAGAGAGCCTCAAAATGCCAAAGAACTATTTAATTATAGGCATTCACCTCTGCGCAATGTGATTGAACGGACTTTTGGAGCTTGGAAAAATAGATTTAGAATACTGAAACAAGGCATGAACCATTATTATATTGATACACAAGTGAAAATTGTCATAGCTTGTGCAGTGTTACATAATTATTTGCGAGAATACCAAAGTAGTGATGAAATATTTATGGTCTATGAACATGAAGATATAGTTGCGGAGGATATTGACCAACAAATGGCTCAAAGTAACAATGTTGGTTCATCTTCTCGGTCACATGATCGAGAAATGCAAGTTCAACGACCACCAATTACTGTGGATCTTATTATGGTGCAATATGGGTGCACGTGGTGGTTTCATGGACAGAAAAGGTTCCATCTACGGTATATACCTAAAAAGTAATTTTAATAATAAATAACAATGTATTTCAAAATATTGGTGAATATATACAATAAATTATAGTTGAAAATAAATTGAAGAAAAATGAATAAAAATATATTCATGATTAAGGCGCGGATATTTCACTATCTTTAAAGAGATTCACGTTTAGTACGACATAATCTTCACTCTAGTACTAGTAGTGTAACTCTTGACTTGTCTACTCAAGAATACAACAATCCAACAACGTTGTATAAGTACTCAAATAATTTTGAATTAGTTGAAGAGTCCAAACTCCACCCAATGAATATAATCATTCAAACACTCAACACAAGGAAAAAAAACATCCTTTATATAGGTGAAGCATTTCTTTCATCTAGTAAATGAGAGAGTAGTGCGATATTAAGTGAAGTAAATCATGTATAGTATGGTTACAATATTTAAACTTTAGTGGGGTAAATAATTAAGTGGTGAAACATATTTTAGTAGTTATATAAGTTACACCAAGAAATTATGTCTTCTTTCACCGCTAATTTATTCAAATTAATATTATTATTTTAGCACTAAAATGCAATATACATCAACAAAAATTTTAAGTAATATGTATAAAAACACTATTGAGAATAGAATAAACAAAAAAATTAAAATTCAAAACTCATAAAGCTCAAAATCATTTCTCCACCATAATGCTTTCTAAGGCACATTACAGAATCATATATTGATTTTTGTATAAAGTACAGAAATCTCATATAATTGGAGGCCAATTACATCCTATTTCGAAAGTTTTTTTAATTACAAAAATATTAAATTTTTCATTGCTCTCGGATACATTCCTTGAATGTTCATTACATTGTAAATGATACATTACTTAATTGTAGGAATATATCCAAGAGGGGATGAATATATTCGAGAGATTGTGATATCAATTTTGTAATTTTTTAAATTTTAGAGATTGTAATAACTATAAATTTTCCCTTTTAGATATTTTCAATGTCAAACAAGCCCCCCGGGTCCGTTCGTCTAACAACATTATGTAAATAGGACAAAAGAATTTGGAGATTATCATTTTCATGATTGGGATCAGTCGATGTCGGACAGTTATATGAAAAAAATTCCAAGAACCTAGCTAGTAGGTGGGGGGGGGGGGGGGATGGTGAGGTACAATGCAATTATTACATATGACATTTTGCATTAAAGGCTCTCGTGGTTAGTGTACCTCCAAAAAGTTGTGCCTGCCCTATATAGAGAGCCTCAAATATGACTTACAAAATATTGTGGAAATTAAAGAACAAGTTATATAATTACCAGCAGGCCAACAGCTTGTAAAAGGTCCTCTCTAGTTGTCATGTTTTACTATTGTTATTGTTTCAATTTATTTTATGTATGTATATACATCTTGCTTTTTATATTTTATAATCTTTTGATTTCAATATTTTATCCTTTTTGTATGAGATCATTAATAATCAAATGACATTTTCAAAATAGGAAAAGGGTAAAAAATATTTTTCAATTTTTTTCAACTAATGAGAAATATATAGAATAAATTTGTCATTTATTCGATCTTAAATATTCTCTTGTTGTTAGATGGGCTGACTCAAATTTGCCACTGAACTATGATAAGTAAACTCCAATTGATTATTTTGATCTCAAATATACCATTATCGTTAAAATTCTTGTTTAGATTTACCTCTCAAGTCACTTTTTTCTTCGTCAAATACAAATTGTTACTTCCTCTGTCCCTAATTACTTGTCAACTTTTTCATTTTTTTTGTTGTTCCTAATTACTTGTCCATTTTAATAAATCAAGAAAAGACAAATTTTTTTACATATTATACCCTCAATTAATTACTTTGAAAAATGTAGAACTTCTTGAAAATCTTAAGTTTTTAATTCTTCCATTTCATAATTAATAGGAGTAAAATGGTAAACTTACTATGTCAATCATTATTTTCTTAATAGGTGTGTCAATTTAAAAGTTGCCAAGTAATTAGGGACAGAGGGAGTACTTTTTATAAATTGTTGAGGAAGAAAGTGCGAGAAATATTGGGGGAGAGATGATTAGACAAGACATAAGACCGCTTCCAGCTTATCAAGGGCATGATCTTAGATATAGGAGGGTGTGGAGAACATATATAAATTAGGTAAAAAGTTAGTAGGTTGCGGTGTGTTGTCTTGTTGTTCGTTCATATTAATAGTCGAAATATTGCACCTGTAATTTCTTATCCTTCAATTTCTATTTACTATCTGTTATTTCTCGTAGTTCATATTGTTATTATTTATTGATTCTTTGTACTTCCTTCGATCATATGTAGTGTGACACATATCATGAATACTCCTATGTGTACATCGTTGGGAGTTAGGAAAGGTTCTTGGACTGAAGAAGAAGATTTTCACTTGAGAAAATGCATTCAAAAATATGGTGAAGGGAAGTGGCATCTTGTTCCTTCTAGAGCTGGTAATTAAACGTTATAATAATACTAGTACTATTTTTCGATTTATCGTTCTTTCTTTCTTAAATTTCATGTTAATACATGCAGGTCTAAATAGATGTCGGAAAAGCTGTAGACTGAGATGGCTAAATTATCTAAGACCACATATCAAGAGAGGTGACTTTGAACCAGATGAAGTGGATCTCATTTTGAGGCTTCATAAGCTCTTAGGCAACAGGCAATTAATTAGTACTTTATAATGTTTAATACTTTAACCTCGTATATATTAATTACATAAATTATATTACTATGTATTATATAACATGTCCATTCATGCGGTATGTAGGCACGATGTTGTAAAATGTGTAATCATATCATCTAAAAATTACGTTATTTTGCGTAGGTGGTCACTTATTGCTGGTAGACTTCCAGGAAGGACAGCAAACGATGTGAAAAACCACTGGAATACTCGCCTTCTAAGAAAGTTAAATACTAATATTACTAAGAATGAAATAATAAAACCTCAACCTCGGACCTTATCATCAAATGCAAAGAATGTTTCTTGGTGCAACAACAAAAGTATGATCACAAACACATTAGATAAAGATGACGAACAACGCAACAAAGAAATCGTAGTAAATATTTGTGAGAAGCCAACGGGAGAAACAACAACGTTGTCATCGTCTATAGACGATGACAGAGTTGAATGGTGGACAAGTTTACTGGAAAATTGTAATGAAATTGAGGATGAAGAAGCAGTAGTATTGAGCTTTGAGGAAGAAAATAAGTTGTTGCCAAATTTGTTGCATCAGGAAAATAATTTACCAATCATGCTACAAGGAGAAAGTGATGGTTGGGATATTGACTTATTATGGAATCTACTTAATTAATTAATTAGTGTCATCAATATCTCTATTAAAACCTATTTATAATTAATGATATTGTGTACTGTCTGATAAGTCCTGTTATTGTCCCTCATTTGCTCTGTAACTGGTAATTTTGTATACTCAGTAACTTGAAGTTGCGTCATTTTATAATTATATAGAATGGAATATTTACATGTTTGATCAAGTGTTAATGAGTATACATATAAGCATTCCTTTGATATATATCTGTCAGCGTTTGGTCCTAGTTCGGAGAGTTTCATGAGCAACAACTACTCTGTGACTGTGTTGTTTGTTGTTGTTGTTTCTGTATTAATATATTTTTCTTCCCTGAAGTAGATCCTTCTTCCAGAAGACTAGGCACCTCCATTATCTAGTTAAGTTGTCCATTAAGAAGATTAAACATTGAATGTAACATCTCTGTTGAATTCTACAGTGAGTAAAGGGAATACAGCTCCTACCTTTAATGTGAGCTCTTCAAAGCATTGTTCTACATTTGCGCGAGTTTTAGCACTACATTCGAGAAATAAACTTCCAAGCTCTTTTGCTAGAGCAACACCTTCCTCCCTGCTAACAGCTCTCTCAGATTCCTGAAATTCCATATCAATTAATCTCCATAGTGACTCTAATGAATATAATGTTAATGTAAATTTAAGAAATAATGTACACAAATATATCTGAAGTATCACATTTCTTACAAGTTTCATACCTGACTTATCAGGTATTATCACTAACTATTTATCAAAACACACACTTTGAAGTTGATTAGACCAAGTGTTTGAATACAATTGCCAAAAGGCGAGTGACAGGATAAAGTGTATCTCCAAGCAATATTCATTCTTGCAGAAAACTTACTCTGTCAACTTTGTTTCCGACCAACATCTTAACACAATCCTCATTAGTACAATAAAGCTCCACTTCTTTTGCCCACACATCATACAGGTTAGTGAATGTGTCTCTCTTTGTCACATCATAAACTGTGATTTACAGTAATGTTTATCAGATATTATAAGCACAGAAACGAAACACAAATGAAAATTTCAGACGAAACATAGTAATAGCACAAGAAATAAATCCGGAAAATGACCCTCTATCAGTCATATGACATACCAAGAATGATCCCCTGAGCACCTCTGAAGTAGGAGCTTGTCAATGTCCTGAACTTCTCCTGTCCAGCTGAGAAGATATGTTAAAGAAAGATTACAACCTGGCATTAACTCTTGATACAACTGGGAAAAAAACTAAGCGCCTTCCTATTGAATGATCACAGAAATGTATTAGGACATACTTCACAGTTAGGCTTAGCTGTTAGAGAATACCGAAAAATCTTACCTGTGTCCCAAATGGTAAGCTTCAATCTTTTCCCACCAACAGTGAGCGTCTTGATTTTAAAATCGACACCTAGTCAATCATTGAAAAGTTCAATTTAGATGCTTAAAAGTAACTGCTGCTAATCCAGAAAAATCCACAATAATGCAAGCATAGGATGCAGAGTAATTAGTTTTTCGATAAGAATTATTTTTTCAAGAAAGAACAAATCATGTAGCTAAGAAAAAGGGCAGCCCGGTGCACTAAGCTCCTGTTAAATATTAGAAAGAGCTAGAGAGCCTAAATTATTGACAATTGGATTAAGATAAGTTTAAATGAGCAATGCTCATCTTCTGTAGGATTCATATAACTAACTCCAACTTAGCTTAATTAACTAAAGCATATATCTAGTAATATAATTGTTGTTGGATGAAGATGAATACCAATGGTAGGGGTAATATCGTCAACAGCATTAGAAATGAAACTGAGGAGCAAGCTGCTCTTCCCCACTCCTGAGTCACCGATCAATAAGATCTTAAACGACAGATCATAGCTGCTGCTGCTCTGCGTGGCCGTTGATGATCCCATTCTCTTTCTCCCTCGATCAATGAAAAACTTAGTCTCTCTAGCTCCACCGAGAAAGATGCAATAAAATCCTATTACATATCATTCACCCTTTTATATATAGAGAGAGAGAGAAAGTGATTGCATAGCGTATAGGTTTTAGAGAAAGAAAGAGAGAAAAATGGGTGGCTGAAGAGTAAGGACAATGTCATTGCAAGTTATGCTTATTCTTTTCCCTTTCTTCTTCTTTCTATCTATTCCTGGAGTGGCATTGAGGTAAATATAGCCACTTTTTAAACTGCTAAACAAACTTTAAGCAATATTTTAAAATTGATTTGAACTTTAACTATAGAGTATTTTTTTTAATATGAAAATATCATCTGAACGATATACTCTTGGATTAAAGCACCTGATGGCAGACCTCCATTTCAAATTAAAGTTCCTCTATACTGAATTGAAATTCTAGTAGCTATAACAATATTAATACTAGTAATAGTCCAATTTATGATTACGAGGATTCTTATCTAAATACTAATAACACAGGGAATCCAAAAAATATTGTGTTGGTGGCATCTTCATAATAGAAAATGAAAGTACAAAATGCAGAAATGTTATGGCAGTATAGAAAAGTACTGTAGCCAGAACAGTTCAAATTTATTTTCTTCCGAAATAATGAAAACCGCTTTATACATAATCCGTCTTGCGTATTCTCAATTAACGCAAACAGTAGATAAACATCTGCCAACTACAAAACATTTGAGGATAAGTATGAGGTGTAAACAACAATGTACAAACTCTTCTAATTTACAATTGATCGTGCAGGAAACACCTTTCGGATGAACTGTAAGAAACGCTGTGAATAAAATGTTGGTTCCACAGCAGATATGGACATAGAATCAAACAGAACTGATTTGTATGCATGTTCTATTTTCTTACGTAGGTTGTATTCTTGCAATATGTCAATGATGCCGACATACAATACAACATCGTATACTTCAAGAAACATTTGTGTATCACCTTTCCCGGGTATATGATCTGCCCTTGCTGGCATATTCACTCCAAGCTGAATCTGGAGCCTGCTTAGGGACATGAAAGAAGTGACTTTTAGAATATATCAACAAAAACAGAAAACTAAAAAGGTACAAACTAATCAATAGTATAGTTTACACGCGAAATAGCCAAAAATCTGCCTTCCTTAAGGTGAATGTATAAGATTCATGAACTTTCATTCTGGCTCTAGGGATGGAGACAGGTAGGGCCGAGGGGGGTCATCCAAACCCCCTTCGGCGGAAAATTGCATAGTTTATACATAGTTAAAATTATTTTTTATGTATATATAGTCTGTTGCTCAAACTCTTCAAAAATGTCAACGGGTGTGTGTCGGATTCTCCAAAAGTAGTGTATTTTTGGAGAATCCGACATGGGTGTGGCATCAAAAGTGAAGAGTCCATGCATCTTAGTTAATATAGTAGATGTTGAACCCCCTTCGGCTTCTTCGTGTGTTTACTTCTTCATCTATTGAACCCCCTTAGTGAAAATCTTGGTTTCGCCACTGACCGGCTCAACTGCTAAGTCTTGCTTAATTACAGTGTTTTACGTGTCGTGGGAACTTCTAATAAACAGAAGTATTCATACTTAAACTTACTCGGCACTGTGGTTCAAGTAACCTACTGAGTCCTGCAGTACATTGTCCTAGCATGGTTTTCTAAGCGTGCTTAAAATGCACTGACAAAAGGAAAGTAGCACGTTCAAGCTTTTTGAAAATACCTTGCTGTCCCAGGGAGGAGGAGATCCACTTCCTTGTCACCAGTGGCAGATGATGCTCGCAATCGTCTGCCTCTGACATGAGAACCCACTACTAGACAATTATCATCTGCACCACGAGGGACTAAAACAAGGCCTTGGGGTGATATTTCATCCTCCGGAGACTCTGTAATTAACAAAAGAAGAAAAAGTTCAGAAATAGTGATTAGTTCTAGAGGCAAATCCATGATTTTTAGTTTATGTGCTCTGGACCATAATCCTTTTTTGTTTACTGGGTTCTGGATAAATTATTCATACATAGTAAATGAATGTTTATACAAAAACAAAGCTAGAGCCAAAGATATTGGGTTCTATCGAACCCGTAAGTATTAAGGTGGCTCCACCCCTGGTGATTGTGCGCCCTCACTGATTAGAAAGGGAGATCAGTAATATACTTTAAAGAAACTATTATGCTTAAAGAAACTATTATGCTTTCTGCCCCATAAAAAAAATAACAAAGAACTCCCAGTATTGATACGAAACTTCTATATTGTATAAATACATCTAGTATTGGTGTATACGAAGTATGCACAAGCTACATTTAACACACAAAAGAGTCCTAAACCTCTGATCTATTACTAGAACTCTGAAGTCGATGGCAAATTCACTGTACAATGTGAAATCTTTTATTGTTCTGATGCCTATGTCACATACTTGTTTGGACGGGTTTTTTTTTTTTTTAAGAACGGGAGAGGAATTTCACATCTATTTCTAAATAATTTGATAACTTTTCATTTATAATGTGTCCCACGGTGGCCTGCAGTTAAGATTTGTGTGCCCAACTTCTATAGAAATGGCATGAGCTAGATAGAAAAGTTCAAAAACATGAAACCACTAAACTTCATCGAAAATCAGAGTCAATAGAAGTAAGGTTCTACCATGGGATTCCATTGCTAGTTATCTCACATTTTTGGTTACAAAGGTCCCAAAAGTGATCGATAGCATAACAATAGAATAACAACTCAGCCTATTTATTAGTGAAAATTAAAGGGCACTCACCTTGCCTAAATGTTGAAAGAAATGTCCTCTAGTCCGCTGGCTGTTCCATAGTCTTTCAATATTTCTAACTCGTCCATACTCAGCACACAACCAAATCAGAAAGTTTGTCTATTTTGTACTCTGGAATTTATTCTTTGAGATTAGATTGGTGTTCAGGGCTCTCGTAAATAAGTATTATCTAGACTTTACTGCTGTTCAGATCTTCTGGACCAGTTAAATTTATAGACACCAGATACTGAATTTACCCGGTTTCATGGTGATAAGCCTCAGAGTTGTTCAACCACATAATTACTTATAATCTTTCAGAAACAAACCTACCATCATCTGCAACAATTCCCAATCCTTCTGTTGCTGTACATCCACTGCACGAGATGGGAGATCGTAGATGCTGGGGTGCTCTATAATGAACACCTAACAAGAGGCTGTAATCCATTATGTGCTGCTGCTCCAAAAATTTGCTGTCAATCTCAATCTGCCTGTACAAGTACATTGATGTCAACAGCAAAACGAGAGCATTTAAAAGGATTTTCATTGAAATGAAAAAAAGCAAACATTATTTCAAATCACTTATCCAGCTATTTCAACTTAGTATACTGTTGAACACATTCATTGTATACTTATCACCATAGGAACTTGAATGAATTCATAAAGATTCTATCATTCTAGTGTGAAGTATGTGACCATATAAAAGAGAAAACTGTCAGATGATCTCTGGATGCCACTAATTTTTTTTATTCCAGGTTAAAGTACCAGATGTATGAATGCACTCGAAACTTTACTGTGTCTTCTAAAAACTTGCAGAAATACTTGCAGAAATTTGCAAGAATGCATAAATAAGCGGGGGTTGAAAATTTAAAGAATCGCTTCACGGGGCAGGGTGGGTTGAGATTTTTGCAGGTTAAGCCAACCCCCACCCCACCCCACCCCCATTGTCATCCTTATTAACATAGAGGTTCTAGAGAAGTCAGGGATCATCAAACATAAAGAGAAATACTCTCGAACAGTTTTTGAATGCAAGTGGTAACTGATTACAGGGAAAGTACTAATAGATCCATGCTCTCTAAACCATACTCTTATCTTATTAAACATGCAGAAATACAATAACTAGCCACCTCCATCTTAAAAGAATGGAGAAAACAGCAAGAAAAACATTCATTCTTTGCAAACATTTGGTATGAGTGAAGCCGGAACTTTCCACCATATTTGATCAGATGAATGATGAGAAACTGTTACTAAAGAATACGACCTATTTCAAATAACTGTTACTAAAGCATACGGCTACTATAGTGGCTGAGAAATGCTAATAGCCTAATGCAAGGAAATAGAAAATGTCAAAACTAGCAACTCATGGAATTATTCAACTAACTGGAATTCATTAGTTTCTCTCTGTTACAAAAGAATTGTTTCAACTATCAAAAGGCCTCAAAAGTATCATGCTACTGACGGGCATTAACCAAAGGGCTAACTGAGTCGCTTTGTGCAGTACAGCAATATTACCAGAAAAGCATGACTGGTGCTGTTCAAATCCTTGGATATCTAACTGCACAAAGTACTTCCTATTTTAAATGCCAAATAACTAAAGGACTAGATCAAAATTAAGAATGAAATTTTGTTAAAGCTAGACAAAAGATTTTAAGAAACAAAGAAGTCCTTTTCACTTAAATTTACCAGTTTTTAAAAAAAAAAATTTAAGGAAGGAAGAAGTCCTAGCATATGAACATTCACTAATTAAACAAGAAGCCCTATGGAAGATCTATGTACGAATAAGAAGAAAAGAAAAGGTTAAGTGCATAAACATCAGAGGAAATACATGCAAAATATGGAATATTTTACCAAGACTCACTTTAGTAAAGCTTCCCGCCAAGAAGGCTCTAGATAAAAGCAGTAGTTCAAATCTAGATCCTTGAGAATTGTGTTTTCGTCAATTTCAACCTTATTTGCAGATCGTCCAAGTGAGGAACCTTTAAGATCAAATCTTCGGTGGATTCTTAACTCTGTGCAGAACATATTTCCCATTACTACAAAGCGTAACTGCAAATGTAATTGAAAAAGAAAAACAGTTAAGCTTTTTATATGCAAGAGTCTATACATTCTTTCTTCAAATGAGATCATGCACATGAAAAAAATGTTCTGAAACCAAACCACCAAATGAAGAGGACATGGAGGAAAGTGATACTCCTCCATCTCATTTACAAGGTTGTAATGATAATGAAGCTGAAGCATATGGTAAAATAACATTTGCACATCAAAGTTTAAAATTTGAGTAGTTTATATTGTGAAAGTTGTATAGAAATGGAATGGTGCCAAACATTTCAGGACATCCAAAATGGAAGGAGAGTTCTATAAATTGGGATGGAGGATTTTCTGACTAACAATGTAAATGAGTCCCTCCACCCAGGTTTTGGTTCTCATGCAGGTGTTAGTGTTCTACAAGATGTATGATCAAAATACAAAAAAAGAAAGTGAACAAATCATTATATATTAAGATAAATGATCAATCATAAAAAGATAAAATAATGAAAGAAAGAAACAATAAAAAGAAAAAGCAAAAAACTCATTCTGCGTTCACTTTAATTTGGTTTATACATTTAGCATAATAACTTAGATGGTTTAGTTCTTCCTTTTGATAAGTATAAAACATATACTTGTCACAAATTTTATTTTACTCAGATAAACATATGAGTTAGTTATAATTAAATATCTCAACATGTAAGTATGTACATATCAATTTAAAGTTTTTCAGATGTGTTATATGATATTTCATGATTAGTCATTTTTTGTTTCTATGATAAATCAACTTCTTACTTAATTTGTAACAGAAGTTTATGAAATTTTGTTTTCATTATTAAACACTAAACATATTTGATGTAATATAACTTCTTAAGTTGTCTTAACTTTGTTTTGCTCAGTTTGTAGAAACTCACAAGTAAAAGAAAGGAATGATGAAATAATTTGAATGTCTAAATTTATACCATTTGTCCTCTTGAGGGCTTTATCATGTGAAGACCAAAGAATTTAGTGATGAGAGTATTCTCATATGCCTTGACATGACGATGATAATTTGGAAGCATTCGCAGCAGAACCTACATGTAAAATGCACGTTAATAAGAATGATTACCAACCCACTAATTGGAAAAATTCTCTTTTCCATATACCTAACTTAAAAGTATCAGAGGAATGCTGATAAATTAGTCAGAGATTTAAAAAAGAGTTGTTTTGAGATGTTAACTACATTGTAAGCACTATCTTAGTGCTGCTATGCAATAAAATTACGTATCAAAACAAAGACTTTATAGCTATAACAGGAACAAGAAAATATGCCAAGCATTAGCCAGGAAGGATAGCTCTTCAAGAAGCATGTTGAAAGAGAAGAAAACAGAAATTCCAGATTAGATATTGCCAAGGCAATCTAACGAGATAAGTTGAACTTCAGAATGAGGAAGTACTTCGATTAGCCTTATCTCTATCTCTTAAATAATCTTTTCCAACAACCTGTAGATGCGTTCCCTGAACTGAACAATTATGACTACCACCCTGGTAAAATAGTTTAAGAGGCGGACTGTGATACATCAACGCATGAGATTTAATCATTTAAGCTAAGATAGCATACCTTAACTTCTGACTTCCGTAATGTCTTAATCATGAAACGACCATCTTGAGACAGGAAAAACACACTGCCACTTTTCCCAGGAGAAGAAAGTTCTCTAAGTGCATCATTTCCACAGATGGACATCATGTAGTCAGCAGTATCAATCTTGAACAATTCCCTCAGATTCCTACAAGAAGGTAAATTCATTCCACTTATTCTACACATGCATATAAATGAACAAACAAAATACTAATAATTAGCTCGACTTCTATGAGACCATCTGTTGCACCTAGAAAATGAATATATGAAGAGATACAAGTATTTGGCTCAGTTGATCAGTTATTCAAATAAAAATGTTGGTCACACTTCTTTTATTATCAGAAGATCCTCTTTCTTAACTGATTAGCAAAGGCGAAGTACATCTGAGAGAAGTCATAAAAGATATGAAGCTGTGATTTACACATATATCTGTATACTAAAGTCAGTTAGATGTACATTCGCTGATCCGGATTCCGCTCAAATAGATCAAGCTATTTCCTCACAGTTGACATGCCTTCAAGACCAAAAACAATGGAATCACAAATTGCAATTGACTTTGAAGGTAGAAGATGGTAAATGACAAACCTGAAAACCACTGGACAATAATCTTTCCATTTGAAATCTTCTGATTGATGAGAAGGTGTCAGTTGAGATCCTTTTTTCGGAAAATACATCCGAGAGCACTCACAGGCACAAAAATCAGAAGCTCCCACTTCTCGCCTTTGTCCCGGTGTAATTTTCCCCACACTGTATCTGGTCATATTTCAAAACTTTTCAACATGAGTAAACTAGAACCTTAACTGGTCATCAAGGTTCATATACGATAAACAGGAGGACAGTAACTCTTTGTCCAGTACGATTGCCTTTCTTTGAACCTCACAGTCACATATATGGACCAGGTGTCTGTTATGTTCAATATTTGATGGGAGTTACCAAAAACTATGAGTGAACCAATTTCAAGCTGGAGATTACAAAGATAGAAAAAGAGAAGAACGTAACTGAAAGAACATCACTGCACTATGTCTCTTTTGGCTTATATAGATTGAAAGAAACAGAGAACTTTTCAATATAGTGAGAGTATTAAAGGATCCTTTTTGTTTCATTTATACTTTTGAGTAAAGAGAGAATCCCTGCTTGTATAAATAGATGGGATGACTTGTTATATGATGGTGCTGAGCCACAAAACATGTTTGTATGTATTTTAATAATCAGCCTGGTACATTTATAATGAAATTGAGAGGTACAATGGTAGCACACTTGGCATGATTAAATCAAAAGAATTTCATAAGCAACATTAGCAGTGCATGACTAAAACATGTGCTGAATTGCAGTGAAGAATTTAGTGGTAGATGAGACTCAACTTCATTTGTTTGCACAGCATTTTAGGAGAAAGCAAAGGCAGAAGCAAATAAAAGTGTTTACATGGTTAACCTCTCCATATAGCAAATGGATCCTACTAATAAACAAGTCTTCACATTCAATACTATTCGCACTTCAGGAGTAACACAAAGAAATCATAGACGGGGTTGTATGGGATAAAAAGGCTTTTACCAACTCCTCTGACACAAGAAGTTCCTATCATCAATTTACATTCTAGTTTTCTCCAAGACTTTCCCTTTGTTCAATTCATTATTATCTGATCAACTGAGTAGTGTGCTCCTTCTGCCAACAGACATTTTTCCAGAAAAGTTTATGTAAACATTTCTTAGGAAAAAGAATTGTGCAAAAAGAAAACATATCTGGATTTATGTAGTTTTTCTGAAGATTTTTGAGTGTTTGGTGGATGAAAGAAAAACTTCTCTTTCGAAAACACAACAAAATCACTTCTTCAAAAAACAACTTTATGAAAGAAATATCTTTTGCAAAACGTCTTGAAGAAACTTCAACAAATATGTGTTTCTGGAAAAAAGAATGTTACGAGATCTCATAAAGATTACCACAAACAAATGCCACTTAAATGGATGTGACCAAAATACCAAGATACTAACCATGATTAACCTCGTTAACATAATTCTTCTGACCCTATGAGTATAGGAACTTGTTATTCTGTTTTTAGCCTATGATGTATTTTACCTTTTCTTAAGTCTAACATGAATTAGTTATCAAAAGAGACTACACTTTTTTCCTGAATGGTATTCCTTCATTTTGCCATGATTATATACACAATTTAACAACTTTCCACATCTAACACAGAATTTCCAGTAGATAGAACTTTGTGGAAGATGCAAAACGTCCATTGACTTGCAAAGACATAACTTTGCAAAGATGCAAACTTCCTTTGAGTTTCCTTGATATCAAGGACTTCCATCCTTCCTCCAATTCATAGTGATTTACAGAAAAATAAGAATCATAGCAAGCAATTCTAATGGTCCTTCCATGTATTCAAGTAAATCGCAAGATGAAACCATGATTATTACCCACAGGAGCAGGCGGGGTGCAGACATTAAAACCTACTTCATTTCCAACTGAATATCAAATTCAACTCTCTTTTTTCCTATTTCTTTTCCTTTTCTGTTAACTACCATAGCTAAAGAAGATAGTGGAAATAAACTTAGAAAGGGACTAGTTAAATTATAGCATTATAGGTTTATATTTTACCAGTTTATCTTTAGCTAAAGTAGTTTGACAAACAAAAAGGAATCAATAAAAACAGCACCAACAAAGTCCAGCAAAAGTAAATCTGCTGCAAACATGAGAGGAAAACAAATTTTGAGCAGACGTAAGTAGTGTACCTGATACCAAGCTGCAAACTAAGCATTACATTGTAATGCCTATGACCCTTAATAATTGCTTCACCTGGCCTCTTTGATTCCCTCGCAAGTGTCCTTTGTCTCCTTTTTGCTGCTCTTCTAGCTGGTGAGAATCGATCATTTAGGACAACCTCACTGATTAGTACACCTTGCATGTATTCTCTTTCTAAAATTGGAGTATTCATATCGTTCCCAGTATCAACACCATCTATATCATTTCCAATTACCTTCTCAATAGCTACTTCAAGACTCCATCGTCTTTCCAGAGTAACATTAGTGGGGTGTGACTGTTCAAGATTTGATATGTTCCCCTTTGAAAGCCTATCATATGAATGTCTTGAGGATCCTTTGTTTCCACTTACTTTGACATTTTCTGTATCTACTGAAGAGGAATGATAAATATGCGAGACTCGTTTTTGTTTTCTCAAATCTGGCAATAATCCTTGTTTTCTCAAAGCATTGAGGTAAAATTCCTGACCAGCCGTAAGTCTGCTACCGCTAGGATAAAATGTTCCCTCTCCATCTTTTAGTCCATGTGTCCATGTTCCAATATAACAGCCACCATCTCTCCAAGTATATGCACCAAGACCGTGCATCATACCATTTAACCATCTTCCTTCATATGAATCTCCATTGATCCAAGTGAGAGATCCTTTTCCAGATAATGTCCCTCCCTTCATATTACCCACGTAGACATTCCCATTCGCCCATTTATACTTACCACGTCCTTCAGGGGTTCCTCTAATCCATGACCCTTTGAAAAAATCTCCATTGGGATACAATTGATACCCTAAACCATGTTTGAGATTGAACCGCCAGCGTCCCCTATAAGTCACTTTATCAGGAGCAATATGCATTCCGTCACCATGCATATAGCCACCTGAAAATTCACCATCATATACAGCACCAGTAGGCCACTCTAGTTTCCCATGCCCGTGCCTCATTCCATGTCTCCACTCACCCTCATACCGACTACCATCAGACCAGACATACTTTCCTGAACCCTCAGGTATGTTTCCCAGCAGAGATCCAGAATACGAGTCCCCATTTGGTAAGAAGAGATCCCTAATTCTAAAGCTGGTGCTTTCAGAAGTATGATTGACTTCTCTATTTGTCCATTTACTAGAGCGGTTATTTTCATTAATTAACACAGCGTCGAGAGACTTTGTCCTATCTGACAAAGAAAGTGTTTTTCCAATGCTATCAACAATAGCCACAGAGCCAGACATGCAAAATTCCAAGAAGTTTCAGTTTTATATTGGATGGAAGAGGACAAGATTCCCTCACTAGCTAAAGCACACCCCCAATATAAAATGATTTGATGAATTTCCCCTTCTTTGACCTGAAAGGCAGAAAAGCAGAGTAGTTGAACCCATCGATAGACATATTCGACCTATGGCACAAAACAACAAAGTAAAATAAGGGGAAAAATCAATTCTTTCTCAGTCCACAAATAAGAATAGGAAGCTAGACCTCTATTCCAATAGTTCTTGCAGTTTGTTGACACATTCAAGAAATAATAACCATGAAGGTCATATTCAACACCATATATACCACAAAAGGTCTATGAAATGAATATTCATGAACAGATGGGTATACCGTATATCAGATCATATTGACCTCAATAATATGAACAAGTAGAGTATGCCTAGTACAGCATCCTAACTTCCAGGAAATTTGTATTCCCAAATGATGAGCTAACACTATCTTAACGGCCAAGAATCAACACAAATGTTTTATCTTTTTATAGGTTCAGCATGAAACTATTAATCAGCTCACTTGGAATCCTTATACTCAAGTCATTACCCAAAAAGATGATGTCCTTATACTCAAGTCATTACCCAAAAAGATGATGTCCTTATACTCAAGTCATTACCCAAAAAGATGATGTCCTTATACTCAAGTCATTACCCAAAAAGATGATGTCAATTAACATTTCATGTCTACTGGTAGCCCTAAACTGCTGTAGAATTTGCAGAAGATAAGTGAAACCATAAAGAAACACACACACGAGTGATGATGCCCCCAAAAATACCATTTAAAGAGTGCATCAAACAAATGCCTAACAACTCAAGTCACAGTACTATCAAATACTTTATTCTCCTCCATACCAAAAGAACAAAAAAAAAACTTGTCTTTTCAGAACAAGATCACACAACTGGTCCCAAACCCAGATAAAGGAGAAGGGTTGCGGTAGGCTGGCACCCAGCGTAAAACTTGCAATTTACGGTGAATCTTCATAATACTAATGGAATAGTGAATATTCACATAACCAATCCTAACATGTTTGTTCTTGTTCAGAATTTAGTAATACAACATTATCATGTTTTGTGATAGAGAGAATTGAAGAATTAGAATTCACCTTCCCACCATCCTCTTAAATTCTGTTAGGGATAACTTGCACCCACCTCGACCAATTTTACATGATACCTATCACCTCCCGCCAGCAACAAGTATAACATGAGACACCGAAGTTCTCAACCCACCTCATCGATCACTTGCCTTGTATTGCTTAAAGCAAACTAACCTCCAACAAATGATCAAAAAGGCAGCTTGTAAACAGTTACACATTAATAATTCAAAATTTCATAGAGATTTCGCTGCCAATATTTCTTTTTATCACGCTTTAAACGTGTTGAATTCAAAATTTTCACGATAAACAAAAATAAAATCAATCAGTGAACAAAAAAAAAATTAAAAATCTGAAAGAGAACGATCAAAACCTCAAAAAGAATTAAAAAGCAACAATCTACATTATACAATACAATTTTTTTGTATTCGAAAGAGAATAATTAAAAATTATACACAAACATAATAATCATTTACTATTTGAATAAAATATGTGTTATAGAGAGAGAAAGATACCGCGAAGGACGAGCAATGTAGAGAGAGAAAGAAAGCGGAAAGTTGGAAGAAGTAAAAAGTGCCTTTCAGTTTCAGTTTAAGTTTCGCTTTCTTCGTGATATATGAATTTCGCTCTTTAGCAGACGAGAAAAGAAATATCAAAAAGACAACTTTGCCCGTGCAAATACTTTTTTTTATTCAATTATTTTTATGAAATGGTGTAGTAGTATTAATTAGAAGGAGATATGGATTCGTTTGGTATGACAGATGAGAATAAATTGTCTTGAATTAAAAAAAGAGTAACTTTCACATATAGCAAACATAAAAATTATATTTGTATGTTATAGTTATAGTTTGTATAATTGCGCTTTGATTTGCATAATTCGCCAAATACATCCAATTTTATACAAATTATTCAGTTTTGTATAAATTCATTTATACATTGTAATTTGTATAATAAGATATGTATTTGTATAATTATAAGTGTATAGGATGAAAATATATGTATTTGTATTTGTATATACAATTTTCTCTGGCTTTATACAAACACAAATGCATTTTATACCGAAATGTATAAAATGGCTAATTGTATGCCAAATCAGATGGCAAAAAATAGGATGTTTGCTGCAAATTACAAAGAAAATAAACTATGACTATAACATTTAATTTGAATTAATAGTTTGTTAATTCAAACAATTTTCCCATAATAAATAGTCTTGAGATAAAATTTTATTATCTTGTTTGGTTGTCATGTTTGAGATAACTTATTCCACAATTTATATCATAGTGATGGGATAAGTTATAACTTATCTCATGGATATTTAATCCTGGGATAACTTGTTAGTTATCCCAACCAAACGACCCTATGCTGCCCTCGTCTACAAACTTTAATAGATATACTCTTCCCCAAATCGATCAAAATTACTCAATTTCAACTGAAATTACTTGATTTCATCTTTTTAACTCGAACCCAACCCAATCTATCTAACTAAATATAGAATTATTTTTTTTCATTTTGTGCTCGGTTATCTATTTTTGATGTACAACTATAATCTACCTTTGCACTGAAATCCTATTTGGGGGGCAAAGTACTCACTATCAAAGTCGACTTTATATTCAAAACTCAAACCCAAAAACTCTGATTATGAATAATAAAATACTTACCACTCACCACAACTTTTGATGGTACATAGAATTCAAACTTTGTTGCTTTCTGCAAGTATCCAACGAAACTCTTTCCTTTACTTTAAAGAGACATTTTTTTCTTAATTACAAGGAAAGTTGATTAAAAATTAATCTAACTTAATTTGTCTATAATATATAATAAGTCAAATAGAGTTGTATTAAATAAATTGAAGCAAAGAGTTTTCATCAAGTAAGGAATGCCTCATTGCACATACGCTGACTTTGGTTAATTTGTCAACAAATGCTAAATGGCCAGAAAATTTGGCCAAATTTGGTCAGAAATTTAAAAAAATTATAATATCTTTTTTATTTTAAAATAAACTGATTTTTTTTCCATTTTTTAGTTAAAATGTATTTAAATTAGAAGGATAAAAATGTTTAAAAAGGTAAAATACCATTCTGGCCAAATTTTCTGGCCAAAAAGGATTTTTCCTATTTTTAATCGGTGCTTCAT
Organism: Solanum verrucosum; assembly: GCF_900185275.1. Classification (NCBI taxonomy): domain Eukaryota; kingdom Viridiplantae; phylum Streptophyta; class Magnoliopsida; order Solanales; family Solanaceae; genus Solanum; species Solanum verrucosum. The sequence continues at coordinate 1,422,688 of NW_026020134.1, read as the reverse complement.
CAACTACTTATTTTTTTAATTAAAAAACGGAATGTTGTCATCAACGTGCACAAATCATTATGAATTGAATGTGGAATTCAAATATTTAATTAGCAAGCTTTGGTAATTAAACTCATAAAAATTGACATTTAAGCCCTAAATAATTCTTTCTTTACCAATGTGTTTATTTAGCTCATAATTAGTTTTATAGGTTAGCCCACTATTTCTTTCGTTCGTTTTTCCTAGTCCTTTATTAACTTCATATTCTCCTTTAAGTAATTATTATTAAGCGTTTATTTTACTAAATATTTTTATAGTTATTTAGTGGTAAAGATAATATTGGAAAAAAAGAATTATTTTATTTTGATTTGTTGTAATGAATAAGTAAAAAAGAAATTGTTATATATTTTATATAAGAAACTAGTAAAAGAAAACCGAAGAAGTATTTTGTAGGAGATATTTGTTAGCTAATGATTTGTTGTCTTGTTTTGGTAAACAAATGACTTTATTTACCGTATACATATATAACTTAATTTTTTGTTGTATTAATTTCTTCAGAGCTTATAATATTGCTTAAGCATTGTTTTAACTATATTCCTATAGCCATTTGTTGTTTAGTGCGTTTCATCTCTCACAATATTTCTTGATGTTATTGTCGCCTTTGTTGATTATACACTTTTTTTCTTATTGGATGTTATGTTTTATATACTGTTTCGTCTTCTTTTACTTGGATTTGATGTACTTGAGCTGAGGGTCCTCCGGAAACAACCTCTCTATCTCCACGAGGTAGTGGTAAGGTCTGCGTACAATCTACCCTCCCCAAACCCCACGTAGTGGGATTCCATTGGGTATGTTATTGTTGTTGTTGTTTGTTGTTATTGTTTTAACTATATTCTTTGTTGTCATTTAAAAAAAATATTATTAAATATTTAATATTCGCATTAAAATTCAATTAAATCCAATTTCATACATTGCATGATCCATTTTTAAATCAACGCTCCCAATAAAATTATTTCACCATTAATCTTTATCGATTAAATGATTGTTTTAAGATATCATTATCAATCCAAATGCTGTCACAATGCATCAATCTTCTCATCATAATGGCATGCCCATAACATGTGCACCACAACATTGTTATAAAATAATTTTGGTCGGTATATTCTGAAAAGGACTACTCAATTTGTACCATCATTTCCACTATATATTGAACAAACCTATTATTTAAAAAATAAAAATGAAATTGAAGTTCCTAGGTCAAGGAAGTTACTTGTTTTATTTAAAATAAAATTATTAGTATTTTAATCTTATAACTGGAATGAAAAAGACGGCTTTTCATAAATAACAAAATGTCGGTTTATAAGTACTAAAAACTATATTAGAAACCTAAAAGATAATAATAAGAATATATTTTCCTTTTTAAAAAAAATAGTTGTGGTGTTCCAATTTGACTTTGCTTGCTCTATAGCAGTCAATGCCTCCCCTTGTGAACTAAAAAATTTCCCCTTTCTAAAAAGTTTAAAATGTTGTATTATTTTTTGTTTTGTACTTTATCAATGAGATATTTGTACGAAAATTACATTTTTAATAGAAAAATTACACGGTCAAGTAAACATATAGTATTAGTTAATTAGTCATCATATGTATAGTTTTAGTTAATTATCACTCGCGATCTATATTCATTCAGTAATAATTACGTGACTAAAGTTTCGAGTTTGTATAATTTACACGTTTATATAATTCATGCAATTTTTTGCATATTTAAAGTTACATATGTCTCTGTGTTGATGTTACTTCTTTTTGTTCTCTCTCATGCATTTCTTTTCAATATCTTTTTTTTTCTCTTCAATTACTAATATATATAAGGTCTTACCAAAAGAAGGGAATATATTATGGAGTTTCTTGATGTTATTCGTCTGTTTATGTCATAGGTTGAAAATAATTCTAAAAAATATTATGTGGAATTTAGCGTCTGCTTGTATCTATCTATTAGACATTTTTTTTCTTTTAATCCAAAACAAGAATAATATTAAATATCGCTAACTAGGATCATTACAAAAAAATTTGGATTGATCCAAAAAAATAATTATTTTGAGTTCCACACGACACTAATTATGTGATAATTTTTTTGTGGGGCTACTAAATTGGAAGATTAAAAAGTCTTACGCAATTAGTGTTAATTATTTGATATATAAAACAATCTTTTTTAGCTAAATGTATCTCTAACTAAAATACACGACACCTCTAGAAAATGGAGTTGGAATTCGAAGGATCAACCAGCGATATCTAAGGAATGATTCATGTGATTCAAAAATTTGATAGAGTGAGAAAATGAGAAACGATCCGTGAGGTTCAAATGTTTATAAGTTCGAAACCAAGTAACGATATAATATTCAAAAACATGTTAAAGTTTCAGAGCCAAGGAATGACTTATGAGATTCAAACCTAATGTTTCAAAACTGCTGAATGATTTCATATAAATCAAACTTTACATTAAAAATATCAAGGAATAATTCATGTGATTCAAATATTTTTAATTTTTTTGGTCATGTTTTAAGAAAGGGTATTTTATGTTCAAATTTTAAATTCGCATTATAATATGGCTATTTCCTATTATTTTTTAAACAGTGACTAAAAACTCATAGCAGACTCGAAAACGGGTCATTCCATCTAACTCTTACACAAACCATTTTTAAGCCCAAAATTTACTGTAATTGGGCTTCCACTGATTTAATATTGGGCCTCAAAATAACGGGCCTATGTTAACAAGTCATGCAAAACTCAGCCTCAATACAAATATATGTCATCTTCATCTCCAAAACCCTAAACCAGCTTCTCTCAGTTCGTGTTGGATTTTTCGCACCATATTCAGCTATGGCCCCAGCTAAAGGTATATTTTTTGCGCTGCTTTTAGCTCATACTGTCAATTTTCTGTTATTCGCTATATTATACTCCAATTATCGATAGATTTAGGGAGCATGCGGTATGAATCTGCTTGTGTTGTTAGAAATGTGAAAAATAGTGTTTCTCTTAGCTTTTTGGCAGGACAGAAGGTATTTAACTCTTTGTTTTTGTATTCTAATCTGTGTTAATGAGTATGAATTCTTTGATTACGTAGAGATAGGTAGTCCTAATTTGACTTAAAAGGAAAAAAAATTAGTGATATTGGAAATCAGATCCCAGTAGAGCATAATAAGAATTGATTTTCTTATAACAATGATCCCGATTAGTTTGTGATTTAGGCATTGATGAACTTGCTGCTGTTATGGTACATTATTTTATGGCTAGATTTATGCTGGTTAAAAATTCTCTTTTCTGTTATTGAAGGGGGATATAGGGTGGGAGTGTGCTGCGGCTTGGTGGATGTTGGGGCATGCATGTTTGATTTTGTTGAATAGAGGCTGGTGTTATTGAGTTTTTGCTGCCTTTCTTGAAACCAATTGACTGCCATTAGTGACCATCTTCCCTTTGTTATTTTTTTGGAAAAGAATTGATTACCTGGGGCATGCATGTTTGATTTTGTTGAATAGAGGCTGGTGTTATTGAGTTTTTACTGCATTTTTTTTATACCAATAGACTGCCATTAGTGATCATCTTCATTTTTTTTGAAAATAATTGATTACCTGGGACTTAATAACCATGAATTTTTATAAATTGGGAAGGGGGTGGGGTGTAGACTGAAGTTGTTTTGGGGAATAGTGGCTCAAGTTACTGGGGAGAGTGCAGTGGCTGCTTGAGGTCGAGGTATGAAGGTTGATTTTGTTGAATAGAGGCTGGTATTATTGAGGTTTGGCGGCATTTCCTGAAACAAATAGACTGCCAGTAGCTATCACTTTTCTTTTATTTTTTTGAAAAAAGTTTTTACCTAGAACTTGAGAACTTTGAGAAACTTTATAAATTGGGAAGGTGATAGGACTTAGACGGAAGTGGTTTCCCGGAATGGTTTTTGGGAATGGAGGATCCTGTCATTAAGGCTTTGCTGTTTATTTCAACAGAGTAGTAGTCTTGCTAATTGTATATATCAGAGTGTGGAGCTTTAATAGTCTTAAGAAGCATAATTGAATAGATAACCAGAAATGTTGCAGCGTCGAGGATTTGCTTGTTTTTGAGAGATTATTTGGACTTAGTTGCATCTTGGACATGCTCCTAATTACACCATGAGGAAGAACTTCTCTATGACTTTTTAGTTTGAAAATTGGATGTTGGATACTTGGATTTGTTGTGTGTTGTTACTGTACTGGCATAGATCCTGCAACTTGACTCTGTTAATGTAATTCTGAAATTTCATTTGCAGCGGACTTAACAAAAAAGAAAGACCCCAAAGCCCAGGCTGTCAAGGCTGCCAAGGCTGTTAAGTCGGGATCAACCTTTAAGAAGAAGTCAAGTAAGATAAGGACAAAAGTTACTTTCCATCGACCTAAGACATTGAAGAAAGATAGGAATCCCAAGTACCCTCGCATTAGTGCACCTGGAAGGAACAGACTTGATCAGTACCAGGTTCTAAAATGTCCTCTTACAACCGAGTCTGCAATGAAGAAGATTGAGGACAACAATACCCTTGTTTTCATTGTTGACATTCATGCTGACAAGAAGAAGATAAAAGATGCAGTGAAGAAAATGTATGACATCCAGATAAAGAAAGTCAATACCTTGATCAGGTAATGCCCTGCATTTTTTCTCATATGTTTTATGCTTTGCTCGTTTAGCACTGGTTCTGTGACTGACTCTTCTTTTTTAAAGATCATCATATATCTGTTTTTAGATCGTTTTGCTTGATGATGTATCTCTTGAAATTATACCAAATCTTGATCCTGTTGCATGAAACCGCACCCTTGTTTCAATTCAGCTGTATAATTGTTATTTACTAATGTCTCTATATTAATCCAAATCAGGTAAAATAACTGGCATTTGACATGCCATAGGAATCAAATTTGCATGCTAACAATTCCCTGTTTTTACTGTAGAATATTGTTATGTGTTTTGGGCAATTGGCCAGTTAGATTATTTGCTAAATTTGCAGGTCAAAATATCTTCTTTCAGAAGCTGTATTTTGATTATACTGTAACATAAAGTTTAGCTGCATTTCTTGTGAAATTTTAAGTTTGCCTGATTCTTCTTGTATCCTGTGTGTATGCTTTTCATACTTGGTAACTTCTGCCTGTCTTTGCTAACTACTTCCCTTCGTCCTTGTACAGGCCCGATGGGACAAAGAAGGCTTATGTGAGGTTGACACCCGACTATGATGCTTTGGATGTGGCCAACAAAATTGGAATTATCTAAATCGATTACCTAGTTTTGAATATTTCTGTCAGCCTTGAGTCTTTATATGAGTTCTATGGAAACTTTTGAACGGAAGTTCCTTGGTTTATTCATTTTGAATATTGAGTTTCAGCTATGTACTCTGTTTCCATATAGTTGGGCTAGCTTCTGTTCACATTTTTATTTTAAGCGTTTTGACTAACAAGCTTACAAGTAGGGTCTTTCGGAAACAACCTCTCTACCTCCACAATGTAGGGTAAGGTCTATGTACGTTCTACCCTCCCACTGGGTGTGTTGTTGTAACTGCCAAGCTACCAAGTTCTAACTCCTAACAATGTAGTTGTCACGTCAACCACAGCCCATGTCTGGTTTGATGAAATGTGCATTGTATTATTGTAGTACATGAGTAGAGTTGTCAATATGGGCTAGCTCACCCCATCCGGTCTAACCCATACAGGCTTTGACATTTTACGGGTCAGACCGGGCAAGTCCATTTTTGGTGTGGGCCAGAAAATGGTCGGTCCAGCCCACAAGTACGTGGGCTACAGGCTTGTCGGGCCAGCCCACTTTTTTTATAATTATTAAAATAAATTATAAATTATAATTTAAAAATATTATCATAAATATTGACAAAACAATATTACATGGTATTAATGTTACTACTTGTTAATCAAATCCACAAATAAAATTATTTTTATAATATTTATTAAGGTTTTTTCAAATAAAAGTATAAATATCTAAATAGAAATATTAACTTAATTGTTTTGTTACATTAAAACACAAAAAATGTGACAACATTCCAACCATAAAAGAGTTAAAAATAAACTCCTTAAAAAAAATCATGAAACTTATGGCGTATCTAACACATTATGAAATCTATGACGTATCCAACACTTCATGATCATCTTCATCAAGCATATTTGAATCAACTTGTGGCAATGTTGTCTTAACATCTTCATTTTCATCTGCAATTTATATGCAGTTTCAATTAGTTAAAGATTAAATAGATTTTGAGTTTGGACTCTCTTCAATTTTAAATTTTAATATTATATTATATTTTTTAAAATTATTTTTATTTGGCCCACGAGCCGGTCCTATCTATATTTCTCAAGCCCCACAAATCAACATGTTTATTCAGGTCGAGCTAAAAAACCCTTTTCTTAAATGGGTTCCAAAAATCTTATCCCAACCCTATTAAATCCCGGATTAGGCCAAGCCGGTCCAACGGGCCTATCCCATATTGACAGCTCTATACATGAGGCCTTTTTTGTGTGTGTTGGCATTAGTGTTAGTAAGCATTATAGATGTTTTAATGGAGTCTCTTGGATGGTGCCATTGTTAAGATGAAGAGAAACTAAGTTATATCGCTTTTGCTTTATTTATTAGCTATTTGTTTAAACTAATCTCAACCTTCAAAATATAGTTAAGATGGAGAGAAACTAGTTAATATTCTGAAAATGATTTCATCAAAATTATGTAGGTGTTAGGATAATATATTATCTGAGATTAAGAAAAGGAGTATTTGAAGCTAAATATAAGTTTGTGAAAGATATCACAACACAATCCTTAAACTGCATTAGTTACGCCCTTTAAATTGGTAACGGCTAAAACATTTTTTTCTTTTAAAAATTAGTGTCTGTCTGATTATGTGAACAAGAAAGAAAGCAAGAAATGATTATTTAGTGTACTTCCGATCTCTTTTATTCTCCTAGGAAATTAAATTGCTTCTTTCCCTTTCCGATTTTGGATATATATAGTATATAGAGGTTGATACAGAATTTGAAGACAGTTGGTGGCACTATTGTTGTAATACAAGACTATGAAGTCAAAGAGGAGGTATGTATTCGGTTGGTTTGATAAGTCCTGCTTTAAATTAGTTCAGTTTTCGCTGGATTTTGGGTTAGTTGAGTTTCGAATTTTCGTTTCTTCATCCGTAAATATAAAATCGATCACGCAGCCGAAAGAGAATTTACAACCTCTTATCAATAATTCAAGTAAAATCAATATTTTCAACAGGAGAGTTCCTATTTTTTTAATCATTAATTAATAATACAAAATATTGTCAAGAGATTATTACCTTTTTTTTAAAATAAAATAAAATAAGTGTTTTCCACCTTAATAAATAAATGGTTAATTCAAATCAAACTTTGTTATGATATTTGAGTATTAAGCTCAAATGATTACTAAACATGTAGAATTTAGTTATGTCGGGACATAAATAATAAAGTTTAGTGTATCAATATGAATTGTGGTGAAATATTTGAGAAATTTCTCCATTCTTGACTCGAGATCTTGTGAACCATGAAAATAAAAAAAATCATGATGAAAACAACCCATCCTCGTCGATTAGAAAAAGCATACGGTATTTCGATGCCAAATCAATCGACGATAGTGCTATGAACTGTTTATTCTTTTCCATTTAAGTACTTTCCTTTCCAGTGATCCGTAAAAGTGAAAAAGGAAAAAAATTTAATCTCCATTTTGAATTTTACGTAAACGGGGCCCACCTGTACCCATTTTATTCAAAAAGTAGTAGCCGTTTGAAAAATCATATACTACTACATTTTCCAAAATCCAATAATACTCGAATCAAATTATAGCGTAATTCAAGCGGAGCTTTCGATTTGATTTTTTTCGTTCTTGCACAGTTGCCTGGTGTGAGAAACCATAATTTTTTTGCTTGTGTTTTTGTTAATTTTGGTTCATTTATCGGACTCAAACTCATTTAAGATTGAAACATAGTTGTATGATTGATAATTTGAATTTGATAGCTTATATGTGTTGTTTGATTTGTTTCTCAGCAGTACATTTGGGGCGATTGCAGATATCATGTCGTTAACACCGGATATAAATCGGAAAGTGGGAGTGGGAGTAGCTCCATCTCCGTCGCCGTTTTTTACACCTAGACCGGAGCGGAGGAGAGGACCGGATCCTAGGGGGATTGATTACGGATCCAATCGTCTGGATAAAGATAAAGAGGTCAATGTCCAAGTTCTGGTTAGATGCAGGTGCGAGTTCATCTACTCACTTTTAGTGTGTGTGTGTGTGTGGAACAGTGGAAGACGCGATTATATACTGATTCTGTATCAATTTATGCTGTGTAGTGTGTTAATTCATACTTTTGTGCCTTCGTGTAATTTGCATTTGGATATGTCTGATTGATTACTGTTTCTTTAAAAAAAAATTGGAGATAGGGGAAGGGGAAGGGGAAGGAGAAAGGAAAACGGCTAGCTAGCTGAAAGTTCAGATAGCCAGCCAACTGTGCTATAAAAGTTTCTGGATCATTTAATTTGGTTGTTACTCATTTTCCCCACCTAGAAATGTGGAAAGAAATGAAGAAAGTATCAATTTGTGTTTCTGTTTCCCTTAGTTTTAATCTGTCACAGTTTGCTTTTTGCTCCTTTTCGCAATAATGCTGGGAGAACTGGGACTTTTGACAGCTTATTATGGCTAACAGTTAGTGTTGTTCCTTTTCTATGGGATCAAAATCAAGAAGTTTTAATTTTAAATATGATGCTTCTGTTTTTCTGTGCTTACATGGATTTGCTAAAACAAGTGTTCGGTTTTATGATGAGTATATCCTTCAGTACCTGAAATTTAACCAAGATGAAACATTTCCTAATCACAAACTCTAAAAACAGAGGAAGGAAAATTGGTCCTTGGCATGATTTGAATCACCTTTTGCATGATGAGTCAGCTGAGGAAATGGGAACAACAGCTTGCTTAAGACATTAGGTGTAGGCGGTTTCCTGTTCAAAAAATTGTGCTTATAAAATTGAATGTGGAAAACATAGCTCATCATGGACATCAGTGGCTTGTGATTGATGTATTGTCGTGCATGCTCGGTCATGTTGTAACACATTAGTTTCAAGCAAAAGAAATGCTTCAATTTTCATTTGACTAATCTTAATTGTTGTTTTAGGCCGTTGAATGATGATGAGCAAAGGATAAATGTTCCAAAGGCTATAACATGTAATGAAAGCAAAAGAGAAATTTCTATTGTGCAAAATGTAGCTAATAAGCAAGTAGACAAAGTCTTCACGTTTGACAAGGTACAGTTCCCTTGTTTTTATAGTAGCTTGCTTTTTGGTCATTAAATTGATGGTTGACATGCTCTACATGTTAGAATTACAATTGGCTTAAAATAAATGCTATTTACCAGGTTTTTGGCCCAAAAGCACAGCAAAGATCAATATATGATCAAGCCATTTCGCCCATTGTTAAGGAAGTTCTTGATGGATTTAATTGCACTGTATTTGCATACGGGCAGACTGGTACAGGAAAAACATATACAATGGAAGGAGGGATGAGGAATAAGGTATTAAGTGGTTCACTCACTCTACACCATAGCATCTTTCACTTCGATCTATCCTGGTCCTTAAATCTTGTTCTTTCGTTATGTCATAGGCTGGTGAATTACCAGCTGAAGCAGGTATAATTCCAAGGGCAGTTCAACAAATTTTTGATACACTTGAAGCGCAACATGCAGACTATAGCATGAAAGTAACCTTTTGGGAACTATACAATGAGGAAATCATTGACTTGCTAGCTTCAGAAGAGCCCTCAAAGTTTTCAGAAGAGAGACAAAGGAAGCCCATATCCCTCATGGAGGATGGAAAAGGTTTAGTTGTAGTGAGGGGCCTTGAGGAAGAAGCTGTGTACAGTGCAAATGACATTTATAACCTCCTGGAACGAGGAGCAGCTAGGAGGCGCACAGCAGACACTCTATTAAACAAGCGAAGCAGGTAGGACATATTAGCATTCATTGATTCGAAAAGTAAATGCGAGCAAATATTTAAAGATGCTCTTCTTCTGCAGTCGCTCTCACTCTGTATTTAGCATAACTATTCATGTCAAAGAAATGACTGTTGGAGATGAGGAGCTCATTAAGTGTGGCAAGCTCAATCTTGTTGATTTAGCAGGATCAGAAAATATTTCTCGATCAGGCGCCCGAGAGGTATGATATTGGTATCACAGATTTTGCACTTTAATGATCCCTTGCTGTTGTTATACAACAGTTCAGTGCTGTAAGAATGCAAAATATCTACCTGAAGTGTCAATATCCATAAGCAGAACCTATCTTTAGTTGGGGAGAGGAAATTATACTCCCATGCCTTACAAAAGGAGTAGCAGATGTCAAATTAGCGCTGGGAAAATTTATGTTTAGGTGTGACATAAAAGCACAACGGGGAAGCTTTTTTACATTTACTCTATCTCTCAAGCTATCCAAGTAACTGTTAAACTGAATGACAAATTAGCACTGAGAAACGCTTCGAAATAATTGTCTTTCTTCTGGAGTGGTGGTAACAAGTCCTGGACCGCATTAACTGCATTAACCTTGATGAAGGGAATCCAACTCACAACATATATATCTGCTTGAACTCAGGGCCGTGCAAGAGAAGCTGGAGAAATCAACAAGAGTTTGCTTACTCTTGGTCGTGTCATAACAGCTTTGGTTGAGCACTCCATTCATGTACCTTACAGGTTTGTGTCTAGAAACACTTCTTTTGGTATTCTCCCTTTTCTCCCTCTTAAATCTTCTTATTTTATATTACACAGGGATAGTAAGCTCACAAGACTACTGCGAGATTCACTAGGGGGAAAAACAAAAACTTGTATCATTGCAACAATTTCGCCCTCTGCCCACTGTCTCGAAGAAACTTTAAGCACTCTAGATTATGCACACCGCGCTAAAAACATCAAAAACAAACCGGAGGTTATACTGTGATTCTTTTGCTTAAAGTATTTTCTATTTGAAGTCTTATATATGTAAATTGAGCAGAAAAAAGCTCTGTATTTCAGGCTAACCAGAGAATGTCCAAGGCAGTGCTGCTCAAAGATCTATATTTGGAACTAGAAAGGATGAAACAAGGTATGTTAGTGCACTTCGTTTTTCATTTTTTTTCCTGTTTTCTTTGTTTTTCTACTAGGATACTGTTTCACCAGTTGCGTCATTTGCCTTATTATCAAATCAGATGTCCGAGCTGCAAGAGAAAAGAATGGAGTTTATGTTCCACATGAAAGATTTTTGCAGGATGAAGCGGAAAAGAAGGTATACGTTCTCAGATTAGCTAGCAACTTCTAATAATAATTTACTCAGATGGGATCATCTGTGAGTTTATCTGACCGCAGTACGATTTCCCCTTCTGTAGAAAATTGGCCTTCAACCAGAGATTATAGTGTAGTCTTAAATTACTTTGTTCTGGACTACAGACCTCAAAATATTTGGAATTAAATCGTGCAAGATTGGACAGTTCTCTGGGTCTCAAGGACTTTAAATTACTTTGTTCTGGACTACAGACCTCAATATATTTGGAATTAAATCGTGCAAGATTGGACAATTCTCTGGGTCTCAAGGACTTTCCTGGCCCTTTCTGATTTATTAAAATTTTTAAATGTCATTGTTGTATCTTATAGGCAAAGAATGAGAAAATAGAGCAGCTCGAGATTAATCTAAACATTAGTGAAAAGGTAAATTTTGGCATTGTGTTTGCTTTTACTTTATTTGTTATGACCCAAACTTACTTGATATATGCACTTACTGGATGCTTCCCCTTCACTCAACAGCAAGTTGATAAATTCCGTGAGCTTTATCTTAGTGAGCAAGAAGAAAAATTGAACCTCAAAGCTGAACTCAAAGAATGCCAGGTAATCCTAAAGAAGAAGCTTATGAATCATGCATATTGCTTCTTTTTCGGATAATAATTCGTATCTTCCAAATATTGCCCAGGCGAATCTGGAAAATAGTAAAAAGGCATTGCATGAGCTTCAAGAGAATTACAGGATTGCTATTTCAACACTGAAGGAAAAGGAGTTAATTATTTCTAAACAAATACATTCAGGTATCTGAAGCAATATGCCTTTTACAAGTGAATTTTTCTTCATATGACCTTTACCTATCATCATTATGTGATTATTCCGTGACTTGAAAACAGAAAATTGTCTGATCGATTGTGCAAAGGACTTGCAGAAAAATTTGCAGAATGCATCAGAAGATATAACTTCACTTTTTGCACGAATAGGTACTCTTGGATTTTTGTTCGTTTACATTTCTTGCTGGCATTATATTTTGTATCTATATTCTACTGATGGTAAACTAGCAACTCTTCAGGAATAAAAAATTTAGCAGCCTTTTGAACCCTTTTAATGTTTAAGGCTGTGCTAAAGAAGTAAAATGATCTCCCTATTTTTTTACTCCTCCCTATTATTAGCATCAATATACTGGGACTTCCAGGATTGCAACCCTTTTTTCATGTTTTGATGTAAACTGAACGTGTCAATTTTTAGTATAAGCAACGTGTGCGCACTCTTCTAAAGGTTCTATTTAACACAGATCACAAAGACAAGCTGGAAGCAGATAATCAAAATCTGCTACGTACATTTGGTTCACGGCTTGATGATAGTTTAAATGACCTGCATAAGGTTATTCACGGGTTGATATCCCAGCAACAGCAGCAATTAAGAGGCATGGAGGAGCATGTCAACTCATTTCTTGCCAGCAAATATGATGTAAGATATTAAATTCTGAGCTTTCTATTGACCTTTAGCCCTTCTAAGGTCATTGGTTGAGGAACTGAATACCCTTTTAATACATACCACCAACCAGGTTACTAAGGTCATGGAATCAAAGATCAATAAAATGACTCAGACATACACTTCTGGCATGACAAGCTTGAAGGAACTTGTTGATGTGTTGCAGTTGGAAGCTTCTTCTGATTTGGACCAGATCAAGTCTAAAGTATCATCTCAAGCTACCACAGTCGAGAAGGTAAGAAGCGTCAGTTTCTGATGTACTGTTGATATTAGGCTACTATAAACTAAGCGAGAATCTTTGCAATGCAGTTCCTTACAGCTGCATCGTTGGAGGCGAAAGATTTTGTTTGTGATATTAAGAATTCTCTGGACGAACAAAGACAAATACTAGATTGGTCTGCTAAACAACAAGAAGAGGTTGGTCAAATTTCCCCCCTTGTATGTTTTCACAAGAACCATGTGTACGGCCTTTTTATGTATTCTATTTACTGAAACATAGAAGCCTTTTTATGTATTCTATTTACTGAAACATAGAACTGAACATATCATGAATGCCACAGGGTCTTCATCGAAGTCTTGTTTCAGCAGAATTAATTTCTCAGGCAACTGTAAATTTCTTTGATGATCTCCATCAACGTGCTTCTGAAGTGATGAAACTTCTTGATAAGAGCAATATTAGTACAGCTGACCAACTACAAAAGTTTGCGAAGGAATTCAAGGTTAAGGAGACAGAAGTGACTCAACTATGTTCAACCAATATTTAAGTGCCTCCAGGAGGCTAAAATCCTCTTTTTCTCCTTGTTGCAGGAAGAGTCACTTAAAGAAGAAAATTCAGCTCTTGAGAAAATTGCTGCAATACTGGCAACTCTAACAACTAAGAAAGCAGCTATGGTGAGTTTGTCGCATCTCTTATCATGCAGGACACTCAATAAAAGATTTATTCATCACAAAATATTTAATGTCAGGTGTCAGAGGCGTCAAGAAACTTCCAGGATTCTAGTGCAAAAGAAAATAAGCAGCTGTTCGAAGAAATATCAGGTGTCCAGCAGGTTTCAGCTAGTGCAAAGCAAAAATTGAATGGATACATTAATGAGGTGAAACAAAATTTCTTGGAAGACACGTTCACGTATGCAGAAAATAGTCTGACTTTGGAAAATTACCTTCAAGAATGGTAAGCTTTCTGCTTTTTATGGCGACTTTTCATTTTGAAGGAAGACATTTTGGGCAAGTAAGGTTATTTAGAAGAAAGAGAGAGGTGTCGACATCGGAGTAATGCTATAACACTGCAATATATGAACAAACCAACAGAAACACTTGAATTTTGTCAAAATAACAGTTCCAAAGATTGAATTATCCATAATGAAGTGTTTGAATGCATAAACAAGTTACTATGAAGAATTTATGGTCTTGAAAGACTGAAATCCTCTCCAAAAAAGAAAAGGATGAGAGGATAGTTAGCTGATTTGGTTGGAAAAACTCACAAGAAGTTCTTGGATAATTCTACTCATTGTTTTTTGTATCTTCTCATTTAGCACAAACAAGGTGGATAACTTGAATGAACAATTGGGAGAAACTCAATTAGGAGTCCATCAAATTCTTACAAACAATCTTGCAGATATAGAACACATTTCACGGTAAGTTCTCACTTGCAACCTTTTTCAGGTTTCTGTTATTTGTTATCTGAATTCTATTTCTTTCAATCTCCCCTCGACAGGGAAAGCTCCACTAGAATTGGCCGTGCATATGACAAATTTCTCTCTACTTCCTCATGTGTGGACGGGAAAGTTGAAGCCCATAGTCGTGATTTGCAGACTTCTTTCAATGGTATCTGAATCTTCTGGATACAGATTTTGACCCTCTCCCCCTCAAACTGAGATTTTTTCACTAAACAAAGTTATCATGCATTTGCAGATTCTTTGACATTGGACATGGAACACAAGAAAAGAATCGAGTCAACGAGTAGCATCTGTCTGAATCAGCTGAGCTCTACTCAACAGAACCATGGTGAATGTATATCAGATATACAATGTACAGCAGAACAATGCCTCCAAAAAGATTACATGGTATATCTACATTTACTACTCTATTATATTTTTCAGTGTACTTCCTAAGCTTCCTTTGAGTTTGTTTGTATGATTTTGAAGTTCTATTCCCTGTTTTGCTGCATTCTAGTTTATTGAGCAATAATTTTGTGAACAGGTTGATATGTGCACTGATAAGACACCAATGAAGAGACCGATACAAATTCCGAGCCTTTCATCCATTGAAGATATGAGAACAATGATATCTAAAGTTAGTCCGGAGAATGAATCGAAGTGGAGTAGTGCTGAGGGCAAGAATCTGAGGCAATGTAATGGAGTATCTCCCAATAGAACTCCATTTGCAGATGTCAATTGATTGACATTATTAGCTTAGAAAAATTGCCATCTCTGTGAGTCATTCTTATGTGCACTCATCTACTGATGAGTGGTGAATAGAGATTTTCCCCAACTATAACTGCTAAATAGCTTAAGGTCTTATGTTGTAAGTTGTGGTGCTGTTGTTGAATCCTCCTATTGTTCTTTAGTTTTTGTCTCCGTTCATTTAATGAAAATTTGTAAACCTTATTTGCTTGTCATGCTTTGTAAAATAAGTTATGTAGTATTTTTCAGAATTTGGTGTTGTTCAGAAATGGAAGGCATGCCTTTTTGGGCATATGTTCTTGATCATTTTTAGGAGGGGGGAGGGTAGATAATGTGGGATGGTATATATGCTGGTCTTTATGTTGTGAAATATAAGCTTATGTCAGTAAAAAAAATGTTTGTTATTTCAAAATCGAAGGTATTAAGTTTCAGCCCGCTTATTTGTTACTTTGAATTTTGAAAGGCAAATCGTAAACACCACCACAAAATAGGGACACCGGGTCAGCTAACATCAATCCTTTTCTTTATGCGGTTTGTTGCTGAATACAGAGACAAAAATATGTAAACAGTATATATTAACCTTTATCATTTTAGAATTAACTTAATTGTTTTCTGATGGTCAAACGTTTACTTGATTTCAATTTTCAATCCCTATCTTGCATCTCCATCACCTTATTCCCCTCTTTCCCCTTTCCTCTAACAACATATCCAGTCCAAGAACACTCGAGCATAAGCAAACGGAGAAGGCTGGATAAAAAGGACAACAAACAGCTCTTCCAGTTCTCTTGTTAAGTCAGAAATAGTAAACAAGAAATATAATATAGCTTCCACAAAGTATGTGGCAAAGATTAATTTGTCCTCCCACCCAACGGTAACTTAAGAGTTTAATGTATTCTCCATAATCCTATCTTTAATTCCACCAATCTATTAAGAACCACAGCAAGCTGATTTTTGGGCAGACTGAGCACCTCCTGCTGTCAGGTCGGGTTGATCAATCTTGATGGTCTGAGGCTGCAACGTTCAGGAAAGCATGAATCAGTACGTACACTCAACAAGTGTAAGGCAAGAAAGAGGATAGGAGAAATAGTAGAAGAGTTAAAATCTTCGGGCAAAGATTTTTCCCTTGCAGATCACAACAGATTAACCATAATCACCAATCTCAGTAATGAGTTACAAAAGATGTTCTTCCTAATCAATAACTAGAAAGGGAAAGGGGGTTGACTCTAGAAATTAGAAACTAATACCTCAGCCTTTGAGTCAGATTCAGCAATTCTTTGCTTTATATCCCGGGCTATTGAAAAGAAAACCTCCTCAACATTCATATTTGTTTTGGCACTCTGCACAAAAATATCACTAGAACCTAAGTATGAGTGCTATTGGGAAATAACTCCAATGCTCAAAATCAGTTAAACTTACAGTCTCAAAGAATTTAATGCCATATTCATCAGCTAGTGCTTGACCTTTGGATGTAGGAACAGCCTAGAGAAGGCTTACACCAAGTGAGACAACAATAGCAAAGCAAGGCAATATATACGGATATGAGCAAATAAATGGTGGACAAACGGATAGAGAAAGATAGAGAGAACACCCGTTTGCTTTCATCCATATCAGCCTTGTTTCCCACAAGTATTTTGTTGACATTGTCAGAAGCATGTTGTTCAATGTTTCGGATCCAATTCCTGATGTCTAAACAATAGCAAATGTTACTCTTGAGTCGAACCAATGCAAATACAATCTAATTTGTCTCAAGGAAGTTCACATAATATGAAGAAGAGAGGCATACCACAAATCATACAAGACAAACAAATATATTTCAGAGAATGGTAAGCCTACTTAGAGGTTGGAGGATCTTTCTAAGCTCAAATATATCTAAGTATATGACTAGACCCTCACCATTAATCCTACCCTGGGTTTACAGGACAAAACATTCATCTAAAAGACAAGAAAAACCACACCAAATCCAGATTGAAAAGTCCTACTCCAAGCATCTCTATAAACTAGTGGAACTTACTGTTAAAAGATGACTCATCAGTCACATCATATACCAGCAAGATACCCATGGCTCCGCGGTAGTAAGCTGCACGAGAAGCAAAGTACTAAAGATATTAACAGGTTGAAATTCTAAAAAGAAGCAAATTGATAGGTGACTGAAAGGAAAGATAATTAACAAAAGAAGACAGCATAGCATTCCGGCAAACATTGTTAAGAACAATCTCCTAATAAGAGCATCAGTAGCTCCATAACCTTTCAAGAAATAATAATGAACAATTCAACAGGTCAATATTCATTCCAGTATGCCTGTCCCCGAATCTCATCTATGTTCCTACATTCTTAATACTCAAACAAAGGAAATTGCAAAAGTTCAAAGTATCATAAGCAAGCTATTCCATGGAGTTGGAGCAACCACAACAGTCGAAGTCGTGTTGCAAGACATGGAGCAAACACTCCCAATTATTGTTGTCGTTTTGGTATTCTCTCTAGCTTAGTTTCTAAATGATGGATAAACCAAAGTGTCAGAAAGTAAAACATTATTTTATGGAATTTCTGTCTATTTATCAGAACATAACTCTTGAATAGTAGTAAGGTATGGTCTCTTCTTGATGCAAAATGCAGTTGACTTCAAGATAAGTGATAGTTGTCTTTTACAACTTTAGCATTATGTCAGTCATAAAAAGGTATATGTTTCTCTCAGTTGACCACAGAAACCTACATTACCAGAAGAGAAGACTGAGTATTCATGTAAGGTTATATGCTCAGGTTAAAGGCAGCATACAGATGACCTATGTTGCTCGAACTCTTCAAAATCCTTGTCGCGCCCATGTCGACACGACATGGGTGTGGGATCCACAACGGATTTGGTAACTTACCTTGGGTGCTTTGACTACATCTTTGACCGAGAGGTATAGATTGATTGAGAATTTGGTTTGATCTTTGGGTTTATGTCATATATATATATATATATATATAGAGAGAGAGAGAGAGAGAGAGGGAGAGAGAGAGAGAAAGAGAGATATATAAAGTATGAGAATGTTTTTCAATTACACGATATATCATATGAACAGAATATTAGGTATTTATAAGAAATTAAAATGTATTAGTTTTAGTTCAATACCTTTATTTAATCAAGATACATACTTTTTTTAAAGAATAACTGGTAACATGATTCAAGACATATACTTTATATATCGTAATATACATTTATTGGCCGTATCTCAGCACCCGTGTCCACACTTGAATCCATACGCCCGAATCCTAAAATTTATGTGATGAAGAATCTGACTTTTGGATCCGCACCCGAGTCTAAGTAACTTAACAGATGCCTGACTTGTTCTATGTTTCAGGCAAATGATTAATAGCAAACACATACATGCATACCTGTTGTAATTGTTCGGAACCGCTCCTGGCCAGCAGTATCCCAAATTTGCAGTTTGATTCGCTTGCCGTCAAGTTCTACGGTCCTTATCTTGAAATCAATGCTGTGAAAAAAAATTACTTGCATTAGAACCACTTGCTGAAAAATAAAAAATAGAGAACCTTTAAGGATTCTCAATCTTGCTGGAGACCACGCCACTGAACTTTTTTATAGTTTACATTTAATTTTAAGAGGTTCTCTCATGCTATTCAATAAGAAATCCTATATCATTGTGAAGTTTCACTTCTATTACAAGCTTACAACAACATACCCAATGTAGTTCCACAAAGTGGGGTCAAGGGGGAGTTTCACTTCTATTACATTCCCAAATTTTTCTTTATGTTTGAAATACAGACAGGTTATGAAAAATACCAAAAAAAATGAAAATGAAAAACAGTAGAAAGTCAAGAAATGAGAGGATAACTACCCAATAGTGGTAATAAAACTGGTGGTGAAGGAGCCATCCGAGAAACGTAAAAGAAGGCAACTTTTACCCACACCTGAGAATTCAAACATATGTTGTACATGATAAAATTCAGAAAGACCAAGTAAGTAATAAACACATCATGTTCATCATATCAACAGACCAATTGATCGACCAATTTGAGAATAGTTATTGAGCTATTCTCACTTTACCCTCAGCAGTCAACCTTCAAATGGAAGACCATGTGCGTTAACAGATGTCAAAGATTGAGCTTGGTGAGAAATATTGAGCTATTCATTTGCGGGGCATATACTATCATGTTATCAGTAGTATTCTAGAGTTCACTGGCAGTGTGGTTCCTTGACTTGTTCCAATGAGCACTATCGTGCTTGAGGAGATTTTTCCAATATTCTTGTCGACTAAGTCATCTACTTGGTGAAATGAGAAAAGAGCTATAGTTCTATTCTTGACATGCTAACAATTTTCCAACACCTTCAATTCGAAAACTCTCTAGTGCTAATGATAGCTCAAGGGAAAAAAAAAAGATAGCACTATGATTATCTTTACTTCTGTTATCTTCTGGTTATCTATTGATTTGTGGTAATCTTTTATCTTTTAGTTTGGGACAGAGTCCTTATTATTTTTAAGAGTTTTGACTTGAGGAAAAAGTTGCTGATTCATGAAGGGGAGCACTAATGGATGAAAGGATCAAGAAATAACATAGATCAGTTTGTAAGTCCATACCTTATGTGCCTCGTATACAAACAACACACGCATGGCATAATATGGTGCTTACAGTGTGCACATTGTAAATAGTTAATGTAACATAGAGAACTGCAGTAAAGAAGTATTTTTCGCTAAATATCTCCCATAAATTCAAGGATATCAATACACCTAGTCGTTAAGGTTGTACTACCTTTATACTTGAAGTTCAGAAGCCCTTCTTACCTGTCCTTACTTACATTTCTCGATAGATAGGTTTTCTATCAGATACAATTTGGACTAACCTTTTTCTCAGTATTTAAGTCATAGATAGTAGAATTAATGAATTAACGCGTCACACACCAACTCATTCCATCTCAAATGCAAGACAACCAATAAAATTTGAATAAACTCTCAATAGCTAAGTAATTTAAAAGTTCACAAATCCTTCTTCCCTAGATTAGCTTCCATCACAAAGATTTTTGTACTAGCAGTTTACAGTATTTCAATTATGATGCAGCAAGCAAGCAAGCAACTGGCCATAAATTCTCATAGAAAGTAGAATCAATCATTTTAACAAAACAACTAAAACACAAAAACCACCAAAAAAATTGAATTAATCAAGGAAAATGAGAACAAAAAGTTACCGCTATCGCCGATCAAGAGTAATTTGATAAGGTGATCGTAATCGGCACGAGCTCTAGCAGGTGGAGCAGCCATTTCGCTTTGATTTCTCACCAATCCAGGAAAATGATGAAATACAAACCCTAGATAAAGTTTGAAAATTTGAACAAAAATCAAATTTATAGAGAGAGATTTATATAAATACAAATACGTACCGGATCGGATCGGAGAACAAGTTGAAAATACAAGGGAGATCTAACAGTTTAAGGGGAAACAAAAATCAAATTTTAGTCTCTTAGCACTCAGCAGTAGCAACTAGCACGGCACTGGTCCGTTATTGAGTTTCGTTTACCTTATTTTCTTTTTCTCCCTTTTGACTTTTCACGACTTAATTTTAATCACCATCCTTTTATTTTATATATCCATAATCCAATCAACATTAAATAAAAATACATATTATATAAAAATAGAAATCCTTATTGTTAGACTAAAATTTATTCCAACTAAACAACCACACAGTGTTTTACCCCTTATTTGGATGGTTGTTACATGTTGTATTGTATTATATTGTATTGTTAGTTTAAATATCATTTTGTTTTAATTGCTATTTAAATTATATTGTTTAAATTCATCGTTAGGTAACAATGAAAAGACTCATTTTATGAAACGACTGATTTGATGTGTTTGTGTCGTTACCCTAATATTTTCTTCTCATTTTATTTTTATTTATTATTTAATAATTGTATTTCATCTTTTACCCTATTTTTCATAGTATCTCTATCATGTACCTTCTTTACTTGTAGGTTTATCATTCATGATATGTGTGACATTATGTAACGACGGAGAACGATACAACCTATCCAAATATTATATTCATTAAAACAATACAGTACGATACAATACAACACAATAGAATGCAATACGATATATTCATATGAAACAACACGTAACAATCATCCAAACAAAGTGCGGGGGCATGAGGCAAGACGTTTTACTTAGTATAGGGCGAGGCGTAAGCCTTGAGACATGGGGCGCAAGCCCTATGGATCTTTAAATTTTTAATTTACAATATAGTATAATAACATAAAATTATAAAAATACATCAATAGTTTGAAATAACTACAAACATGATTAAATAAACTCATAGAAAATGTAACTTCTAACATGATTATACAAGTATAAATAATCTAACATCTTAACTTTCTAATAATAAAAGAACCATTATATCTAAAAAAATATTTCTATCATACCATACAACTTACTAGTATTATAATAAAACCATCACTCCACCATGAAGTGGTTTTTTTCAAAACTAATGCGTGATGGGTGGGTTGTGGGTATATGTGATTGTATGTGAGTTTAAACTTATGAGTATTAACTTTTTACATGTTATAAGAGTGATAGAATATTATTTATTAAGATAATATCTTTAAGCCTACTAAAATATTCAAGACAGTAAATGAAATGGTTCAATAAAAAATAATATCATTTCTTACATGTTTTCCAATTGACCTCTAAAAAATAAAAATTTAAGTCACTATCCTATTAAATTAATACAACTTAATGAAAAATGAATTTATTTTTATGAATTATATTTTTTAGTATCAAACTTAACTAGAAAAAGAAAATATTAAAAAAATTATGCGGGGATCTATGTGGAGTGGGTTGAAAATGAAAAAAATTGTTATGCGGGGCGGAGCGAATTAAGCTCAACCTGCACAGCCCCATTGTCATCCCTAATTAAATATCTCAAAATAATATAGTGGACAATTATTATTAAAGGGAAGGAGTATCATTTTATAAGTAAATATATATTGATGGATTTTCTAAATCCATCTTCCGACCAAAATTGGAACATTACAAATGATTGTGTAGTCATAAATATATTACCCACTATTGCTCATCTTCATTAATTATCTAAATAAATCAAACCATTTTTCTATGGCAAGACCAAAATAATTATCAGTCATCTATCTTGAATGTCGATCCATTAAGATGCGTGTAAACTGATTCAAATATCATAATTATAAAAAAAATAATCCATATTCTACTGAATTTTCTTTTTCCAAAAATATCAATATATATATCTACAAACCGTATGCGTTTATTTGCACGGTTCCTCATTTTTTATTTGCCGGATAAGGCGTTTCTGTCCGATTTATGCTCTTCTACTTTCTTCACTCTTTTTCGATGCCAATCTCCATGATATAATCATTTGATTTTATCTTTCCAAATCGCAAAAAAAATAAAAAATTATTGGTTTTCATCTTCTCTAAGCTGATCCCTGAGCTAGGGTTTTGAATTAGGGATTTTATTGTTGAAGAGCATCGAGCAATGCATTCGGTGCCTTCTGTATTTGATCTATTCACTCCACCGCATGCTGCATCTTTCTATGGTTTTTTTGTGCTTTCATCGTCTGAAAAACATGGAAAAATTTGATTGGGCTAATAGTCTTAGTTAACGTTTACTTCTTTTTTTGAATCACCGGTTTTTCCAATTGCTCATTGCGGTTTCATTTCCTGATATTTGTACCCAAATCTGTTGGTATAGTTCGTGATCTTTGGTGCGTCTTTGTTTGGAGGATCTGACAAGGTTTATTTCAATCGTCAAACGCAGAGGTAATATTCTGAAATTGGTTTTGTTTTATTTTTATTTGTTAATTTATTATAAAGCATGGAATTTGGCTAGTGTTGTTTGGAATAATCTTCTATTCACTTCAATTGTTGTTATGGTGGCGGCTTACAGGCGGTTCCAGGATTTGAAGTTTATGTGTATGCTGGTTATTGTTTTTCGTTTGTATTTTGAATGTGTGTATCTATTGGACGATAGCAATCGTCCATCTTCAGTTGGGAAGTTGTAACACTATAGACTGGATTAGTGGCTTTCTTTGTTAAAGAGGGTCCTTGTCTTCCTCATTTTCATTTATTTTTGTCTTGTCTAAAGCGATATATGTATTGTTAATTGTTTTTTTTCATTTGTAATGTTTTGTATGTAGCGGAGAAGAAAGACATATGTGATATTGGAATGTCTTATATGATAAGCAAATATCTAAAAGGATTTACAAAGCTATAGAAAACAATAACAACATGTCCAATATAGTCCCACAAAGTGGTGTCTGGGGAGCGTAGAGTTTACGCAGACCTGACCTCTACCTTAGAGGTAGAACGGTTGTTTCCAATAGATCCTCTGCTCAAGATAAAAGCAGTCTAGGAAACGAAGTAATAGAAATAATGGAAAGAACATAAAGTGATAAAAACAACCGATAGTAGCAGAACAATACCGCAACAAAATAATATTATGATCAAACTACATGAAACAACATATAATAACAAAAATCGAAGAACAAGAAACAAGAGTAATACTACGACTACTAGTATGAATAACAAGTCAAAAACACTCCTAGCTACTACCCTTCTACCCGAATCAGTGACCTCCACACCTTTCTATATAAGAGCATGTCCTCAGTGAGCTGCATCACCTCATCCCAATACTTCTTTGGTCTACCTCTACCTCTCTTGAATCCATCCATAGAGAACCTCTCACACCTCCGCACTAGGGTATTTGTGTCTCTCCTCATCACATGTCTGCACTATCTTAACTCCTCTTCATGCATTTTGTCTTCCACTGAAGTCACTCCCACCTTGTCTAGTATATTCTCATTTTAATCTTTTTTCTTCTAGTATATCCACACATCCATCGTAGCATCCTTATTTTCGTCACTTTCAGTTTCTGAAGGTGAGTGTTCTTTTGTACTCCCTATAGAAACCTATAGAAAAGATTGAAGAAAAAGAAAATATTGTACTCCCTTTGCTTCAATTTGATTGTCTGCTTTTGACTTGACATGAAGTTTAAGTAAAGAAGAACTTTTAATCTTGTGGTCTTAAACTAAAGATAATTTAGAATGTATCAAAGTGTCCTTTAATCTTGTTATTTTAAACATGTTAGGTGAAAAGTTGGAATTAAAGAGTTTTCAAGACATTCTTTTTGAAACAAAATAAAAAGAAAAATAAGACAAACAAATTGAACCAAAGAGATTATATATTATGGGTTATAGAATCACCACCCATCAGGGGCGGATCTATTAAGACTCGTGGGGGTGCCACGCCACCCACGAGCTTCGACGGAAACTCTATTTATATATAGGTATTTATACACACTATATGTATAAATAATAAATGTGCCACCCAGTAAACAAAAGTCTTCTCTGGTGCCAGTGGTAAGCGATCATATTTTCGGGTCTAAGTTCGCGGGATCGAACCCCTGCAGGCAACTTTTTTTTTTCTTTTTTTTTAACTGTAGGGAGCGTTTATTTTTTAACTACAAGGCACAATCTCTTTTGTTTTTTTATATATATTTTTTACTTATTAACTTATTATTATTAAGTATTAATCAATAATTATTTTTTAACTAATTTAATTTTTGAATTTTCTTTTATTTGATTAAACATGCATAAAGAATTTTTTTTTCTCTTCACCATTGAAACCTTGGTTGTTCCTTTAAACTTTTCAACAATAAAAATCTGTCATTAATCAAAGCTTCAACCTTCAGTCCGTCGTCCAATCCCACTCACCCATCCGTCCATAAGACGAATAATTCTGAATCTAAAGTTGATTTAATCTGAGTCTACTGGACATTAGAGGCGACTCCAAAATTTGAAGATTTCGGTGCATCAATACTATCTTAATTTAGGTAGTTAGTGAAACTTTTACTACAATTAACGAATAATGTAGTATTTGCTTGGTCACTAATGACTCAAATATGAGCTCTAAGCTAAATTTAAAATAAAATTACTGAAATAGGCTCTAGCTAGATTTGAATTGTATTCTCGCGAGTGATTCCTCTTGCTTGTACCAACTACACAAGGGCATCCCTACGCTTCTTATAGGTGCACTGTTGATTATACGTTTCTCAGGATATATATATATATATATATGATTTTTTTCGAAGTTAACGGGTGCACCCCTATCAAATCATGTGGGTCCACCTCTGCTTGGCACCCAGTGACTCGAAATCCTAGATCCGCCTCTGCCACCCATAAACTCAAGATCATAACTGACGCTTAATTTTCCCCTTATCGAGCAAACCATATATCCAGTAACATAAATATAAACATCCATCAATAATAATTAATCCAATAGGCAAATTAATAATCAAACTTTAACTGTATCCGTGCTTAAGTACATAATTAAAAGGGATTTAAACCCAATCATTCATTGGGTTGTTGTTGTTGTTAAACCAAATCATACAGTATCCTTCGGGGTGGCCCTGTGGTTTGAGTTTGGGACTTCTATGTTGGAGGTCTCAAGTTCAAAATCCCTAGCCAATGAAAGCAAGGGGTTTGCCTTCTAGGTCGAGCTCATAACTCTGGGCTTGCCTGGTACGGGTTACCTCTCATGTGTGGTTTGCGAGCTATTGCATAGGAGCGGGAGTTTTACCATGTGCACACCCAAAGGGTATCGATTGCAGGTTTCCCTTGTCATCAAAAAAGAAAAAAAAACACCCAGTAAAAGGAGCATCTAAGAATTCAAATGAAATGTAGACCAACAAACAAGAATAAAAACGATAATTAGATAAAGATTCTGAGCCACCACACGACCTAAGTGGTTGGGCTTTACCATTAAAGTCGCCATCCAACTGGATTAGTCATGTGGTTCGCTGGTGCGTGGAATTGAATGTGTGAAGCTATTTAAAAAGAGATATGAGAGAGGGAGTCTGAGAGTGAGTACATATATATCTAGTAAGTCTCATAGACCGTCCTGAAGGTCCTGACGGCAGTTTATGCAGTAGAGAATTTAATACTATTAATAATATGCTGCAGATAAGTCACATACATAGTTTGATGTTTATGTGTATGCATGTTATTGTTTTTCGTTTGTATTTTTGATGTGTGTGTATCTATTGGATCATAGCAATCATCCATCTGCAATTGTGAAGTTGTAACACATTAGCCCAAATAAGTGAATTTCTTTGTTAAAATGCGTCCACGTCTGCTCATTTTCATTTATTTGTGTCTTGTCAAATGCGATATATGTATCATTAATTGTTCCTTTTTCGTTTGTAATGTTTTGTACACAGCGGAGAAGAAAGTCAAATATGATACAATAATGTCCTATGATTAGCAATTATCTAAAAGGATTTACAAACCTATAGGAAAGAAAGTAGAAAAAGGAAATATTAGAGTGGTCAATGAAATGGGTTAAGAACCATGAGGTCTCGGGTTCAAATCCTAGCGGAGACAAAAACACTAGGTGATTCCTTTTTGAGGAAGAGTTTTTTCTTTTTTAAGAAAGGAGACACTAGGTGATTTCTTTCCATTTGTCTTTGTTTTTGCCTTGGTGGATTAAGTTGTTGTTGGTGGGATGTGATAGGTATTCATGAAATTAGTCGAGGTGCACGCAAGCTAGCCTGGACATCTTGGTTATTAAAAAAGAAAGAATCACCACCCAAAAACTCAAGATCAGTAACCGATGCTTAATTTTATCCTTATTAAGTGAACCTTATTTATTACATCCAAACCATTCAATAACATAAATAGAAAAATCCAACAATAATAATTAATCGAAACAAGCACAGATTAATAATCAAACCGTAACTGAATCCATACTTAAGTACATAATGAAAAAGAATTTAAACCCAATCACAGAGCAACAGGAGCATCTAAGAATCCAAATGAAACGCAGCCCGACAAACAAGAATAAAATGGTAATTTAATAAAGACTCTGAGCAATCACATAACTAAAGTGGTTGGGCTTACAACTAAAGTAGCCACCCAACTGTATCGCAATCAGTCATGTGGTTCGCTGGTGCTTAGTATTGAATACGTAAAGTTATATAAAAAGAGATACGGGGAAGGGAGTAAGTAATATACATCTAGAAGGTCTCTAAAGGATGTGACAGCAATTTATGTAGTAGGAATTCAATTTCATATATTATATACGGCTCATAGATTAGTCACATAACCATATGCACAGTAATCGAATCTAAGTGTAAAAACATGTAAAATATGCATAAATGTAAATTCTGTATATTGGTATGTCCAGGGGCTTATCCAATTAATCTATGAGTTCATCTGAACCCAGGAACATCCTGGCTTCACAATAAAATATTTATAGATATTTAGTTGATTTCTTATGACTTATTATATATACATGGTCTGTACAAAAGTTAACTGGCGCATGATATACGCAGGATTTGCTACTGGTGGTGGTTGGGTTTCTCCCATTTTTACCTGTGCTTTTAAAAGTTGTTTGATCATTCTTATTTCATAAACCTTGTGGGTAGATTGTTGGTTTTTTGATGCATCTGAATGGCATGTAAGATCCTTATCTGATTTTATTGAATAGACCGGTTTGTATAGAAGTAATTACTGCATTTGATTGGTTTGATGATTCCTTGTTTTCTAGATCTGTTTCAACTCATGTAAGAAGGCTGGAATAGTAAAGGTTCAAAGGTTAATCGTAGATTGCGGAGAAAATCATAGCTTGTTGCTAATGCAGTTCCTTTAGCTGTCTACATTAGTTCTACAAATGAACGTTCTTGATACTATTGTGCTTAGATTTTCTTTGCATATTTTGGCAGGTCTTTGCTGTTTTCTTTGTAATTGATGGACGATTGCCCTGCTAGCTACAAGTCGGCGTCTGAAAATGTAGGCGTTCATTGCAAGTCATCAAAGGGGACGCAATATTGTGCTTTTGGAAATATAGGTGGTCTTTCTGTGAATGATCTTGGCCACCATTTCACTGATTATCTCAATATTCAGGATGCTGAAGACTCAAATGATAAGTGCAATGCTGAGACTGTGAAGGAAGATGTAACTAAAGATACCCATGGAAGTGACTCTGGTAATGCTTCTGTAAAATGCTTGATCAAATGTGCAACATTTCCATGCTCTGGTATTAGCGTGCCTCCTGCAGAATTTGGTGGGAAGGAGCTAGAGGGTGACATGAATGCTGAAGTAATGACACATGGTGCTGATGCTAAATCTCCTGATTTGCCTTACTCGCGTTCCATATCTCTGCCAGTGAGTTTTCTGTGTCTTCAATAATGTTCATCAAGTTCCTTATCCTTGGTGTATTGATATTATGAAAGAGGACTTCTTGATCTTTTTGCCTATTTGTTATCCGTGAAAATATATTGGCCAATACATACATATATCTTGTTTTCATTAAGACAATCAACAGTTGTCTGCTTTATGTTACTTATCAGTTGAGTTGGTGGTAATCTTGAATACTACTTGTGAAGTGTTGATGGTGAAGTACATGAGTATTAAAAAAGAAAGTATTAATGGTAAGGTATGATTTTTCCCATAACAAGTTAATGGTAAGGTTTGTTGTGTTAGTCTGTGTGGATTGGTTCTTCCTTTGCTTTTTCAGGGATGGATGTGTATTACATATGATTATTATATAGAATGATTGTTTGAAACGTAGGAATGAACTCACTCTCTCCTTCCTTTTATATCCTTCTTTGGATCTGGTTTGACCACTTTTCTGTGGTATGTTGCTTTCGGTTTTTAGCTGTTCTTCTTGGGGTTATTATTGATTAGAATCCCCCACAAGCCACAATTTCCTGTCTTTCTTGGATTAAGTGTTTGGTTTGAGTTGTTTGTAACCATAACTTGCTTTGGTTTTTAGTTGCTCAGTCTTATATACTTTGACATTGAGTACTAGGTCATCATGAATACTACTATTAGGATTTTTCAATGGTTTGTGTACCATGTTTCAGTTTCTTCTGAGATATGTGTTGGTTATGGTCGATTCAATGTAGGATTCATTTTGCTATCCATTTTCATGAATAGGTTATGTATTATATCAAGAAAAGAAAAAAACATATTGGTAAAAGAAATACTCCCTCTATCCCATTTTATGTGGCACTTTTCGAATTTTGAGATTCAAACAAGTCTATATTTGACCGTGATTTTTTCATAGATCTTTTAAACAGTTTGAATTATCAATTATTGTGACTTATAGTACTTTTTACGTAGTTTACAAATATATAAATTTCATTTCAAAAAAATTGAAGGTTCCATGCGCAAATCCTCAGTTTAAGTGACTTAAACTGTTTGACAAAGTGCCACATAAATTGGGACAGATAGAGTACAATATACCTTGTTAAAAAAGAATAGGATACAGTGAATACACACAAATATTCATTCATACCCACATATTGGTTTGCTTTTTTGTTTATACTCTTGACCACCTTTCCCTGGTATGCTGCTTCTGGTCTTTGCATTCTCCTTGGGGTTGTCAGCAATACGACTCCCACAAGCCATTATTTCTTGGCTTTCTTGGATTTAATTTGTATTGTAAGCAATGTGGCTAGTTGTATCATACACTGAAGTTACAGTATAGTGGAAACAGCACTGGAGCATAGAACTGCTGTTTCAGATACAGAGAGCGACTCTAAATGGCGATTGTTTCACGGTTGAGCAATCAAGTAACTGCAGATGTTAACAGTCCTTTTTTTTTCTCTTTCCTTCTGTGTTTTATTTATTCACAGACTCCTTTGAAGCTTGTATCTGCCATAAAAGGTGGCCGTGAGAAACAAGGCAGTCTACCGAGGAAGCTGACGGTAACGTGGGCTCCAGATGTTTATGATCCTATTCCAACATCAGTGTCACATTTGCCAAACCCAAACAAGGGACAAAGCCATAAGAGTGGCAAGAAGAAGAATGGGAAGAATAAGCAGAAAAACAATGGCAAATCCTCACGAGGGAGCAAGGGTAGAGACAAGAAGCAAGCTCGTAAACATGGAGAGAGTTCTCAGATAAGTAACCATCCTCTGGATGATAGCAATATCACACCTTCGTCGAGCGAGGTACAGTCTAGCGTTGTGGATTTCGATATTGACAGCCCAGATCCATTTTGTGGGAGAAGTTTTCTTCAGAACTCTATCACAAAACTGCACTTCCCTGTTGCAAAGGCCAGCTGAACTCCCTTTTTTGATCTTAGTGGCTCTCTTGATGATTTCACCAGGGTGTAGTGTAAATAAATAAATGTGTGAGGGCTTTGTTGAGCAGTGAAACGAGAATCATAGTTAGTCGTGGCTAAACTTTTCAACCTTTGTTATGTCAGTTGACTCTTAAATTTCTTCTATGCTATATTTCATGTTAGTTCGAACAAGTTAAAATTAGGACTCTTTAGTTTCATGACTCTTGGTGCTTATTCTAGAGACAGGCCACTGCTTTTTTCAAGATGAAAGCTCCTTAGTTTTTAAGTTAGATTTGGATTTTTTTTAAAAAAAAAGTCCAACATTTCTCGAATCAAATCTTTATCTACGTCGTTAGACATGTCCTAGGAAATTCAGTCAAAATTTCCTCGCAATTTTAGTAGGTGTTTGCTAATAGAAAGTAGAATATAATATTTGAAAATAAATAAAAAATTGTGAATGGAAAAAATAGTTCACTTGAAAACTAACTAATCAAAATAACTTTTTTTCAAATTTGAAACACGTCTTCAGTTGTTATTTTCAAATTAAATACAATATATGTCAAATGGGAGCTGTCTTTTGTTTTGGATCACGATCCCTTTGTTGACTAGAGTTATTGTTTTGTTAAATAAATAGTCTCCCCGTTCACTTACATGTAAATAATAAATAATTATTAACTAATCAAAGGTGAGCTGAGAGAGTACAATGCTTGATCGATCCTCTACGCGTATGAAATGAAAGCCAGATCTCTCCGAAAACACTAAAAAGAGAAAGAAAAGATAATATAAGGAGGAAGGTAATTCCAGCAATTTACCCCACAAAAAAAGAAAAATGAGTTCACGAGAGATATCCATGGATACAATTATGGAAGATGAAGAATCCTTTGTTTCTAATACAAATGCAATCATCTACGCTGCTTCTGATATGTCAGGCTGGACTCACAGTTTGATCTCAGATAACAATATTCCTAATTCGTCCTCTTCTACCAGTGTAGACGACCGCCAGCAGCAGATATCCACTGCTGGTGGTGGTGGTGGTGATGATTCGATGATTGTATCATCAAGTGCATCTTCCAGCTGGTTTAATAATAATAAACAAATTGATGATCACCAAGAGATTAGGATATTTAATGTTGATTTCAGAGCACTTTGCAACAACACCAGCGGTGGATCCGAATTTCGCGGCCATTTATTGCCAGATACTGGTAGGACAGTGAACGAAGAGACTAGCATTAGGCTTGTCAATGCGTTGATGGCTTGTGCCGAGGCGATCCAAGAGAACAACTTAACTCTAGCGGATGTACTAAACAGTCAATTAAGAAGACTTACAATTGGAGGAGCAATGAAGAAAGTGGCGACTTATTTTACAGATGCTTTGTATCATAAGATTCACAGAATGAATCCACGAGATATTGTCGAATCATTCTATTCCACGGACCAACTCTTGCATATGAGCTTCTACGAGAGTTGCCCCTTACTCAAATTCGCGCACTTCTCAGCCAATCAATCCATTTTGGAGGCCTTCGCTGATTCCAAGAGAGTACATGTAATTGATTTCAGCTTGAATCAAGGTTTGCAATGGCCGGCACTTTTGCAGGCTCTCGCTTTGCGTCCTGGCGGTCCACCAGCTTTTCGGCTCTCAGGAATTAGTGGCCAACCTAATCCTCATGAAGGTAGCGATCCCTTATGGGAGGTTGGTTTTAAACTCGCCCAATTTGCAGAGTCAATTGGTGTAGAATTTGAATTCTGTGGATTCATGGTCCATACTTTAGCTGATCTTGAAGCACCAATGTTGAATATTAGACCCAGTAATGTGGAAACAGTGGCTGTGAACTCTGTTTTTGAGCTTCACCGTTTGTTTTCCATTCCAGGAGCATTTGAGTAAGTGTTGGATTTAATAAAACAAATACAACCGAAGATTGTGACCATCGCCGAACAAGAAGCGAATCACAATGGGAGTTGCTATATGAACAGGATTAAGGAAGCATGGCTTTACTATTCAACAATGTTCAACGTGCTGGAGAACTCAGAGTCAACTCAGACCAACAATCGAGACTTGGATATGGCGGAGCAGTACCTAGGGCGGGAGATCTATAATTTGGTGACTTGCGAAGGAACTAAGCGAATTGTGCGACACGAGATGTTGAGTCAATGGCGAGTGAGGTTTAACTCTGCAGGGTTCAACCTGGGTTCAAATACGTACAGAAACGCAAACATGTTATTGGCCTTGTTCACAAATGAAGAAGGATATAGAGTAGAAGAGAAAGATGGGTGTCTTATGTTGAGTTGGCATAGTCGCCCGCTCATCACCACATCTGCTTGGTGCGGCTATGTCGCCAAGTCTAGGGATTAGTCAATGGGTGAGGTTGCTCTGCAGCTGTCCTGGAAAATCCTGCTACTCTGAGGAGGTTTCTTTGTAGTTGTCCTGCTTCATCCAATACGTAGTTTTATATGTTGCTCTTCTTTTACAGTTTACAGGTACCGTCTTAGATGTATCAGACGGCCCAAATTGATAACATTTGTATCCATTAGATTTGATAATGCGAAGGGTACAATCTTTTGAAAACAGTCTCTTTACCTCCACGAGATAGGAGGAAGGTTTGCGTACACTCAACCCTCCCTAGACCCTGCTTATGGGACTACACTAGATTTGTTGTTGTTGTTGCTGTTGAGGGTAGCACCTGGATGTTCCTCCTTAATGTCATATTCAGAACTTGTAATATAATTCTGTCTTGTAACACTATTTTCTGTATAAAAGATTTACCTTAGATCACTCATGTTATCTGCAATATATTGGGGAATACAAACTCTCCAATTCAAGAGTCTTCTTTCCTAACAAAGTTTTCCACCAAAATTCTTGTTCTCCTTTTTAGCTTTTGTTTCTTTAGTTGAATCTTCCAATTCTAGTTAACAATCTTGGGCTAGTAGAAGGTTTTCCAATTATACTTTTCTTCTATTAATTCTCTACAGGATCGCTTGTCACATTTGGCTGAATCCCTTAACAACGCAAGGACAATGATATCTATCCCTTGCGAAGAAGGGATGCCCCCTCACATATAGCAGTGGTACTAGAGAAAGAGGAGCACAAGCGACTTCTTACACAAAAATCCATAATTGAGAAACGAAACGAAGAGCATTAATCTGCTTCCCTCATTCATAGGCTTGGGACTAAGATTGTCGACAACTACCATAAGTGAAATGTTAAACTAGCTTACTTGTTACACATGGAAAGGTTCAACTAAAATTTAAGAGGCATTTTCACATCAGGTCAATTTAGAAACGAAAAGAGAGCAAAAAACTAAAATTCTAGATAGATTTAAAACATAAGTAAGTTAACATAAAGAAACATACACAGATAGACTATAAATTGGGAACAGAACCAGATAAGCTTAAAGCTACTACCTTCTACAACAGTTTCACAACAAATGAATGCAAGTGTAGTAATAACAATTTAGCAGGATTTCCAACGACTCTTTTCTATTTATCAATAATCTTTTTGAAATGCATTTATCAGATTGTTGCTGAAATCCCAAAGATTCCGAGCCAAAACTCGGTCTCGTGCAAGCTTGCTTGTCTTATACTCGTTGCAACTAGAAAAGTACTTTCCAGTCACTCCCTTTAAACTTGGATGGAGGGCGACGTAGCAAGTTGTAGCTGCCCTCCGGAAATAAATCAGTTTTGAAATTAATCAGCATTTTTCAGCTTTCAAATATAATGAGAAACTGTCAACCTATGTTGCTCAGGCTCTTTCAAAAATGTACTCTCGGGTTTGTGTAGGATCCTCCAAAGGCTATATATTTGGAAGGTCCGAGCAATATAGTTGTTACCTATGGGACAGTCTTCCACAGTAAACAAGTGAAAGCCCTTAAGATTCCTGCCAATCAGAAGAAAAATATTCCAATTAAAACTCGGAAATTCCTCTAGCTAATCTTTTGTCTAGGATCTTCCAAAGGCTATGTATTTTTGGAGGATCTGGCATGGTGCAAAATCGTTTTTGGAGGGTCCCATCGAGCAATATAGTTGTCACCTGAGGGACTGATGCACTCACAATCAATTGTGATGATAGTAGTTAATCTAGGAGTTGTGGCTCGAAGAAGATGAAAACTAATTCAGGGTACAACCGAGAATATTAGCTGAGAAGATGTAGAAGAAGGAAGAAAGAATAGAATGATATTATTCATGAATGAGTGAATCAGTACATTTCCCATGTATTTATACAACTAATCAAATGGGTAAAATGACTTAAAGAAGAATACAACAAAAGAAACTAACTAACTAATTTCTTGACAGCTGAACAGTGTTAACTGCCTAACAGTTCTAACAGCTTCTAACAGATTTTCAGATTCCTTTACATTCATTTTAACTAACTCGACTACATATACTTGCATCAATACCCTCCAATTGAAGAATAGCCTTGTCCTCAAGGCTGAAATGAAGGAAATCTATGCTGCAACTCAGTGAGAAATTCCCAGGTGGCCTGAGTTGCATCAATGCCCAGCCATTTAACCAACACCTGACAAACAGCCTTATTACCCCTCTTGATCATCCTCCTCTCTAATATAGCCTCAGGCAAGGGGCAGTAGGGACTAGATATATGTAACACTGGAGGATGGTTGAGGACAGCAGGCACTTCATGGCATTTTTTCAACTGTGATACATGAAAAGTAGGATGGATCAATACATCTGCTGGAAGCAAAAGCTTATAAGCAACTTCCCCAATCTTAGCATCAATCAGATAGGGACCAAAGTACTTGGCAGCTAACTTGTTAAAGGGTCTAGTGGCCACAGAGAACTGCCTGTACGGCTGTAGCTTTAAATAGACCCAATCACCCACACTAAACTGTCTGTCAGACCTATGTTTATTGGCCAGATCTCTCATTCTTTGTTGAGCCCTGGACAATTGGAACTTCAGCAAGGCAATAATAGCTTCCCTAGCCTCCAAGGACCTGTCAACCATCTCATTAGAGGATTCACCAGCCAAATAGGGAAGATGAATAGGTGGCTTTTGACCATAAAGAACTTCATAAGGGGAGCATTTGATAGCTGAATGATAGGTTGTGTTGTACCACCACTCAGCAAGAGGCAAGTGAGCAACCCACTCCAAGGGTTTATCTGAGCAGAAACACCTCAGATAAGTCTCCAAGGTCCTGTTCAAGACCTCAGTCTGACCATCTGTTTGAGGATGGTAGGCTGTAGATTTATGCAACTGAACTCCTTGCAAGGTGAACAATTCTTGCCAAAATGAACTCAAGAAAACAGGGTCTCTATCACTCACTATAGTAGAGGGCATACCATGCAGCCTAAACACATTGTCCAAGAAGCTTTGAGCTACAGTCTGAGCAGTGTAAGGATGCTGCAAGCAAATGAAATGGCCATACTTACTCAACCTATCAACCACCACTAAAATGACATCCTTGCCTTTAGATTTAGGTAAACCCTCAATGAAATCCAAGCTAATGTCAGTCCAAACACCTTCAGGGATAGGTAGAGGTTGAATTAAGCCAGGATAAGCTGAGGCATCATACTTGTGTCTCTGGCACACATCACATCTATTAATGAAACTCCTGACATCTGTAACCATGGTCTTCCAGTAGAATAGGGACTGCAATCTCCTAATGGTAGCATCCATTCCAGAGTGGCCACCCTGAGGTGTAGAATGCCACAACTGAATAATATGTTCTCTCAACTGATGGTCAGACCCTACCACCAATCTTCCCTTCCACCTAAGCTGAGAGTTAATCCAAGTAAAGGATTTATAAGGTTGCACTATCAGTTTAGTGATCAAGTTCTGTAAAGTAGCATCAGAAATCCAAGATTGTTGAATCTGACAGAAAAGTGTATCATGGGGTGTAAGCAAGGACAAGGCCAATAACTCTGCACCTTGATTTCTAGAAAGAGCATCAGCAGCCTTGTTGTCCAGTCCTTTTTTGTATTCAATAGTAAAGTCAAAAGCCATAAGCTTTGAGATACCAGCCACTTGAAAATCAGTGTGTATAGTTTGTTCCAGCAGATGCTTCAATGCCTTCTGGTCGGTCCTGACTATGAAGGGTCTACTTAACAAATAATGTGACCACTTAGTCACAGCAAAAACCAATGCCAGCAATTCTCTATCATAAACACACATGGACCGATGTCTAGGGGCCAGTGTTTTACTAATATATGCAATACGATGCCCCTGCTGCATTAGGACAGCACCAATACCTGTACCACTTGCATCTGTCTCAATAACAAAAGGTTCAGCATAGTTTGGCAGAGCCAAGACAGGAGCAGTCACCAAGGCTTCTTTGAGAGTAAGGAAAGCTGCAGTAGCTTCTTCAGTCCAAGCAAAATTGTCCTTTTTAAGTAAGTCATGTAGAGGTCTGCATATAGCTCCAAATCCTTTGATGAACCTCCTATAGTACCCTGCTAAACCAATGAAACCTCTGAGTTGCTTGATGGTAGTAGGCAGTCCCCATGCTTGTACTGCAGATACCTTCTTAGGATCAGTTGCTACCCCCTTAGCACTGATAGAATGTCCTAAGTACTCCACTTCTGTTACCCCAAAAGCACACTTGGATGCTTTAGCATACAACTGATGGTACTTCATCAGCTCAAACACCGTTCTTAAGTGATCCACATGAGCAGACATAGTTTTGCTATAAACCAAAATATCATCAAAGAAAACTAACACTGATTTTCTGAGTAATGGTTTGAAAACTGAATTCATAAGACTTTGGAATGATGAAGGAGCATTGGTTAGCCCAAAGGGCATTACCAAGAACTCATAGTGACCCTCATGAGTTTTGAAAGCTGTTTTATGCACGTTAGATTCTGCCATTCTCAATTGGTGATAGCCAGCTCTAAGATCAATCTTAGAGAACACCACAGCACCTCCCAACTCATCCAATAGATCCTCAATAATAGGGATTGGGAATTTATCCTTCACTGTTAAATGATTCAAATCCCTGTAATCAATACAAAGTCTCCAACTACCATCCTTTTTTCCAACTAACACAACTGGGGATGCATATGGACTAGTACTGTGCTGTACAACCCCTTGATCTAGCATCTCTTGTACCAACTTCTCAATAATATCCTTCTTTACTCCGGGAAACTTGTAAGGTCTCTTACTAATAGGTGCTGCATTGTCTATGAGTGGTATTCTGTGATCATAGGGTCCTCTGTGAGGTGGTAATGCAGTAGGAATATCAAATATACACTTGTATTGTTCCATTAAAGAAACCAAAACAACTGGAATGTCATCACCTGTGGCTGTGATAGCTTGGATGTGGTTACATTGGAAGGTAACAGGTGTGTTCACTGACAACATATAAAATTGTACTTGTTCTGCAGGTTTTTTATTCAACACTTTAGCCTTAGTAATCTTGACTTGAGTGGTTTCCCCTCTCAACACGTGCTTCTTCCCTTGGTGCATGAACTCAATGGTCCTTTTGCTAAAATCAAAGAGAATTCTCCCCAATGTATTCAACCACTGAACCCCCCAATACTATATCAATATTTCCTAATGGCAGTAATAGGAAATCAGAAGAAAATGTAGTCCCCTGTAACAACCACTGCAGATTCCTACAAATGGAAGCAGTTTGTACCTTCCTCCCATCAGCTACACTAACAGACTGTTCCATGATTGTGCTGGCCTTGCATCCTAGCTGCCTTGCCATTTCTTCATCAATAAAATTGTGGGTACTACCTGTATCAATAAGAATCTGTAATGGTCTTTTCTCATGATACCCAGTGACTCGAATGGTCTGGTACCCAGTGACACCAGTGAAGGCTTGCAATGAAATTGTCATACATTCCTCAGGATTGACAATGTTATCAATTGCTTCTTAATCCTGGAACTGATCTGGTTCTAGATCATCTTCCATAGTTACATCTCCTTCTTCACACAATTCTATTAAGAACAACTGCTTCTTGGCCTTACACACATGCCCCCTTACATACTTTTCATCACAAAGGAAGCACAGTCCCTTGGCCCTTTTCTCATCCATCTCTGCTGCGGTTAAGAGCTTCCTTCCATTAACATTGCCCTGAAATCCACTAGGTTTGTTATAAGAATTATCAAAAGGTTTCCTGTAACTAGTATTAGCTGGTATGGGCCTCTGTACATTCTGATTTCTATGGAAGTTTGGAGTTGGTAAAATGGGATTCTGATTTTTTCCAGAAGATCTAATTCCCCAGGACTGAGCTTGTGCCTCAAAAACTTCCTCTTGCAATCTAGCCAACTTGTAAGCTTGCATCAGAGTCTTTGGTGCCTGCATCCTTACTGATTTGTTCAATTCAGGTTTGAGGCCTCCTAAGAAACAGCTGATGGCATTCTCATTAGACAAATTCACCCCAGTCAGCAGCCTATCAAACTCAGCTTGGTAAGCTCTTACATTGCTAGTTTGTTCCAGGTGCTTAATGGATTCCATTGAATCTTCATATCCATCCCCAAACCTTTCATTCAAAGCTAAAATATACTCTGTCCAAGTAGGATCTACAATAGTGTTCCTAGCTTTCAGATAAGACCTATGCCAAGCAATAGCTTCCCCATCTAAGTGAATTGATGTGACTTTGACCCTCTGACTATAAGGAATTTCATCCATAGAAAAGAATTGGTCCACCTTATACAACCATGTTTTCAGATCTTGCCCAGAAAATCTAGGGAAATCTAACCTAGAGCATCGAGTGAGAAAATTACCAGTTACTCCAGCCTGAATGTCTCTACTTGTGTTCAACTGCCTCAATTCTCCAGAATTGTCACCTCCAGCAGAAGATTCACCTCTGCAATTATCCAATTCCTTGTCTCTCTGCTTCATACCACCAATGGCTTGCTTGATTTCCAACAATTCCTTATCTGTCCTCTCATTTCGTTCATTCATAGTCGCCATCAATTTCTGCAATTGCTCTTGAATCTGCAAAAAATTGTTATCTGCCTCTGTCGATCCTTCTGGGTTCTTGTTGCGAGTCAAAGCCATGCCGAGGAATGAAAGCTCTGATACCAATTGATGCACTCACAATCAATTGTGATGATAGTAGTTAATCTAGGAGTTGTGGCTCGAAGAAGATGAAAACTAATTCAGGGTACAATCGAGAATATTAGCTGAGAAGATGTAGAAGAAGGAAGAAAGAATAGAATGATATTATTCATGAATGAGTGAATCAGTACATTTCCCATGTATTTATACAACTAATCAAATGGGTAAAATGACTTAAAGAAGAATACAACAAAAGAAACTAACTAACTAATTTCTTGACAGCTGAACAGTGTTAACTGCCTAACAGTTCTAACAGCTTCTAACAGATTTTCAGATTCCTTTACATTCATTTTAACTAACTTGACTACATATACTTGCATCAGGGACATTCTTACACAGTAAACAAGTGAAAGCCCTTAAGACGTACTCCTGCCAATTAGAAGAAAAGTGCTCCAATTAAAGCTCAGTAATTCCTCGAGCTAATTTTTGTACGAGGGTTATATATATGTACTCATCAGAAAGGCTGAATGTCCCATGATATTCGTCATTATCAAACCTGGATGAAATGAATTGACTTTGATATTTGCTCCCTCGTCCTGAATTTCACAACAGAATTTCATTTCAGTAATCTTATTTATAAAAATGTCGTTCTTTAATTTGTCTCAAATGAAGTAGACAACAACACAAAGGTAGTCTACCGAGGGAACTGACTGTAACATAGGCTCCAGAGGTGTATGATCCTATTCCAACATCAGTGTCACATGTGCCAAACAAGGGACAAAGCCATAAGAGTGGGAATAATAAGAATGGGAATAATAAGCAGAAAAACAATGGCAAATCCTCACGAGGGATTGGAGCAATGGTAGATACAAGAAGTAGCAACTAGCAAGCTTGTAAAGATGGAGGGAGTTCTCAGATAAGTTACCATCCTTTGAATGATAGCACCATCGCGATGTGAGGGATTTGTTGAGCAGTGTAACGAGAATCATAGTTTGTCGTGGCATGTTCATGGTAAACCTTTCAACCTTTGTTATGTCGGTTGACTCTTTAATATATTCTATGCTATTAGAGTTAGTGTCATCACGTGGAATAATCAGTTAGTTAGTTAGACTAATGGTTGTTAGCCTAGTGGTTATGTACACAGCTGGAAGAGTAAGTAATTAGCATTTCTTAATCTATATATATTGTATGATGTATGGTGATGAAGGTTCAGATCAATAAATCATAAATTCCTGAATTGTATCTTCTCCATATTCTTACTCTGAATCAAATAGCAATAAACAAACTGTTGGAGCTAAGCTCATAGTCTAGATTTCAGCATGGTATCAGAGCAATAAGTTTCACATCATTTCAGCTCAATTGAAGCCTTCGTATAGCTCTATTTCAAGCACAGCAATGGCAGGAGAGAAAATTGATTCCAATCATCCTCTTCATCTAGGTCCATCAGATGCACCTGGATCAGTTCTAGTTCAAGTGAAGCTTACTGGATCTGAAAACTACGGTTTATGGAGCAGATCGATGCAAATTGCTTTACTTGGCAAATGGAAGCTTGGATTTGTGACTGGAAAGTGCACAAAGGAATCCTACAAAGCTGAATTGCATGAGCAATGGGAATCATGTAGCGCGATCGTCCTTTCATGGATCATGAACACAGTGTCTGAAGATATTCTTACTGGAATTGTCTATGCCTCAAACGCATATCTCGTTTGGGAGAATCTGAAGGAGAGCTTTGACAAGGTTAATCGTGTACGAATCTGGCAATTACTCAAGGAAATTACGACATTGAGGCAAGGTACTAACTCTGTTTCTGCATACTTTTCGAAATTGAAAGAATTATGGCATGAATATGATGTGTTAGTGCCATCTCCAAATTGTGGATGTGAGAAATCGAAGGACTATATTGAGCACCTAAACCAACAGAGGTTGCTTCACGTCCTTAGTGGTCTTAATTAGTCGTATGATCAAGCGAGAAGGCAAATCCTCATGAAGTCCACTGCACCAACGCTTGGTCAGTTTTATGCTGTGATCATACAGGATGAAAGCCAACAGGTTGCAGCGGCACATTTGGTAGCCAACACTTCAGAAATTAATGTGGTAAGCATGGCATCCAAATCTCACCGAAATGACCAAAAAGAGAAAGAAAAGATGAAAACATATGACTATGTCACGACCTCACTTATTTTAGGGAAGCAGGAACGTAACTCCGGCAATTATGGAAGATGAAGAATCCTTTGTTTCTGAAACAGATGCAATCATCTACGCTGCTTCAGATATCTCAGGCTGGACTCACAGTTTGATCTCAGATAACAATATTCCTAATTCGTCCTCTTCTACCAGTGTATACGAACACCAGCAGCAGCAGCAGATTTCGACTGCTGCTTGTGATGATGATGATTCGATGTTTGTATCATCAAGTGCATCTTACAGCTGGTTTAAAACTAATAAGCAAATTGATGATCACCAAGAGATTAGGATATTTAATGTTGATTTCAGAGCACTTTGCAATAACACTTGCGGTGGATCTGAATTACATGGCGGTTTATTGCCGGATACTGAATGAAGAGACTAGCGTTCGGCTTGTCAATACCTTGATGGCTTGTGCTGGGCCGATCCAAAAGAACAGCTTATGTCTGGTGGATGTACTAATCAGTCAAATAAGAAGATTTACAGTTTCACAAATTGGAGGAGCAATGAAAAAAGTGTCCGGCTTATTGATAACACCATTAATGGAGCTTGAACATCTTAGTTCTATGCGGAAAAGAAGAACATTCTAGAGAGAATAAAAGAGAAGTATATTGAGAGAGTGCAGTTACATTACTCACTCATACAGATTCCGTTAGACTCATAGCACTTTTGTAAGCTACCATTTCATAACTAACTTCTGACAGTATTTAACTAACTTGTTGACTAGACTAACCATGGTAACTTGCTAACCTTATGCTCTGGTTAACACTCCCCCTCAAGTTCATGGTTCAAAAAGTTCATAACTCCCATATCACTTAGAAGTAGTTGATGTTGTGCCTTGCCCAGACTTTTTGTGAGAAGATCAGCTAGTTGGTCCTTTGTGTGAGTGAACTCTGTTTTGATCAAACCTTGACAAATTTTTTCCCTTACAAAATGACAATCTATGTCTATGTGTTTGGTTCTTTCATGAAAGATGGGATTTGCAACAATCTGAATTGCAGCCTTACTGTCACACACCATTTTTATTGGAAGTTCAATACTGACTCCAAGTTCCTTGAACAGACCTACAAGCCAGGTTATCTCAGCTGCACAATTGGCCATACTTCTGAATTCAGCTTCTGCTGAGCATCTGGAAACAGTTTCTTGTTTCTTTGACTTCCAAGATATTAGGGCACCTCCAAAATCTTGAAGCCATAGGGGTGGTTTACTATGTCTGGAAGATTTTCTAGGAGGCAATGCAGGAGTAGGTTCACTGACTGGGCTTGAAGTAGGTGGAGAGGGATGATCATTTAGGGCAGAAGATGTAGGTACTAGAGGACTAGAGGAAGCTGATGGTACAGAAGGTGATATTGGTACAGGAGGTGATATAAAAGCTACTGGAATGCGAGGATCAGGACAAACAAATGTGAGCACAGGAAAAATAGGATCAGAGGAAGATTGAGTATCTTTAAAGGGAAACACTTCTTTCTTAAATACAACATGTCTGTTTACGAATAGGGAATGAGAGTGCAAGTCATAAAGAATGTAATCCTTTTGAGTGAGTGAATATCCTAGCATAACAGCTGGTATAGCTCTAGGAGAAAATTTGTCAGATAACTTGGGACTGGAAGCATAGCACAAGCATCCAAAGGTTCTGATATGAGACTGAGAGGGAGGAGTAGAGTAGAGAACTTCAAAGGGGGTCTTGTAGTGGAGTGATCTGGTGGGGAGTCTGTTGAGAAGATACACAGAAGTATGCACACATTCTCCCCAAAATTTCAGAGGAACAGAAGCTTGAAACCTGAGTGCCCTTGCCATGTTTAAAATAGTTCTATGCATTTTTTCAGCAACACCATTTTGCTGAGGAGTGTAAACACAGGTACTTTGATGCAAAATTCCAAGAGAAGAAACAAGAGTTTGAAAGGCATGACTAAAGAACTCACTACCATTATCAGTTCTGAAGATTTTAACCTTTGTAGCAAACAAGGTGTGAATTTGTGTAAAGAAATTTCTCAGAACTACTATGGCATCAGACTTAGAGGCTATAAGAAACACCCAAGTAAATTTGGAAAAATCATCCACAATAGTCACAAAATATCTCATTCCATTATGAGTAGGGATCCTATATGGTCCCCAAATATCACAGTGCACCAGTTCAAATATGACTTTAGAAGTATGAAAGCTTTCAGAGAAAGGAAGCTTTGTTTGTTTAGCTAGGGGACAAACAGTACAAGGAGAACAATCAACATTGTCTACACAAGAAAGTGTAGATGACTTCTTTATGATGTCTACAGGAGCATGGCCTAATCTTCTATGCCATAGAGAAATAGAATCAGCAGAACCAACGGTAAGAGAACTACTGCCTGAAGAATGAGCAGAAGCTATGCAATCTAGACCACCCTTGAGCTCTAAACCATCTTTGAGAATGTAAAGACCTTGATCCTCTCTACCAATCCCCTTCACCTGTCCACTTGAGAGATCCTGTAAAATACAGAAGTCAGGAAAGAAAGCAGCTACACATTGAAGTTCTTTGGTCAGTTGAGAAACAGACAAAAGGTTGCACTTAAACTCTGGAACAAATAATACATTCTCAATAGTGTGACCTCCCATAACAGCCGAGGTACCAACATTTGCAACAGATACTACTCCTCCAGTAGGCAAGTTAACCTGCCTCCTTTCTGACTGTGGAATTGTATCAATTTTGTCTAACATATCAAGATTGGAGGTCATATGATGAGTAGCTCCTGTAACTACAATCCAATCCTTAGCCACATATTTTGAAACCATAGCAGAGAAAACACTACCTGCAGTAGCTGCTTTAACTGAGTGCTCTCCTCCACCTTCACCTCCTTTGGACAACATCTGCAAGATCTGATTAAAGAAGGCTGCAGGGGTTGAAGGAGGTATGGTTGGAGTAGCACTATCATTAGTAGATGTACCTGCAGACTGAGACACATCAACTTGATTAGCATAAGAACCAGTAGTTGCACCTTTCCTCTTTGACCTCCATCCAACAGGGTATCCCTTTACTTTGAAGCACTGATCCTTAGTATGACCTCTGAATCCACACACTTCACACATTGTAATAGGTTTCTGAATCTTCTGTGGCTTGTAATGAGCTTCAAGTTGACCTCTCCCTGGATTACCATCACCTCCTGGCTGATAGCCAAAATTAGGTGGCCTGGAGGAAGCATCAAACTGACCTCTTCCTAAATGATTATTACCTTTCTGACTAAACATAGCAGTACTTTCAACAATTCTATGATAGGAACCATCATGAGTGACCAAGTTTCTTTGACTCTCATGATCAATAATGAGAGAAAAGGCTTTGTTTAGAGTAGGAGTGGGACTTTGCATAAGGATCTGTCCTCTTGCTGCTGAATATGGCTCATTCAGTCCCATGAGAAACTCCAACAATCGTTGATATTCACAATGCTCTTTGAATTTTACAGATTCAGCACAAGAGCACCCTGGACACGGCATAATTGAGTCAAACTCATTCCATAAGCCTTTGAGTGTGGTGTAGTAATCTGTGACTGACATAGTTCCTTGAGTCAGACTGTGAATTTCCTTGTGCAATTGAAACAC
The DNA here is from genome assembly GCF_900185275.1 of Solanum verrucosum. Classification (NCBI taxonomy): domain Eukaryota; kingdom Viridiplantae; phylum Streptophyta; class Magnoliopsida; order Solanales; family Solanaceae; genus Solanum; species Solanum verrucosum. The sequence continues at coordinate 1,377,722 of NW_026020134.1, read as the reverse complement.
ATGAGCACCATTGATTTTGTCAAATCTTTCTTTCAGATCACACCAAACTCTATGAGCATCTCCACTATAAACAATGCTACTAAGTAAACCAGGTCTCACAGCATTCATAATCCAAGACAAAACTACAGCATTGCATTTTTCCCAAATATCAAACAATTCAGGTGCAAATTGAGTTTTAGGAAACCTGCCGTCTATGAATCCTAGTTTACTTTTACCTAAGAGGCCAATACGCATTGATCTACTCCAGAGTGCATAGTTCTCTGATCCAGTAAGTTGAATAGAGATTAAGGAGCTACCTGGAGTGTCATTTGGCTGGAGATACAGGGGATGGTTATGATCTATTATTGGAGCTACATAGTTAGGTGCTCCTGTTGACGTATGTGCTGTGTTTGAAGGTAGATTGTTGGTTTGTGATTCAGATCCAACTGTAGCTGTGTTCGTCATTACTTCCAGCTTCGAATCTCAATCTGCAACCAGAATACTCACTAGCGATTCAACCGAAATCCAGCCTTGAATCTGAGCAAATCAACCTGCTAACAAAACCGCAACACACAGTAGATTAGCTAGCCAGAGACACGTACAGGCTCTGATACCATGATAACATCATTAATGGAGCTTGAACATCTTAGTTCTATGCAGAAAAGAAGAACATTCTAGAGAGAATAAAAGAGAAGTATATTGAGAGAGTGCAGTTACATTATTCACTCATACAGATTCCGTTAGACTCATAACACTATTTATAAGCTACCATTTCATAACTAACTTTTGACAGTATTTAACTAACTTGCTAACCTTATGCTCTGGTTAACACTTATTTTGCAGGAGCTTTGTATCATAAGATTCACAGATTGATTCCACAAGATATTGTTGAATCATCCTATTCCACGGACCAAACAGTCAATCAATCCATTTTGAAGGCCTTTGCTGATTCCAAGGGAGTACATGTAATTGCTTTCAACTTGAATCTGTTCACAATGGCTGGCACTTTTGCAGGCTCTCGCTTTCTGTCCTGGCAGTTTACCAGCTTTTCGGCCCACAGGAATTGGTGGCAACTCTCAGCCTGATGATAGTACCGATGCCTTACAGGAAGTTGGTTAGAAGCTCGCCCAACTTGCGGAGTCAATTGGTGTAGAATTTAAATTCCGTGGATTCGTGGTCAATATTTTAGCTGATCTTGAAGCACCAAGGTTGAATATCAGACCCAGTAATGTGGAAGCAGTGGCTGTGAACTCTGTTTTTGAGCTTCACCGTTTGTTTTCCATTCCAGGAGCATTTGAGAAGGTGTTGGATTTAATAAAACAAATACAACCGAAGATTGTGACCATTGCCGAACAAGAAGCGAATCACGTGGGAGTTGCTATATGAACAGGGTTAAGGAAGCATGCCTTTACTATTCAACAATGTTTGACGTGCTGGAGAACTCAGAGTCGACTCAGACCAACAATTTAGACTTGGAGATGGCGGAGCAGTACCTTGGGCGGGAGATCAATAATTTGGTGGCTTGCGAAGGGACTAAGCAAGTTGTGAGACACGAGACGCTGGGTCAATGGCGAGTGATGCTTGACTCTGCAGGGTTCAATCTGGTTCCCCAGGGTTCAAATATGTTCATTCTGGTAGTCATGTTAATGGCCATGTTCTCAAATGTAGAGGGATATAAATGGGATATTAAAGATGAGCGTCTTATATTGAATTGGCATAATCGCCCGCTCATCGCCACTTCTGCTTGGCGGCGGGAGAACTCATTGGACAAATTTCAGAGAAAACAGTTTGCTTTCTTAGTTTAAATATGCTTTCGGTCTAAATATACTACTCCGGTTATACTTCTGAGGCTAATTATATATCTCACATTAATAAAAAAAGACGTTGGGGTTGTAGCTTCAAGCCAGAAGTCTTCATCTTCCATAATTGTAGTAGAAAAATAAATTTTATATTATAAAGACAATTGAATAACCACCAGTTGTCCCTTTGGGGACATCTGGTAAAATTGGAACGATACAGAGAAAATTAGCATGGCCCCTGCGCAAGGATGACACACAAATCGATAAATGGTTCAATTTTTTATTTTTTATTTTAAAATAAAAACCACCAGTTGAATTTATCTTTTATTTAGTAACCATCAAATTAAGGTTTGATTGGTAGAAAAAAAAGAGTTGGCTGAATGGTCAATTGCCAAGAAAATGACGCGGTGTAGAATTAATGTCCAACATTTCTCGATCAAGTCTTCATCTATGTTGTGAGAAATGTCTCTGGAAATTCAATCGAAATTTCCTCACAATTTTAGTTGGCGGTTTCAAATAGAAAGTAGAATATAATATTTGAAAAGAAGTTTAAAAAAAATTAAAATTGTGTATAAATATGCATTTAATCTGAAAATAAATAGAGTAGATATTTGTGGGTGGAGGGAAAAAAATTCACTTGAAAACTAGTTAAAATCACTTCTTCAAATTTAAAACTCTTCTTCAACTATTAAGTACTATTTTTAAAAACAATTCAATATATATGACCAAACCTTCTTTTAAATAAAGGAATATTCATGTCCAATTATGACCTGTCCATTACCTGGATTACGGTCCCTTTTTTACTAGAGTTGGATTGGGAAGGTCTATTAAAAAGGACAAACTAGTTAGTCAATTAGGTAGGAGTTCTTCAAATTTTAAAAATTGAATAGAAGTGACAAATAATAATAATTAGGTTATAAGATATTTTCTCAATACTCCCAAACTTTTAACTTCTACACTTTTGTCCAATAACTGTCATTGTTGTGGGGATAACTTTTTTAGTCGTCCACGACTTCAGTAGTTGTCCAGACAACTACGAAAGATATTATTAATTTAGTCCTTATACTAATACTAGTTTTGGACACGTGCGTCGCACGTGTATTCCTATCAGTTAATACATACTTACAAAACATAAATATTGTTAAAACATGTGTATGGGATTCAAAATTGAATTAGAAGAGAAAAAAAATACAAACTGGTAATTAATATTTTCATATGTTAAAGCGATATCGTAGTTGAACTTGAAATGCATGGGCAAGACAACAATTATAGTTTAAAACTAATTGTTGAAGTTATAATTTGACTTTGTTTCTTTCTATAAAGTCTGTTCTGTGTAACAAGTAAAACTATTAATTAAGATATAATAACATTATATTGGATTTTTAATCTGACTTATATTTAGCGTGAATAAAATCATTTGACATAAGCCTCCAAAATGATATATATGTATCGTGAAAGTAAAAGTATTTCTTACTCAATATTTAAAAATGTCGATCATCATATTTTGAACTTCAATACTTCATTTGGGGGACATAAAGAGAGTGTATTTTATTTTAAAATTAGAGGAGAGGTAGAATGAAGAATAAGAAATGACAACAAATTTAAAGAAAAAATCAAACTGAAAAACTGGTATTGCTTGAGTGACAAAAGCAAGTCGGGGTTATTTTTTTTGGCTTATCAAACCAAAGTATACCTATTCTTTCTTTTATGACTTCTAGAAGAGAAATTATAGTATTGCAATATTTTTTATATTTTTGATTTTGCGATCATTGAAAGCAATCTTCAGTGACACAAAGATCTCCCCACAACAACCTTCGTTACGATAGAAATGCGGGACATAAAAAATCAAACAAAAGGCAAAGCCATATTCCCTGTTTACAGAAGAAAGAAAAAGTTGTAATATATTTTATATACATACTATTCTCAAATATATCCAAAATTAACTCAAACAATAAAAAAAAGAAATATATTTACATAAAAGCGAGAAAGAAAACATCATTTACGTCACTAAATTAAACACCATCCACTGCTTTCACCTCAGAAGTTAATGTGTGAACTTCAAATTATTAGAATTTCTTACGTTGTTTTTTCTCATAACCTACATGCAGAAACAATTAAATGTATAATTATATGCAATTATAGTGTGTAATACATAAAGTATAATATATACAAATCCTAAATAATATAATTTAATAAAGCAAGAATTTGGACATTACTAAATATGAGATTGTAAAAATGCATCAACAAGTTTCTCAATTTAGTTGACGCAGAAGAGGTAAAATATAATACCAGCACTTCAACACTAAAAAAACATATGAGAACTAATATATATATATATTATAAAAAAGAATTGTATACCTAATTTGTAGATGTGGAAACTATCCTGTCACTTGAAAAATATAACTTCAAATTCATTTAAAAATGAATTGAAGGATCTTGAAGCACTATAAACTTTTGTTCCATAATGATTTGAAAGTCCAAAATATTCATGCTTTACAAAAATGATAATTCTGTTAAGAAATTACCACAGAGAAAACAACAAAATAGGGAAGTTATCATCATATATTATAGCTGCTTGTAATCTTGATGCCACCAAAGCTGAGAAAGAAAAATTGACAAACATAAATACAATTAAATATGATATACCTATAGATCATGAAATCTAAAATTAAAATAATACGAAGAGATCAAATAAAAGTAAGGATTTGGCAATTAGCAATTGTATAACTAACCTTTCATCATACACTTGTTTGATATTATTCAATATCCGTATTTATAAATTTGAAAAACTCATCTTCATTCAATATAGGCAAATGAAGAGACAAGAGTTCTAACAAATTAATTTATGGAAAAGAGGGTTTTGAAAACTGATACACATCTTTTTATCTTCCCTTTTCTTTAATGTCTTTAATTTCACATTTAATTGGATAATATATTTAAACATTTTTTTGGACTTCTTAAAACAACGATTTAGTTTGGAAAAGTCTTAAAACAATGTAAATGGTTGACTATGATAAATAATGTAATGTGACTTTTCATATTTTTTCCAGTTTTTTATGATATTCAGAAAGCTTAGAGGTAATTAAAGTTTAATATTTAATGAGATAATGTATAATTTTTATTTAGTGTAGGGGTAAAATGGTAATCTAACTTTACACTTTGAAGCTTCCTACTTATAATAATATATGATTAAAAATAAAAAAAGTAGAGAAAAAATAAAGGGGGCCATTTGTCCCTGTTTTTACTTATCTAAAATGTCCACTGCTGCAAAATTAAATACGATCTCTTTCCATACCTCACAAGCAGTAGGTAGTTTTTTACGCGTATAAAATGAAAGTGAAATCCGAACGACCAAAAATAAAAGAATAGCTACAAAAAAAAAAGGTTGACTATGTCACAACTTTACTCACTATAGGGAACCTGGAAGGTTATTACTCCAGCAATTTATCAACCAAAAAAAAAGAAAAAAAGAAAGATGAGTTCACGAGAGATGTCCATGGATACAATTATGGAAGATGAAGATTCCTTTGTTTCCAATACAGATGCAATCATCTACGCTTCTTCTGATATTTCAGGTTGGACTCACAGTTTGATCTCAGATAACAATATTCCCAATTCGTCATCTTCTACCAGTGTAGACGACTGTCAGCAGCAGATATCGACCGCTGGTGATGGTGATGATTCGATGATTGTATCATCAGGTGCATCTTCCAGCTGGTTTAATAATAATAAGCAACTTGATGATCAGCAAGAGATTAGGATATTTAATGTTGATTTCAGAGCACTTTGCAACAACACTTGTGGTGTTATGGATCAGCCAGCCCAAGTCAGTAGGGAAATTGAGAATGGGCCTGAGACAATTAGGAAAAGCCAACGAATTAAACAGCCCAACAAAAAGCTACAAGACTATATCCTAAGCTAATGCAAGGACAAGCACGTGAGAAAAGTTGTTATATGCAGGAGTATGCCAGAGTAGTGGGTAAAAAAGAAGTGATAGCAACATTCTCTTAATTCTCATCTTATTTCTTCTAAGTTCTCTCACCTCTTTCTATCTTTTTGTTTAGTATTTTTCATACTGCAATTGCTACTCTTTGAGAGCTGAACTATTAAATTTCACTACTGTAATTGTTCTTCTTGAGTAATCAATTTAAGTGTTGCTACTGTTTTGTTATTTGGGTTGAAGTTTGTCTAATTGGTGCTTTCATTGCTTTGGACTTCATGGATACTTCTAAGAAATCGGATGGTGTTGTACCGTCGGACTCTTCGACGGAACTTTCTCTTTTATCAACTCATGTGGACAACTTGACTCAGTTAGTGCAGGATTTTATCTCCACGGTGGCTGTTCAGTCAGCTGTTGTTGATCCTGTTCATCCAAGGCAGGCGGCGGTGTGTTTACCTCCTGGATCTAACTCTTCTGGTCCGCTCACAATCCGACACAAGCCAGCGGCGGTGGCACTTGGTCGTTTTAATGGTCAACACGCTGAGGCATGGTTGTTTTAAGCTGAGCGTTATTTTGAGTTTTATTCCATCCTACCGATTCATCAACTTTCCTTGGCATCATTCTATTTGAATGGTGAGGCTCTTGATTGGTATCGTTGGATGTTTCGCAACAAGCAACTCTTTGATTGGCCACATTTTGCTGAGAAGCTCCGTCTCCGATTTCAGGATACATCATTGCGCTTTCCGGAGGGCAGACTTTCGAAGCTTCTACAAATGTCCACTGTGGCAGAGTTTCGCACCAGGTTCGAGGCTATATCTAATGAAACAGTACACTTGCCGGATGAGTTTTTGATTAGGTGTTTTATTTTGGGCCTTAGGTCAGATATTCAAGATGAAGTCGCTATTAGAGAGCCCACATCTCTAGAAGAGGCTATACGTTTAGCTAATATGTATGAGCAGAAGTTGAATTACGCTAAAAGTCCAGTTCGTCCTGCTTTTGCGAGAATTCAACCTCTTTTGCCCAACCTTACAACGTCGTCTCCTTTAATTCAATCTAAACCAACTGCTCCATCATCTGCCTTTCCCGAAATTCCCTTCAAGCGCCTGACGTCCTCCGAGATCCAGGCTAGACAAGACAAAGGGCTCTGCTACAATTGTGATGAGAAATACAGTATTGGCCACAAGTGCAAGACACTTCCTCAATTCTTGCTTTTGGAGGAGTCTTCTGAATCTTCAATCGAGTTGCCGAACTCTTGTTGTCCTAAGGATTTCCTAGCTGAAGAACTTCAATGTTTAGAGGGTCAAGCTCATTCTACTATTTCATATCATGCCTTGTTAAGTGGTACTTCTCACGCTACCCCTCGCTTTAATGGCCATGTCCTGTTGGATTTCATAGCTGCCATAGCCACAAGAGTTTCAAGGCTATTGTAATGAATATAGATAGTTGTTATTGGTGAAATAGATATTTGGACTCTGGCACTCATTTGGACTTCTACCAGCTGAACTTTGGGCCTAAACGTTTTGGGCTTAAGCATACACTCAGATCCAATAAACAAATCTGTACATATCATTAGGTTTTTTTTTTCCAGCTCTTGCAACGTTTCTTTTATTTCTTGTATTTATTTTGTTTGTTAGAAATAGGTCAATCAGAGATAGACACCTGTCTAGTTTGTTAGTAGAAAGATTCTTCAACACTTGTATAAATACAACACCAATTGTATAGTTTGATGATTAAGAAATACAGAGAAGAAAATTTTCTATTTAGTGTCTTGTTTAATTCTTGCATGGTATCAAAGCAAGGTTGATCTTTCTTGCTTAATCCCTCGTATGAAGTTCTTCTTCTTCTTCTCTGTTTATTTTCTGAAATGACTGAAGTCAAAAATTCACCTGTGGTTCAAACTACTCAAGCAAGTGATAGAATCCCTGCAATCAATACAGTGGGTTCTTCACATGCTTTTTATCTTCATTCTTCTGATCATCCAGGCATGAATCTGGTCTCCACTGCCTTTAATGGCAGAAGCTATGGAGGCTGGAGAAGGTCTGTTATGATTGCTCTGTCAGCAAAGAACAAACTAGGATTCATTGATGGATCCCTAGTTGTTCCTACTGATACAAACCTTCAAAAGGCTTGGTCAAGGTGTAATGACATGGTCCTCTCTTGGCTTTTGAATTCTCTCTCAAAAGAGATTGCTGAATCTGTTTTGTATTCTCAAAATGCCAAAGTTCTGTGGTCTGACCTGGAAGATAGATTTGGTCAGGCTAATGGAGCAAAATTATTTCAGTTACAGAAAGATCTAAGTGTTGTTGTTCAAGGAAACTCAAGTATCTCTGCATACTTTACAAAATTGAAAAGCCTTTGGGATGAACTGGATGCTCTCAATACTTTTACTGCTTGTAGTTGTGATTGTATTTGTGGTGCTAAAGAGAAAGAAGTGAAAGCTCATCACGATGAGAGATTATTACAGTTTCTTATGGGTCTCAATGAGACTTTCATAGGGGTTAGAAGTAACATTCTTTTATCTTCCCCTCTCCCCAACATTGGTCAAGCATATTCATTGGTTATTCAAGATGAGAAATAGAGGGAAATTCATGCTTCTCCCAATTACCCAGGAGAATCAGCATCTTTTCTTGTTGGTAATGCAGGATCTAAGAGGTTTGATGATTATAAGCCTCAACAAGGAAATTTTTCTAAGAAAAACACTATGACATGCAACTATTGTAAGAAAGTAGGACATAACATTGAACAATGCTACAAACTTTATGGTTTTCCTCCAGATTTTAAATTCACCAAGAACAAAAGGTACCAGAAAGGAGCTATGGTCAACAATGCCTTTAACACTAATGAAGGAGGCAATCAGGTGATGGAAAATTCTACAGATCCAAAGTCACTTAGTCAAGAAAATGTTGGACAGCTTCTGGACCTTTTACAGAAGATGAATCAAAAGACTGGAGGAAAGATTGATGCTACTGCAAACATTTCCTGTGCTGGTAAGGCTAAGTTTCTCAGTTCCCATGCTTGCTTGTTTAAAAGTGACGGTACTTCATGGATTCTAGATAGTGGAGCATCTGGACATATGACTTTTAATAGAATTTGTTTTTCTAGTTTTAATCTACTACTCAAACCTATTTTGGTCACCCTTCCTAATTCTCATAGAGTAACTGTTACTCATTCAGGATCTGTTTATCTTTTGTCTGATCTTCTTCTACATAATGTCCTCTACATTCCTTCCTTCAAGTTCAATCTCCTATCTATTCATAAATTGTGCAATCAACTTCAGAAGTTTCTTCTTTTTACTCCTAACAATTGTTTCATGTTGCAGGGCCCTTCATTGAAGAGCCCTCTGGTGCTTGGTAAGGAACAAGATGGTCTATATGTTTTCAAGTCATCTCAATCAACAGCTAGTACCAAGAATGTTTCCCAAGCAGCTGCTTCTACAAAAAGTCTTTCTAGTTCTAGTTCTAATTGTTCTCTTTTTCCTAGTTCAGTAGCAAATGTTTTTAGTTCCTGTTCTAGTTTCTTTGATCCTAATGTAAAAGAAAAGTTATGGCACTACAGATTAGGCCATATACCTTTGAATAATATGAAGAAAATTGTTCCAGTTTCATCTTCTTGTTCTAAATTTTCTTCTCCATGTGTGATCTTCCTATGGCAAGACAATCTAAATTACCTTTTCCCAAAAGTCTTGTTTCTACTAAAGCTATTTTTGATATGATTCATGTGGACATTTGGGGCCCTTACAAAACTCCCACACATGATGGTTTTAGATACTTTCTAACTATTGTTGATGATTTTAGTAGAGCTACTTGGACACATCTTCTTAGCACTAAATCCAATGCTTTTCCCATTCTCAAATCTTTTATTTCCATGATAGAAAGACAATTCAATTCCAAGGTTAAAATAATCAGAACTGATAATGCTTTTGAGTTGGGAAGTGGGAAATTGCAAACTGATTTTTTTCTGTGCAAAGGAATTATCCACCAAACTACTTGTGCTTACACTCCACAACAAAATGGGATAGTGGAAAGAAAACACAAGCATTTGTTAGAAACATCAAGAGCTTTACTTTATCAATCTCATTTACCTATTATCTATTGGGGGGAATGTTTATTAACAACCACTTATCTCATAAACAGATTTCCTTCTTCAGTATTAGACCATAAAACACCTTTTGAAATCCTTTTTAAATCTAATCCTGTTTACTCAACTCTAAGATGTTTTGGGTGTTTATGTTTTGTTTCTACTCTTCCTCCTCACAGAACAAATTTGACCCAAGGGCTCTACCCTGTGTTTTTCTGGGTTATCCTTATGGAAAAAAGGGATATAAAGTTCTAAACCTAAAAACAAAGAAAATATCAATTTCCAGAAATGTTGTCTTTCATGAAGAGTACTTCCCTTTTTCATCTGACATATCACATCTTTCTCAAAGAATTTTTCCTGTTTTCACTCCCTCTTCTGATTCTGATGATTACACTGTTCCTTCCAATTTTGATAGTCCCTTTTCTGTTTCTATCCCTATTCCTTCAAATACCACTGTTTTAGAACCTTCTTCTCATATTTCTGATTCTCTTTATACCACTTCTCCTAGGGATTCCAGTATTTCTCCCAACAATCATGTTATTAATGATTTGCTTAGAAAGTTTTCTAGAATTACTAGGACACCTGCATATCTTGAAGACTATGTTTGCAATGCCCTTCAACTCATAGATGTGAGTTCAACATGTTTTCTGAGTCCTGTTACTCCTATTTCTTTTCCTTTCAACAAATTATCTTCTATTAATCAAGTCATGCTCACCTCTGTTTCTAGTATCCATGAACCTGTTAGCTATGAACATGCAGCACATGATCCAGCCTGGCAGGAAGCAATGAATAAAGAATTATCTGCTATAGAATTGAACAAAACTTGGGATGTAGTTAAATTACCTCATGGGAAAAAGGCTTTACCTTGTAAGTGGGTATATAAAGTGAAACAACATTCAGATGGTAGTATTGAAAGACTTAAGGCACGACTGGTTGTTAGAGGTGATATTCAAAAAGAAGGGGTGGATTACAATGAGACATTTTCACCAGTGGTGAAAATGACTACTATTAGGTGCATTCTTGCCTTTGCTGTAAAGAAATAATGGGATTTGTTTAAGTTGGATGTCAATAACGCCTTTTTACATGGAGATCTTGATGAAGAAGTATATACGAAATTTCCTATTGGGATTACACCTAATCATGTTTGTTTGTTAAAGAAGTCCATTTATGGTCTTAAGCAGGCATCTCGCCAATGGTATTCCAAACTCGCTGCAACTCTCAGTTTCAAAGGATATAGTCATTCTCTAAATGACTATTCTTTATTTTTTAAGAAAACTGACAACTCCATCTCTATTGTTGCAGTTTATGTAGATGATATTCTATTAACAGGTGATGATGCAGCAGCTTTACAAGACTTAAAATTGTTTTTAGATGCTGAGTTTAAGATTAAGGATCTTGGGAACTTGCGTTTCTTTTTAGGCCTAGAAGTTATTCGTGAGCCTAATTGTTTGATTCTGTCTCAACGCAAGTTCACCTTAGACCTATTAGCATAATTTGATTATTTACACCTTTCACCCGTTACCGCGCCATTGGATCCTACTGTCAAGTTAAAGGCAAATGATAGTATCCCCATGAAGGATCCAACTTCCTACAGGCATCTATTGGGAAAATTAAATTACCTTACTCACACCAGACCAAATCTTTCTTTCACCGTACAACATCTTAGTCAGTATATGCAAGATCCAAGGGTTCCCCATTTTACTGCAGCCCTACGGGTTCTCTGCTATTTGTTGAAGGACCTTGGTTTTGGTCTATTTATGAATAGTGATTCATCATACAAGTTGCTGGCTTTCTGCGATTCTGACTGGGGTACCTGTCCGGATTCACGAAAATCAGTCAGTGGGTTTTATATCTCCCTTGGTTCTTCTCCGATTTCATGGAAGTCGAAGAAGCAAGCTTCTATTTCACTCAGCTCAGCTGAAGCTGAGTATAGATCAATGAGAAGGGTAGTGGCAGAACTCATCTGGTTGGTTCGTTTGTTCGACGATCTTATTGTTCCGATCTCTTTACCAGTTCCTCTTCAGTCAGATAGTTTAGCTGCAATCCACATCGCTAAAAACCCCATGTTTCATGAACGAACGAAGCATGTCGAAATCGACTGTCATTTCGTTCGTCAACAGTACCTCGCCGGACTCATTTCTCTTTCTCATGTTCGTTCCTCTTCTTAGCTTGCCGATCTGTTCACCAAATCTCTTGCTGGACCTCTTCACCACAGCCTTCTTCACAAGTTGAGAGTTTCATCTTCCCCTCCAACTTGATGGGGGGTGTTGGATTTCATAGCTGTCATAGCCACAAGAGTTTCAAGGCTATTGTAATGAATAGAGATAGTTGTTATTGGTGAAATATATATTTGGACTCTGGCACTCATTTGGACTTCTACCAGCTGAACTTTGGGCCTAAACGTTTTGGGCTTAAGCATACACTCAGATCCAATAAACAAATCTGTACATATCATTAGGTTTTTTTTTTTCCAGCTCTTGCAACGTTTCTTTTATTTCTTGTATTTATTTTGTTTGTTAGAAATAGGTCAATCAGAGATAAACACCTGTCTAGTTTGTTAGTAGAAAGATTCTTCAACACTTGTATAAATACAACACCAATTGTATAGTTTGATGATTAAGAAATACAGAGAAGGAAATTTTATATTTAGTGTCTTGTTTAATTCTTGCATGTCCGGGGTTCCCCTGTGCAAGTATTGGTTGATGGGGGAAGCGCTGATAACTTTGTGCAAGCACGAGTTGCCAAATTTTTGAATCTGTCTATTAAGCCCGCACCTCCTTTTTCGGTGGTGGTTGGCAGTGGTCAGCGTCTTTGCTGTGATGGGGTGGTACGACAAGTCCCTTTGTCGATCCAGAGGTGTGATCTTGTGCTTAACTTATATGTTCTCTCGCTATATGGTGTAGATATTGTTTTGGAGGTATCTTGGTTGAGTTCGTTGGGGCCAATTCTACAAGATTACTCTCGACGTCTCTTTGAGTTCTCCCTTAAGGGACAAAAGTATAACTGGATTGGAGAGCCTTCTGATAAGGCTCAACCTGTGCAATTACACATGTTACGATGACTTTTTGAAACTGAGGCGATGTTTTCTTACTTTTGCCTCCGGCTGGTTACACGTGAAAGTCCTGGTTCGCCTATTTATCCTGCTGATATGGACTCCCTTTTGGCTTCATATGAAGATGTGTTTTGCAAACCACAAGGTTTACCTCCAGCACGTGAGCTAGATCATGCTATCCATCTCAATCCAGGGTCAGGACCTGTTAATGTTAAACCCTACAGGTATCCCTATTTTCAGAAGAACATCATGGAACAATTGGTTGCTAATATGCTCACTGATGGAATAATTCGGCCTAGCACTAGTTCTTTTTCCTCGCCTATTTTATTAGTCCAAAAGAAAGATGGCACATGGCTATTTAGTGTGGACTATCGTGCCTTGAACGTTATTACTATAGGTGTTCGTCCCGAGGATGTGGCAAAAACGGCTTTTCGCACTCATAAAGGACATTATGAATTTCTTGTGATGCCATTTGGCTTGTCTACTGTTCCTTCTACATTTCAAGCTACAATGAATTTGATTTTTCGGCCATTACTTCGTCGCTGTGTTTTGGTATTCTTTGATGATATCTTGGTGTATAGCCAGATTTGGAGACATCATTTGCAACACCTCACTCAAGTTCTCCAGATTCTTCGTGAACACAAATTTGTGGCTAAATGTTCTAAATGCTTATTTGGGAGACTCAAATTGACTATCTTGGTCATGTCATTTCCAGCAAGAGGTTAGTAGTTGACCTTTCTAAAATATCAGCTATTCAGCAGTGGCCAATTCCAACAAATGTTAAGAGGGTATGGAGTTTCTTAGGACTTGCTGGTTATTATAGGCACTTTATTAAGAACTATGCCACAATTGCTAGTCCTTTGACTGATTTACTCAAAAAAGTGTATTTCAAATGGGGAGATGCCGCACAACTGGCATTTGAGACTTTGAAGAACAAGCTGAGTTGCACTCCAGTCTTGGTGTTACCAGACTTCACACAGGAATTTCACGTGGAGATTGATGTTTCGGGCGTTGGTATGGGGGCTTTCTTGTCCCAGATAGGGCATTATATCGCATTTTCTAGCTAGAAGTTGTGCCCTAGAATGCAAAAAGCTTCAACCTACCATCGCGAGATGTATGCCATTACTCAAGCAGTTGGTAAATGGCGGTAGTATTTATTAGGATGACGTTTCACAATTGTTACTGACTAACAATCACTCAAAAATCTGACTGATCAAGTTATTCAGACGCCTGAGCAACAACAATGGTTAGGTAGTTGGTTGGGTTTGATTTTCATATTGTGTATTGCCCTGGGAAACTTAACAAGGTTGTTGATGTGCTGTCTCGACCTGTTGAAGGGACTTTAAATGCCTTATCTATTCGAACTTTTGACTGGATTGATGAAATTTGAATGGCCACTCAATCTCATCTAGAATTTGAATGGATTGATGAAATTCGAACGTTTAAAAGAATGAATACCGAACCCAAGAGGGTTGCCTACGTATCTCACCGAGATGAGAATCAGGTTCGCGTAGTTCGTGCATATATTTCTTTGAAATATGCACAAACTATTTTACTTTTTATTTTTGAAATTTGAAAAATGGATACCGAACCCAAGAAGGGTTGCCTTCGTATCTCACCGATATGAGAATCAGGTTCGCGTAGTTCGTTCAGATATGGCATAAAACAATTTTAAAATTTAGACAAACTCGAAGCGATTCCTTGTATCATCTTTAATTGTCTACCTTTGTACTACCTGTTGAATGTGGTCTCCCATTTTTTTCTCACAGTAACCACTTGTTGTTGTATATTCTTTTTTGAATGTCTTTTGGCCCTGTCTCTTCTCCCAATTATATTCGAGAACCACAAATTGTTATGACCATCCCTGACTGTTGTCGGAGACGATTTTCCTGCAAAAAATATGAGAAATGTGTGAGAGCAGGACCAACGTGCAAAATAATAAAAAATAAATGAGTGCGACCTCATCGTCAAATACTCCCCTAATTTATGTTTTGACTTGATATTAATATCTTGTGAAATACAAAGTTTCGAACTTCGCGAGCCCTCTTGTCCCTTGCAACTTTTGGATATGACTTCTGAAGTCTGACATAAATCAACCTCTCGCGGAAGAAAAAAAAACTCAAAAGGTATTCGTGTTAGTTCGTGTTCATAATGGATAATGCAAAATATCACACAAAGAATGAATTAAGCACATAAACACTGTTTAAATTAAAGACAAACTCAATTATATCACCTAGCGTACAAACAATTGTTGCGCATCTTATACAAATATGTGACCCTTTTATGCCAAGGGTATGCCTATCAATTTGAGGGATGTATACGTCGTTTGAAAAACTCTATTGCCCCCCAAAACATTTAGTACAAATTTTATGAACAAACCAAATATGATTACAAAATAAGAAGGAAAAAAAAGAAAAATAATTAGTCCCGCGCAGGGATACCATCCTAAACTAAGCCTTCATTGAAGGTCCTTCCTTCATGAAATTCTTGTCATCCTTAAATGTCAACATCTTTTGAATGTAATGGTAGCTTGTAAAGTTCCTTCTTTAACTAGATAAAACTATTAAAATAAACTTTTATCCCCGTAGACAATGGTTTTGTCAAAGGACGTATACATCCTTCAATTCAAACACACAATTATGATCGTCCATTTAGATTGAAGGCCATTTTGGACTCAAGGTAGTGTTTCTAATGGGACCAACACGCCTGAGGTGTTGGATCATCTTAGGTCAATGCGCTAAATCAGGGTTTTGGTTTCGCTCTACTCTAGTTGACTAAGAGTAGGTTTTATTTGAAGTGGATCGGTGACCCAAGCGGACTACTTGGGCTGGGACAGTTAACAACCGTTGACTATCCAGTAGCCAACTACATTCGTTAGGGTGCCTTGAGAACAATTTGATTAACGAACGACTGCGGCCCGCATAATCGTCCTTTAAGTAAGAAATAAAAATGCCAAATGGCGGATATATGTCATGATGCAATGCCAATATATATATATTTATATATATACAATTAAACAAATAATGAAAAATAACAAGTACAATATACAAATAATCACAAAATATACATGACAAGATATAACACAATAAAAGAAAAGTCTGCTTAGTTTGAAAAGGTGAACTCATAACGGTTAGAACCTCTATATCCCCAGCAGAGTCGCCATTCTGTTTACATCCCTACTCTATTCAAATAGGGCGAAACGTCGCGGTGACTCGAAAAATAATCAATTGATTCAATTTTAAAAGAATTTTAAGAAAATAAGAATTTTAAAGAAGTCGCCACCTAATTTTAGGAAAACTAGGAAACCATTAAGTGATATACGAAACCATTAGATTCTAAGTAAGAGGTTCAGGTTATTTCGAAGGGAAGGGGTTAGACATCCTTCGAAATCCACAAATGTGAATCCCGATTGAATTCATTTTTTTCAAATTGAGGAGTAGGATAAAATATTGTACAAATATAATAAACATGCAATATACACAAGTAATATGATAAAACAATAATATAAGAATTGGCCTAAATTTGCCTATCGTCAATATTATACAATAATGAATAAGAGTATAATTCGAACCTTATTCGAATAACTTCAATGGGAAGCATCTCCGGGGTACCTGTAAACACACTTAGTAAAAGTGTTAATAGTAAATAAATAAAAATAAAAATAAATGAAATAAATAACAACTTAAAGTAAAAATCCGTCTTACTAACATGAAAGGCCTTGGAAATCGACGGTAATTTCTTCATCGGCCATTTTAACTTACAAAAAATATAAACTTAAACTAAATTTCCATCTTTTATAATGTGGAGGCCTCCAAAATCGACGGAGAGATTTTTTCATTGGCCAATTTTAACAAACAAAACATGAAGCTAAACAATAAAATAAAGAGAATAATGCAACAAAAACAAATAATATGAAGAAATATAATCTAAAGAAAACCAAACACTGTCAATAATAAAGAAAACTACCGAAAACTCGAACAAATAATAATAATAATAATAATAAATATCAACCATAAAAGAGGAGCAATGCATTATGCTAATAAAATAAAAATAACAATCCAAATGCAATAGTGCAAAAGTAGGCGTGCATAATGAACAATTAAATAAAGTAAATTAATAATTAGAGAAAGTAATATATAATTAAACTTTGGACATATTATAATCCAACCAATAAATGACAAAACAATAAATGAAATAAAATAGTAAAGAACTGAACAATTAGAAATAAAGATAAAATAGAGCAACAATGATTACACAATTAACAAACAGTAACCAAATATATAAAATAGATATAAGAATAAAATAAAATAAATATGACCAGAGTCATTAGAGAACTGCAATATTCATTAAAATAAAATGATAATTGATAACAAACCAACCATCGGTGAATAACACAAAGCAAAAACAAGGAGATTAAAGAAGGAAATTCGCTGGACAATAACATTTCTAAGTTCTAACTAAAAAAATACACAAAATAACATGGATCTATTCATTACAATATAAAAGGTCAACACAAATAAATATAGAGGAATTATGGAGGTAACAATGTTACCGTTAATGGAGATCACCGAAGGAGATGCTAAAGTCACCAAAAAGACAAAGGAGAACAATGACATTGTGTGATGACTGGGAGTCCAGATCTGATTTGCTGGTTGTGGTTTACCGGCGATGGAGCCACGCCGGAGCTGGAGTCAGTGCTTCGAGCTCGCTGGTTCGCGTAAAAGCTACAAAAATAAGCAAAAATAAATCGTGAAAGGGAAATGGGAAGGGGTCTGGTACGAGTTGTTGTTGTTTTACTCCGGTTCATCGGAGCTCATCGCTTCTCACCGGAACTGCTGCTGGTAGGTCGGGTTCGTGCCGCCATTAATGGCGTTTTTCGGTGGGTGTGTTTTGGTTATTTCTGGCAAGGTTCTGGTGGTGGCGAGAGCTTTCCGACCAGATCTTGCCGAAAACGGAGTTCAAAGCTTAGGGTTTTTCTGATTCGCGAAGCTTGAAGCTCGTTGAACTCGAAGCTCGTCGTTAATGGCAGAACTCGAGAAAGGGGAAGGAAACAAATGTGGGTTTGGTTCACTAGAGGCAGTGATGGTGCCTGGGTGGTTTGGAGGTTGTTTCTATCGGAGTTAATGGTGGGGTTTTGCCGTGGTTAGAGATGCAGCGGCGTGGTGGTTTTGTTGGTGGCGTGGGTTGGAGTTCGTTGGAGAAAATTAAAGGATGGTGGTCGTTTGGAGGTTGTTTCGGTGGTGTCTCGCCGAAAAAAGGAGAAAAAATGAATGGGGGTTTTGGGTTGCTGGAGCTTGGCCAGAATCCGGGGTGGTGGTAGCCGGAGAATGAATAGTGAAACCTATCTTAAAATTTACAACCCTATTCTAAAAAATAAATTCACCACCCCTTTGCTTTTGACCTAAATTTACTTAAGTAGGGGAGTTGCAATACAACGGGCACAAACAATGGGCTTGGGATTGTGGCCCAAATTTATTGATCAATCTGTATATGTAAATTTTATCTGTATTTTGAATGAATTTTTATACTGTGCAAAAATATCAAAATGAATATTAGTAAATGTAACAAATAAAATGAATATTAAAAAATATTTAGTGAACACAACTAATGACATGTGAAAATGCAATTTTAAAATTAACTGATAAAATATCACAAATTTTGATAAATAAGGATAGTTATCGATAAACTTATTTAAAACTATAAATTTTTTATTTTGAACTATTAAATAAATAAAACTTAAAAGTTACGAATTTTAAAACTGTTAGGCCAAAATTGGGTGTCAACAATATTGTGTATCGCCCTGGGAAACTTAACAAGGTTGTTGATGTGCTGTCTCGACCTGTTGAAGGGACTTTAAATGCCTTATCTATTCGAACTTTTGACTGGATTGATGAAATTTGAATGACCACTCAATCTCATCTAGAATTGCTTGCCATTAAACATGTCATTGAGCACCAGACTGCTACCGACTCCGATTATGTCCTTCGAGAAGGATTATTATTTTTCAAAGGAAGACTAGTTATCCCATCTGATTCCCAGTATGCATCCGTCTATTACAAGAATTTCATTATTCACCTATTGGGGGGCACGTCAGGATCGTTCGTACTTTTCATCGTCTCTCATCTAATTTTTATTGGCACCATATACGGCGAGATGTGCGAGCTTTTGTTACTGCTTGTCAAGTGAATCAACAAATGAAGGACATGAACCGCAACCCTGCCGGCCTGCTGCAACCATTGCCTATACCGAACGTGGTTTTTGAGGAGATCGCTATGGACTTCATTACTTGCCTTCCGAGTTCTAAGGGAAAGGCGACAATTATGACTGTTGTTGACCGCTTGTCAAAATATGGGCATTTTATCCCATTGCCATCCACGTTCACCGCGCATTCTGTTGCATTAGCTTTTGTAGTCAATGTCATTAAACTACATGGACCTCCGCACGTTATCGTGACTGACAGGGATCCTAGATTTCTTTACTCTTTTTGGCAGGAAATTAATAGACTCCAAGGCACCTCTCTGGCTATGAGTACAACGTATCACCCGCAAACTGATGGCCAATCTGAAGCCTTGAACTAGTGCATTGAACAGTATCTGAGGTGTTTTATTTTGGAGAGTCCTCACGAGTGGGTACCAATGCTACCTTGGGCTGAATTTTGGTACAACACCGCCTTTCATTCGTCTGCTGGAGTGACACCTTTTCAAGTATTGTATGGGCGGGAGCCTCCTACTATTTCTCGTTATGTGTTGGGCAGTGCTGCAGATGATTTAGTCGAGAAGTACATGCTGGAAAGAGATGGTGTTTTGGTGTTACTTAGGAACAACTTGTCGGAGGCTCAAATTAGTATGAAATTATATGCTGATGCTCGTCGAACGGATTTGCAACTGGAAGTTGGTGATTGGGCATTTGTGAAGCTCAAGCCTTACATGCAGCTTTCTCTCCGTTTGCAGCACCACCACAAACTCGGCCGGAAGTACTTTGGTCCTTATCGAGTGTTGAAACGAATTGGTTATGTTGTATACAAACTTGATCTGCCGGTTGATGCACGAATTCACCCAGTCTTTCATATTTCTATGCTCAAGAAATCTGTGGGAACGCCTGCTGAACAAGTGACACCCCTGCTTCAAGTTCCTGTCGAAGATCAACACCCACCGAAGCTTAAGGACAAGGTTCTCGATTGGGAGGGAAGTATTGTTATGGATCAGCCAGACCAAGTCAGTAGGGAAATTGAGAATGGGCCTGAGACAATTAGGAAAAGCCAATGAATTAAACAGCCTAACAAAAAGCTACAAGACTATATCCTAAGCTAATGCAAGGACAAGCACGTGAGAAAAGTTGTTATATGCAGGAGTATGCCAGAGTAGTGGGTAAAAAAGAAGTGATAGCAACATTCTCTTAATTCTCATCTTATTTCTTCTAAGTTCTCACACCTCTTTCTATTTTTTTGTTTAGTATTTTTCATACTGCAATTGCTGTTCTTTGAGAGCTGAACTATTAAATTTCACTACTATAATTGTTTTTCTTGAGTAATCAATTTAAGTGTTGCTACTGTTTTGTTATTTGGGTTGAAGTTTGTTCTATGTGGTTTATTGCCGGATACTGATTGGACAATGATGGAGAGACTAATGTTAGGCTTGTCAATACGTTGATGGCTTGTGCCGAGGCGATCCAATAGAATAACCTAAGTCTAGCGGATGTACTAATCAGTGTCTGTTTGTACTAATCAGTGACATCGAAAGACCAACCGTTTCACAAATTGGAGGAGCAATGAAAAGAGTGTCGGCTTATTTTGCAGGAGCTTTGTATCATAAGATTCACAGATTGATTCCACAAGATATTGTTGAATCATCCTATTCCACGAACCAACTCTTGCATATGAGCTTCTACGAGAGTTGCCCCTTACTCAAATTCGCTCACTTCACTGCCAATCAATCCATTTTGAACGCCTGCGCTGATTCCAAGAGAGTACATGTAATTGATTTCAGCTTGAATCAAGGTTCGCAATGGCCGACATTTTTGCAGGCTCTCACTTTGTGTCCTGGTGGTCAACCGGTTTTTTGGCTCACAGGAATTGGTGGCCACTCTCAGCCTGATGACACTACCGATGCCTTACAAGAAGTTGGTGGGAAGCTCGCCCAACTTGCAGAGTCAATGGGTGTAGAATTTGAGTTTCGTGGATTAGTGGTCCATACTTTAGCTGATCTTGATTCACCAATGTTGAATATTAGACCAAGAAATGTAGAATCAGTGGCTGTGAACTCTGTTTTCAAGCTTCACCATATTTTTTCCATTCCAGGAGCAATTGAGAAAGTGCTGGATTTGATAAAACAAATAGACCCAAAGAATGTGACCATTTCCAAACATGAAGTGAATCACAATGAGAGTGTCTTTATGAACAGGATTAAGGAAGCATGGCATTACTATTCAACAATGTTTGATTTGCTGGAGAACTCCGAGGGGACTAAGCCCAGCACTATAGACTTGGAGATTGCGGCACAACACCTAGGGAGAGAGATATATAATTTGGTGGCTTGTGAAGGGACTAAGCGAGTTGTGAGACATGAGACATTTGGTCAATGGCGAGTAAGGTTTAACTCTGCAGGGTTCAACCTGGTTTCCTTGGGTTCAAATACGTACAGACACACAAACACGTTATTGACCTTGTACACAAATGGAAAAAGATACAGAGTAGAAGAGAAAGATGGGTGTCTTATGTAGAGTTGGCATAGTCGCCCGCTTATCACCACATCTGCTTGGCGCGACTATGTCGCCAAGTTTAGGGATTAGTCAATGGGTGAGGTTGCTCTGCAGCTGTCCTGGAAAATCCTGCTACTCTGAGGAGGTTTCTTTGTAGTTGTCCTACATCATCCAATACGTAGTTTTATATGTTACTCTTCTTTTACTTTTTACAGATACCGTTTTAGATCTAAAGACAGTCCAAATTGATAACATTTGTAAGATGGTTCTTTTCTTCAACCTCACTGTTATTGAGAGAATCTCTGCAGTAGCCATTAAATTTGATAACGCGAAGGGTATAGTCTTTTGGAAACAGTCTCTTTACCTCCACGAGATAGGGGTAAGGTTTGTGTACACTCTATCCCACCCTGCTTATGGTACTACACTAGATTTGTTGTTGTTGTTGTTGTGGGTAGCACCTGAATGTTCCTCCTTAATGTCATATCCAGAATTTGTAATATTATTGTGTGTGTTGTGACACTATTTTCTATACAAAAGTTTTGTCCTAGATGACTCATGTTATCTGCAATATATTTTCTGTTTACAATTGTCTAAATTTTTTCTAGGCTTGAATAACAAATTAATTGTAATTCTCAAAGGAAAAACTAGGAAAAGTCTAGATATTCGTAGAAGAAGATGGAATATTCTAGATTTTTCAATATCTAGAATCAGCCCTACGCAACTATAAATAGGGGTGTGGCATTCGTTATTTGTATTCAACCCAAGGTCGATTCAAAATTCAAGAGTCTTCTTTCCTAACAAAGTTCTCCATCAAAATTCTCATTCTCTTTTTTAGTTTCCTCTTCTGTAGTTGAATCTTCCAATTCTAGTTAATAATCTTGGGCTAGTTGAAGGTTTCTCGATTATACTTTTTTTCTATTATTCTCTATAGGATCTCTTGTCACATTTGGCTGAGTCCCTTAACAACGCAAGGACAATGATCTATCCCTTGTGAAGAAGGGATGCCCCTCACATATAGCAGTGGTACTAGAGAAGGAGCCCAAGAGACTTCTTACACAAAAATCCATAATTGAGAAACATAAAGAAGATCATTAATTTGCTTCCCTCATTCATAGGTTTGGGACTAAGATTGTCGACAACTACTATAAGTGAAACGTTAAACTACCTTACTTGTTACACATGAAAAGGTTCAACTAAAATTTAATAGACGTTTTCACAGTCATTACAAGATCAATTGAGAACAAAAAAGAGAGAAAAAAACTAAAATTCTATATACATTTAACACATTAGTAAACTAACATAAAGAAACATGACTCTTTAGTTTCATGAATCTTGGTGCTTATTCAAGTGTAGGCTACTGCTTTTTTCAAGATGAAAGCTCCTTAGTTTGAAGTTACATTTGCAAATTTGGTATGTCAATCGCGTATATAGGTTAGCATTTAAGGGTTAACTCTCATCTACCACTATTCTATTAGGTATTTAGTCATGGAATAGTCGAGATGTGTGTAAGTTTCTGTCACAGTTCTAGCTGAGGCCACAGTGTAGGCAGACCGCAGACCTGACCGAAATTTTCTGTAATTGTTGAAACATGATTCGTTGAGAGAATTTCCAAAACATATAAATAATCCAATATAGTAAATTTCCAGACCATTTCGCCACTATCCAAATATAGAGTCATGACCAACATTCAATAGGTCAGATCCAACACACAAAATTGAAATTTATCTTTGTTGCCAATCTGTGTTTAAAACAGTAGCACTGATTACCAGAAACTTTGCAGAAACACGAAGTTACCAAAGTTTCCAATGAATCAGTGAAGAACAAAAATTAATTAACAAAACTAAAATCTATAAAAACGTACCAGAATCTGAAAAAACAGAATAGGAAGAAGATCAAGCCCACTGAATGCATAGTGTCCCCTTAAGGAAATTATCCCCCTTTAGTATTCGAGGTTTGATTTGGAATATGTCCTCCCAAGATAGAGTGATCTCAATCACCAGTGTATTGATACCCAAAACTCTGGTGTCAGCGAGCCACTCAACGGCAGTAAAGTACATGATAAAATATTTGTGCATAAGAAGAAGAAGAAATCAGAATTTTTCGTAAGTAAAAAATTTGAAGAATCAGTGGTATTTATAGCCAAGAAGCACTGGTTCCGAAAGGTTGCAACCTTTCCGAAACCACACGACCATTCCAGAAAGTTTGAAACCTTTCAAACGGTCATGGCTACTCTAGAAAGTTGCAACCTTTCAGAACAATCACCTCCAACGGCGGGGAATTCAAATTAAAACGGGAAAGTATTTTCAATAAAATGGGTCACGCAGATCCGAGTCGGGTCGGAACGTTTCGGTTAATTAACTAAATAATTGAAATGTTTTGGCCATTTAATTTAATTTAATTAATTAAATAATTAAAACAAACTCTCTCGATCGATCATTTTCCAAAGACAAAGCCGAGCCGAGCGAGCGACGATGACGACGCGAGGGGGGTTCCCTCTTTCCAACCCTGTTAACAATTAATAGAAGTGTTTCTATATTTAAACACTTCTATTTTTCTTTCCACCACCAATGAGGGAGAAATGCCTTTTTACTAAAGCATAAGAGAACTTTTCAAGTTCCTCTCTTTTCATCTTCCCTCTATTTTCCATTAACTCTTGCTATATACCCAACAATCCGCCACATGAATGGGGAATGGTTATAACATAAGGAATGCACAGACGAGTGTGTACTTTACAAGAAAGGATCAATTGCATCTGGATAAGTAGTTTCCCCTTGGACTTTCCGTAGTGAACATATGTCTGATATACCCGGTTAATTGGTAGATGCGATATCTTTGAACCGTCGAACTTTAGTGTATACCTAGACAACTATATGTCACACAATTAACCATTTACCATTTATGGTTCTTACGGTTGTGTTCGTTTCAGCCATGAACACCTCCTGGTTTCATCAATGTATAGAGAATAGGCTTTTGACAAAAAATTCTCTTTGAAGCGGCTTACACTTCACACTCACATAGGTGATTTCTAACCGTGTCATCTCGTAGATACACTATTTGGTCAAATCTGCTAAACTTAGCAAATCATTAAAAACTTTAAGCTTTATTAACTTCATTAACAAGCCTTAATGTTTTAACCTTGTTCCTGAACATTTGAACATTGTCTTCATCATGAGAATGGATTGAGTTGATTGACAATGTCGAACCGTTAGTCACAACTTTGTTTTTCTCCATGAATCTAACTCTTGGGATCTCCAGTCTGTTAGATAGAGTTACCGCCATGATGACTTGTCCTAAGCCGTAAACTCATTCCCTTAGATGATCTTTCAACTGCCTCTCTTACTAGGCCTTTCGTTAGTGGATCTGACACATTATCGCTTGACTTCACATAGTCAATTGTGATAATTCCACTAGAGAGCAACTGTCTTACGGTATTATGTCTCTGTCGTATATGACGAGACTTCCCGTTGTACATGATGCTCCCTGCCCTACCTATTGTTGCTTGACTATCACAATGTACGCAAATAGGTCCCACAGGTTTAGGCCAGAATGAAATATCCTCTAAGAAATTCCAGAGCCATTCAACTTCTTCACCGGCCTTATTTAAAGCAATAAATTCAGATTCCATTATAGAGCGAGCGATACATGTCTGTTTGGACGATTTCCAAGAGACTGCTCCTCTACCAAGTGTAAGCACATAACCACTTGTAGATTTTACTTCATTTGATCCGGTGATCCAATTTGCATCACTATTTCCTTCAATCATGGCAGGATATTTATTATAATGCAAATCATAGTGTTGTGTATGTTTTAGATACCCCAACACACGTTTCATTGCCATCCATTGAGTTTGATTAGGATTACTAGTGAACCGACTTAGTTTGCTAATAACACATGCTATATCTGTTCGCGTACAATTCATAATATACATCAAACTTTCTAACACTCTGGCATATTTCAATTGAGAGTCACTTTTACCTTCATTCTTTTGAAATGTAAAGCTTAAATCAATTGGAGTTTTGATAACATTGAAATTCAAGTACATGAACTTATCCAATACTCTTTCAATATAATAAGATTGAGATAATACTAGTCCCTGAGTAGTTTTGAGAATCCTGATCCCTAAGATCAAATCAACAGCTCTTAAGTCTGTCATATCGAACTTGCTGGACATCATGCGCTTAGTAACATTTATATCGTCAATATCTTTACTCATTATTAACATGTCATCAACATACAGACAAACAATGACTTCATGATTCGAAACATTTTTAATGTAGACACACTTATCACATTCGTTAATCTTGAATCCATTTGCCAACATTGTTTGGTCAAATTTAGCATGTCATTGTTTGCGTGCTTGCTTGAGCTCATAAAGTGACTTCACAAGCCTGCACACTTTCTTTTCTTTACCAGGAACTATAAACCCTTTAGGTTGTTCCATGTAAATTTCTTCCTCCAACTCTCCATTTAAGAAGGCTGTTTTTATATCCATCTGGTGGATTTTAAGATCATGCACTGTCGCTAGTGTTATTAACATCCTAATTGATGTTATCCTTGTTACTGGAGAGTATGTATCAAAGTAGTCCAGACCTTACTTTTGTCTGTATCCTTTGACTACAAGTCTAGCCTTATATTTGTCAATAGTCCCATCAACTTTCATTTTCCTTTTAAAGATCCACTTTGATCCTAAAGGTTTATTTTCTGGAGAAAGATCAGCCAATTCCTAAGTATGATTACTTAAAATTGATTCGATCTCACTATATCCTGCTTCTTTCCAATAGATTGACTCAGACGAAGACATAGTTGCTTTAAATGTTTGAGGCTCATTTTCAAGCAAGAATGGCACAAAATCTGGTCTGAAAGAAGCGGATTTCAATTGGCGATTACTATGCCTAGGATCCTTATTAGGTAGTGTATTTTTCGTTGATTCTTCTCGTGGTCGTTTAGGTCTTTCACTTGTCGACTCACATTCAATTTTATACGGAAAAATGTGTTCAAAGAACTCAGCGTTATCTGACTCAATTACCGTATTCACATGAATTTCAGGATTATCAGATTTGTGAACCTCGGTTCACAACATATCCAATAAATACACAATCCACTGTTTTGAGTCCAATTTTCACCCTCTTGGGTAAAGGAACCTATACCTTGGCTAGACACCCCTACACTTTGAAATATTTCAAGTTGGGTTTCCTTTCTTTCCATAACTCATATGGAATCAATTACGTTTTGCTATGGGGTACCCTATTGAACATCTTGTTAGCCGTAAGGATGGCTTCCCCCCACAGGTTTCGCGGTGAACCAGAACTGATTATCAAGGCATTTATCATTTCCTTTAATGTTCTATTCTTCCGTTCCGCCAAACCATTTGACTGTGGTGTATATGGTGCAGTAGTTTGATGAATAATACCATATTCCAAACTATCTCTGCAAAAGAAGATTCGTATTCTCTACCCCTATCACTTCGAATCATTTTGATCTTTAGATTCAATTGATTTTCCATTTTATTTTTGTATTGCTTAAATACATCAATTGTTTCATCCTTACTATTAAGCAAATATACATAACAGAATCGAGTGCAATTGTCAATAAAAGTTATAAAATACTTTTTTCCCACCGCGAGATGGAATTGACTTCATATCGCATATATCTGTGTGAATTAAGTCTAAAGGTTTTGAATTCCTGTCAACAGACTTATAATGAAGTTTAACAAACTTACTTTCCACACAAATTTCACATTTTGATTTATCACATTTGAAATCAGGCAATACTTCTAAAGTAATCAATTTTCGTAAGGCTTTGTAATTTACATGTCCCAAACGGGTATGCCATAAATCATTTGACTCCAATAAGTAAAAATAAGCAAAATTGTTATTAATACTGTCAACAACCATTACATTCAGTTTGAAGAGACCCTCAGTGAGGTAGCCCTTTCCTAAGAACATCGCATTCTTACTTATTACAACTTTTTCACTAACTAGGACACACTTAAACCCGCTATTAACGAGCAATGCAGCAGAAACTAAATTATTCCTAATAGTAGGAACGTGCAGAACGTTGTTCAAAGTCAACACCTTGCTGGATGTCATTTTCAACATTACTTTCCCAGTTCCTGCAATCCTTGCTGTTGTTGTGTTCCCCATGAACAAATCTTCATCGAACTCAGTAGAAATGTACGTTGCAAAGGCTTCTTTCGTAGAGAAAATATGTCGAGTGGCACCTGAGTCGAGAAACCACTCCTTGGGATTTCCAACTAAGTTGCACTCCGAGATCATTGCACAGAGGTCATCTGCATCTTCTATCTCTTCCACGATGTTTGCTTGACTTTTGCCTTTGTCTTTGTCTTTATCCTTTTTTGGAGCACGATAGTCAGAAGACTTGTGACCAGCCTTACCACAGTTGTAACAATTGCCTTTGAATTTCTTTTTGGCTTGTTCTGACTTCTGTCCATTAGAGTTTTTTCTCTTCTTACCTTTGGTAGAAGTTTCTTCAACAATATTAACTCCAATTATTGTCGAACTCTTACGAGACTTCTTTTGGGCGGTTTTGTTATCTTCCTCAATCTTGAGCCGAATCACAAGATCTCCAAGCTTCATTTACTTACGTTTGTGCTTTAGATAATTTTTGAAGTCGTTCCATGAAGGAGGTAGCTTCTCGATCATTGCAGCCACTTGAAAGCTTCATTTACTACCATATCATCAGCAATCAGATCATGAAAAATAAGTTGAAGTTCCTGCGCTTGTGATCCAACAGTTTTACTATCTACTATTTTATAGTCTAAAAACTTTGAGACCACAAACTTTTTCAAGCATGCATCTTCTGTCTTATATTTCTTCTCAAGTGCATCCCACAATTCTTTCGAAGTTGTCATTACACTATAGACATTATATAAGTCATCCTCTAAAGCACTCAGAATGTAGCCCTTACATAGGAAGCTTGCATGTTTCCATGCTTCAATAATCATGAATTTTTCTCTGTCTAGCATTTTAGCAGCAGGCGCTAGAGTTTCTTCATTGGTAAATTTCTGCAGATCAAGAGTGGTAAGCCAGAAAAATACCCATTGCTGCCATCCTTTGAAATTCACACCAGAGACTTTTCCCGATTTCTCTGCTGGTGGTACAACAGTTCGAGTTGGTGCAGCAACAACCACCGTGACATTATCATTTGCCATTTCAAAATCTATAAAAAACAGAAATTGATACAAATGAATCAGTAAGCAATAAATTAAATTGCAAACTTAATAGGAGTCTAAAACCACGATGGTTTTTGTCTCCACCAAAAAACACAAATTTTAAAAAATAATACTTTCCTTAAGATTTTTTCCAATATTTTTTTAAAACAGTAGCACTGATTACTAGAAACTTTACAGAAACACGAAGTTACCAAAGTTTTCAATGAACCAGTGAAGAACAAAAATTAATTAACAAAACTAAAATCTGTAACAACGTACCAGAATCTGAAAAAACAGAATAGGAAGAAGATCAAGCCCACTGAATGCACAGTGTCCCCTTAAGGTAATTATTCCCCTCTAGTATTCGAGGTTTGATTTGGAATATGTCCTCCTAGGATAGAGTGATCTAAATCACCAGTGTATTGATACCAAAAACTCTGGTGTTAGCGAGCCACTCAACAACAGTAAAGTACACAAAAAATATTTGTGCAGAAGAAGAAGAAGAAATCAGAATTTTTGAAAAAATCTGAAGAATATAATCAGTGGTATTTATAGCCAAGAAGCATTGGTTCCGAAAGGTTGCAACCTTTCAGAAACTACACGACCATTCCAGAAAGTTTGCAACCTTTCAAACGGTCATGGCTGTTCTGGAAAGTGGCAACCTTTCAGAACAGTCATCTCCAACGGCGGGAAATTCAAATTAAAACGGGAAAGTGTTTTAAATAAAACTAGTCAGGTCGGAACATTTCGGTTAATTAACTAAATAATTGAAACGTTTTGTCCATTTAATTTAATCTAATTAATTAATTAAATAATTAAAACAAACTTTGTCCAAAAAATAATCTCTCGATCATTTTCCAAAGTCAAAACCGAAGCCGAGCGAGCGACGATGGCGCGAGGGGGTCCCTCTTTCCAAACCTTAGCTTTTAATAACTAATAGAAGTGTTTCTCTATTTAAACACTTCTATTCTTCTTTCCTCCACCAATGAG
Organism: Solanum verrucosum; assembly: GCF_900185275.1. Classification (NCBI taxonomy): domain Eukaryota; kingdom Viridiplantae; phylum Streptophyta; class Magnoliopsida; order Solanales; family Solanaceae; genus Solanum; species Solanum verrucosum. Next base: position 1,348,017 of record NW_026020134.1, on the reverse strand, counting down.
GAAGAAATGTCCTTTTACTAAAACATAAGAGAACTTTTCAAGTTCCTCTCTTTTCTTCTTCCCTCCATTTCCCATTAACTCTTGTTATATACCCAACAATCTTTTATTTTAGTAACCATCGAATCAAGGCTTGATTGGTAGAAAAAAAAAAAAAAAGTAATCGACCATTGCCAAGAAAATTATACGGTGTAGAATTAATGTCCAATCTATGTCGTTAGTAGGTGTTTGCAAATAGAAAGTATAATATAATATTTGAAAATAAATATAAAAAAAAATGTGAGTGGAAAAAAATGGTTCACTTGAAAACTAGTCAAATTTGAAACACGTCTTCAATTTATTTTTTTTAAAGCAATATATGTCCAAATGGGACTCGTCTATTGTTTGGATCACGATCATTTGTTGACTAGAGTTATTGTTTTATTAAATAAATACTTACTTTCATTCATGTCTCTTAATAAAAAAATAAATATTATACCTATCTCAATGTATATGACTTATTTTTTTAGTCAGAATGACATATTTCTATATTAAATAACAATTTAACTTTAAAATATCTATTTTACCTTTAATAAAATGATATATAGTTACATAAATTTCTATCATTCATTTTAGATCACAAATTTTAATAATCTTCCTTTTTTTCTTAAACTCTGTGTGGAATCAAACTATCTTACATAAAATTGGACGGAAGGAGTAATAAATAATAATTATTAATGACCAATCAAAAGGTGAGCAGAGAGTGTACAAAGTTTGATCGATCCTCTACTTTGAGTGGTGTTCTTTACGCGAACTATGAAATGAAAGCGAAATCTCTCCAAAATGACTAAAAAGATAAAATAAGTTGACTATTTCACAACCTCACTTATATGAAGGAAGCAGCAGGGTAACTCCAGCAATTTAACCCCCCCCCCCCCCCCCAAAAAAAAAAATGATACAATTTCTTAAAACTATTTGATATGATTGTCAAATTGTCCCTTTGATGTTAAGCTTTAATTTGGTGTTACACTCCGTCTCTTTTGATTACTTAATTTTATGAATAACTATTTATAGATATTGTAATTGTATTTAAATCATTTATAAATATATATACTAAGTAGCGTGAAATACGCGCATGTTTTCTATTAATAATTATATAGAAATCTTGTAGTAATTACAAGGGACAAACGTGCACGTTCCCAAAAACTAGTATATTAAAAATGATCTGCAAAAACAAATATTTATATTTATTTTTGAAATAATAAACCAATAAAAAATTGATGGAGTGAGTACAAAGTTGAGTGTTGTTCTTTACACGTATGAAATGAAAGGGAAATCTCTCCGAAATGACCTGAAAAAAAAAGAAGTTGACTCAGAACTTTACTCATTTTAGGGAAGCAGCAAGGTAACTCCAGCAATGTATCAACAAAAAAAGAAAAAAAAAAGAAAAAAAGAAAGAAAGATGAGTTCACGAGAGATGTCCATGGAAGATGAAGATTCTTTTGTTTCTAATACAAATGGAATCATCTACGCTGCTTCTGATATCTCAGGATGGACTCGGAGTTTGATCTCAGATAACAATATTACTAATTCTTCCTCTTCTACTAGTGTTGATGACCGCCAGCAGCAGATATCGACTGGTGGTGGTGGTGATGATTCAATGATTGTATCATCAAGTTCATCTTCCAGTTGGTTTAATAATATTAAGCAAATTGATGATCAGCGAGAGGTTAGGATATTTAATGTTGATTTCAGGGCACTTTGCAACAACACTTGCGGGATCGGAATCTCGTGGTGGTTTATTGCTGGACACTAGTCGGAGAGTGAACGAAGAGACTAGCGTTAAGCTTGTTAATCCGTTGCTGGTTTTTGCTGAGGCGATCGAAGAGAACAACTTAACTCCAGCGGATGTACTAAACAGAAGACTTACAATAGGAATGAAGAAATTGGCGACATATATTGCAGATGCTTTTGTTAAAGCCTCTAAGTTTTGAAGAATGGCAAAGTAAATAGAACAGGTCGTGCATACGTGATACAAAAGTATTCTGTCAATCACGTATAGCAGTAGAAAATTCAAGGTTAAGGAAGTTGTCTTAATCAATAAAGAAAACTACATAAAGTAGGAAAACTACTTTGTGTAAGGTTTCTGTGAAATAGGTCGAGTACAAATAGGAGTCCAAGTTGAGGTCAACAAGGCTTTGTAGCGGCAAAGACAAAGTTGAGTCGAATAAGGACTTGCTGGAATTCTGATCTATAAATAGAGGGTTATTTTCTTCAGAAAGTTTGCGCACTTACATTGAGAGTAATATCAAAACACGATCAAGAGTTGAGAGAGTTTTGATTTTAATTTTTGGGAGTGCTGCGAGTTGAGAGAAAAATTGTACGATTGCAGTCAAGAGTTTTGATTACAATTAAGTGTTTGTAAGTAAGTTTCGTTTGACAAGTTGAATTACTTGAAGAACGTTTGAAGACTAAAACCTGGGGTTTTTTGTCTTGGGTAGTTAGGAATTAGAGTTTATAATTTCTTAGGTTACATAGCTTGTAATCATTGTGTTATTTGAAGGTTTTTAAATAATATAAAGTACTGAGCAAGTCGTTATATGAAATTATCTATTGTTAAGCTTCAAACAAACAGGAACAAGTAGTCATTACGTGTTCTTGTATAGAATTCAGGAGGGTAGAATTCCAACAGCTTTCGATGATAAGATTCACAGATTGATTCCACAAAATATTGTTAAATCATCCTATTCCAAGGAACTACTCTTCCATATGAGGTTCTACGAGAGCTGCCTCTTCCTCAACTTCGCCCACTTCACTGCCAATCAATCCATTTTGGAGGCCTTCGCCGATTCCAAAAGAGTACATGTCATTGATTTCAGCTTGAATCAAGGTTTGCAATGGCCGGCACTTTTGCAGGTTCTCGCTTTGCGTCCTTGCGGTCCACCAGCTTTTCGGCTCTCAGGAATTAGTGGCCAAGCCAAGTCTGATGATGGTAGCGATCCCTTACAGGAAGTTGGTTTTAAGCTCGCCCAATTTGCAGAGTCAATTGGTGTAGAATTTGAATTCTGTGGATTCCTGGCCTATACTTTAGCTGATCTTGAAGTATCGATGTTGAATATTAGACCCAGTAATGAGGAAGCAGTGGCTGTGAACTCTGTTTTCGAGCTTCAACATCTGTTTTCCATTCCAGGAGCAATTGAGAAAGTGATGGATTTAATTAAACAGATAGAGCCCAAGATTGTGACCATCACCGAACGAGAAATGAATCACAATGGGAGTGTCTTTAGTAGCAGCATTAACAAAGCATGGCATTACTATTCAACAATGTTTGATTTTCTGGAGAAGTCAGAATCAATTAATCCCAACAATCTAGACACGGTCATGGCAAAGCAGTGCCTAGATCTAATGGTGTCAGAGATTTATAATTTGGTGGCTTGCCAAGGGACTAAGAGAATTATGAGACATGAGACTCTGGGTCAATGGCAAGTGAGGATCAACTCGGCAGGGTTCAACCTGGTTCCCCTGACTTCAAATGCTTACAAACAGGCAGCCATGTTATTGGCCTTAGTCCCAAATGCAGAGGGATATAAAGTAGAAGTGAAAGATGGGTCTCTTATGTTGAGCTGGAATAGTCTCCCTCTCATAGCCACTTCTGCTTGGCGGCTATGTAGCCAAGTCTAGGGAGTCTGTCAATGGCTGAGGTTGCCCTGCAGCTGTCCTGGAAAAGCTTGCTGCTCAGAGGAGGTTGCTCTGCAACTGTCCTGCATCATCCAGTACGTAGTTTTATATGTTAACTAACTCAGAGCACACACACTGGTGTCACTCTTCTTTTTCTGTTTACAGGTATTGTCTCAGATGTATCTGACAGAACAAATTGATAACCTTTGTAAGATAGTTCTTTTCTTTGACCTCACTGTTATTAAGAGGATCTCTGCAGTAGCCATTAACTTAGATAACGCCAAGGGCACAGTCTTTTGGAAACAGTGTCTCTACCTCCACGTGATAGGGTTAATGTTTGCGTACACTCTACCCTCCCCAGACCTTGCTTATGGGACTACACTAGATTAACTTAGATAAAGTGAAGGGCACCATCTTTTGGAAACAATCTCTCTACCTCCATGAGATAGGGGTAAGGTTTGCGTACACTATATCCTACCCAGATCTGTGTATGGGACTACATTAGATTTGTTGTTGTTGTTGAGGGTAGCACCTGGATGTTCCTCCTTAATGTCATATTCAGAACTTGTAATATAATTGTCTGTGTTGTAACACTATTTTCTCTATTTAACATTTGTCTTAGATCACTTATGTTTTCTGTAATACCTTTTCTGTTTTTAATTGTCTAACTTTTTCCAGGCTTGAATAGCAAATTAATTGTAATTCCCAAAGGAAAAAACTAGGAATAACAGAAGGCCTTCATCATAGATACTGTTCTATAAATTGGGTGTTGCCTTCTGTGGAAGACGAGGCACTTCTTGTCTCTGCATCATTCATTATGCTTATTTTTCCAGAGTATTTAAGCTGAAGGTCTCAGGGATCGCTTGTCACATTTGGCTAAATCCCTCAACAACTCAAGGACAATGATCTATCTCTGCAAAGAAGGTTTTCTTAAGAGACGTGCAATGTCCACAAGTAAAAACGAATGGGAGAGTATAACCACCCTTGGCACTCGGACAAAGTTTGTGTGTGTCTGAGTGCATGTAAAGATCGATTTTCGGATTTCTTTACACAACAACCAAGTAACGTTGTTTTCATACAACCTATCGGTATGTCACACGAAGAGCATATGATACTATTTCGTAAGTGTGTCAACTTTGAAAGTATTGTGTTACTTTAAACAAAGAAGGTAGTGCTTAAACCTCCTACCTTCTACAACAGTTTCACAAAATATGAATGCAAAATTGATATAATAACAACTTTCAGGATTTCCAAAAACTCTGTTCTACTTATCAATAATCTCTTTGAATTAATCTCTAAAAATCTCAAATGATGAATAGCCAAATGATGATTTGATTTTATCAATAAAGTTGAAACTATTTGTATCTTTTTTAGTACTGTATTGATCATTTAATCACTTTCAGTTAAATCTTATTTTCGAGTTGTTTATGAATTTTCTCAGGGATAGTAATTGCATTTGTATTAGTTATTCTATTGTTATCAACTAATATTTGAAATATACCAATATTACGAATCAAAAGGGAAAATGCATAAGTACCCCCAACCTATGCCCGAAATCTCAAAGACACACTTATACTATACTAAGGTCCTATTATCCCCTCGAACTTATTTTATAAATAATTTTTACCCCTTTTGGCCTGCGTGGCACTATCTTGTGGGTCCAGCGTGTGTTGACAATTTTTTCAAGGATAGTGCCACGTAGGCCAAAAAGGGGTAGAAAATTATTTATAAAATAAGTTTAGGGGGTAATAGGACCTTAGTATAGTATAAATGTGTCTCTGAGATTTTGGGCATAAGTTGGGGTGGTAATTATGCATTTCCCCTAATCAAAATAATAAGTTGCTGCTTTTTAAAAACAAACTTGTTGTTTGTCCCAATCATGACTTGTCATAATCTCAGAAGAAAAAGCAAAGACAATTTTAAAAGCTGTTTGTTGCATTGAAGAATTATTTCTGATTTCGGTATATCTATGAAAAAAGTACAGAGTTAGAAAAGTAAATAAAATCGATCAAGAAGATAACTACTAATTAATAATTCTAGTTAGAGCACAAAGAGGACTCAACTTTCCTCAACTATATTTTTCTGTAATTATAATTATATAGAAAAAATATATGGAGTATTATTAATTACTTAAGTTATCAGGTTTATTCATAAAAGAGAATTTTATAGGCAGCACAAAACTTTATACTCTTTTCGAAATAGTGAACACTGAACAGAGTAAAAGTAAAAGTGAACGATTACAAATCTAATCCTCGATCTTCTTTCAGTGCTGTTCTTTACGCGCGCGATGAAAGCGAATCTCTTCGAAATTAGCAAAAAAAAAAAAAAAAAAGGTTGACAGCAATTTACCAACAACTACGAAAAAAGAAGGTCTAATATATAAATATGCCATTTAACTTTGGTTCATTTCACATTTATGCCCTCCAACTTTGGGCGTGCACAAGTAGACATTTAAACTTGTATAAAATTGAACAAATAGACACAAACGTCCTACATGGAAATTTGTGTCCTACGTGGTGTCCTACGTGTATTGTGACACGTAGGACTCGTGTGTCTATTTGTTCAACTTTATACAAGTTTAAGTGTCTATTTATGCATACTCAAAGTTGGAGGACATAAATGTAAAATGAGGCTAAGTTAAAGGGTATATTTATGTATTATGCCAAAAAAGAAAGAAGAAGATGAATTGTAGAGAGATTTCCATGGAAACAATTAATGAAGATGAAGATTCATTTGTTTCTAATACAGATGCAATCATCTACGCTGCTTCTGATATTTCAGGCTGGACTCACAGTTTGATCTCTGATCACAATATTTCTAAATCATCGTCTTCTACCAATGTAGACGAACACCATCAGCAGCAGGAGATTTTGACTGCTGCTGGTGGCAGTGATGGTGATGATGATTCGATGATTGTATCCTCAAGTGCATCTTCCACCTGGTTTAATAATAATAAGCAAATTGATGATCAGCAAGAGATTAGGATATTTAATGTTGATTTTAGAGCACTTTGCAACAACACTTGCCGTAGATCAGAATTACCTGGTGGTTTATTGCCGGATACTGATAAGACAGTGAACGAAGAGAGTAGCGTTAGGCTTGTCAATACGTTGATGGCTTGTGCCGAGGCGATTCAAGAGAACAACTTAAGTCTAGCGGATGAACTAACCAGTGTTTTAAGAAGAATTGCAGTTTCACAAATTGGAGGAGCAATGAAGAAAGTGGCGACTTATTTTGCTGAAGCTTTGTCTCATAAGATTCACAGAACGAATCCACGAGATATTGTTGAATCATCCTATTCCAAGGACCAGCTCTTGCATATGAGCTTCTACGAGAGCTGCCTTTTCGTCAAATTCGCCCACTTCACTGCCAATCAATCCATTTTGGAGGCCTTCGCCGATTCCAAGAGAGTACATGTAATTGATTTCAGCTTGAATCAAGGTTCGCAATGGCCAGCACTTTTGCAGGCTCTCGCTTTGCGTCCTGGCGGTCCACCGGCTTTTCAGCTCACAGGAATTGGTGGCCACTCCCAGCCTGATGACAGTACCGATGCATTACACAAAGTTGGTTGGAAGCTCGCCCAACTTGCAGAGTCAATTGGTGTAGAATTTGAATTCCGTGGATTCGTGGTTCATACTTTAGCTGATCTTGAAGCATCGATGTTGAATATTCCTAGTAACGTGGAAGCAGTGGCTGTGAACTCTGTTTTCGAGCTTCACCGTCTGTTTTCCATTCCAGGAGCAATTGAGAAAGTGCTGGATTTAATCAAACAAGTAAAGCCGAAGATTGTGACCATTGCCGAACCAGAAGCGAATCACAATGAGAGTGTCTTTATGAACAGGATTAAGGAAGCATGGCATTACTATTCAACAGTGTTCGATTTACTGGAAAATTCAGAGTGGACTAAGCGCAGCACTATAGACTTGGAGATTGTCGGACCGCACCTAGGGAGGGAGATCTATAATTTGGTTGCTTGCGAAGGGACTGAGCGAGTTGTGAGACACGAGACGCTGGGTCAATGGCGAGTGAGGTTTAACTCTGCAGGGTTCAACCTGGTTCCCCTGGCTTCAAATACGTACAGACACGCAGACTTGTTACTGGCCTTGTACACAAATGAAGAGGGATATAGAGTAGAAGTGAAAGATGGGTGTCTTATGTGGAGTTGGCATAGTCGTCCGCTAATCACCACCTCTACTTGGCAGATATGTAGCCAAGTCTAGGGAATCAGTCAATGGGTGTGGTTACTCTGCAGCTGTCCTAGAAAAGTTTGCTACTCTGAGGAAGTTGCTCTGCAACTGTCCTGCATCATCCAATACGTAGTTTTATGTGTTAACTAACTCAGAGTGTACGTAATGGTGTTACTCTTCTTTTACTGTTTACAGGTATCGTCTCAGATGTATCAGACAGTCCAAATTTACAACCTTTGTAAGATGGTTCGTTTCTTCGACCTCACTGTTATTGAGAGGATCTCTGCAGTAGTCATTAAATTTAATAACGCTAAGGGCAGTCAATTGGCAACGGTCTTTCTACCCTCCACGAGATAGGGTTAAGGTTTGCGTATACTCTATCCTACCTGACCCTGCTTATGGGAGGACACTAGATTTGTTGCTGTTGTTGAGGGTCGCACCTACATGTTCCTCCCTCTATGTTATCAGAACTTGTAATTGTCCGTGCTGCAAAGCTATTTTCTCTATTAAACATTTATCTTAGATCACTAATTGTTAGTTTATATAAGTCCACCACGAGTCAACAGAGCAGGTCCTTAATTGTACTTATTAACAGTAAATGCTTAAAGTAAAAGAACACTAAACTTTAAGTGGAAACCTCCTTGCTCAAGGGGAGAAAAACCACGACCTGTCACACAAGATTTCTCAATCAACTCCACTAACTTCAAGCAACATGTGAATACAGACTCCAATAATCACAAAAGATTAAACTCTTAATCCTACACCATGTAATATCTCCACTACAAGACTCAGAACAATAACCTTGTTGTCCACTATATTAAATACCTCTAGTTAACATAGACTTCAATCAGATACACAACGGCTAACTCTAACCATGGACTCAACTTCACTACTGATTACAACTTAAATGATTTATGTTCCTTAACATAGGAATAAATCTTACAATGTTTTAGTACAAGACACTAAACTCAAATAACTACTTGAAACTTTTTGCATATCACTCAATTAGGTCCCTTGCTGTTCGTATGAGAGTAGTTCATCCGTTGAGAGAAAATGTCATTTGCTTTTTAGAATCCTTATTTGCAAAATCTAGGTTGTTCTTTGTCAAAGTGTCCAATATAAGATGGACAAAACAACCTAGTAGAATGCCATTGCCGAGAGCTCTGCGCCTCTACTGTCTTTCCCACCTACCACGGCAGGTGTGGCAGCTTTGCAGCTGTACTCCATTGACTTGTCCTGAACAACTTCCACACGAGGGATCATGTCTCTCTACTAGTTCTCATAGTTTGTTAATTCATCAAATTATCAGAATATAACACTTACGTTATCTGCAATACCTTTCTGTTTTTAATTGTCTAAACTTTTTCCAGGCTTGAAAACAAACTAATTGTAATTCCCAAAGGAAAAACTAGGAATAACAAAAGTCCTTCATCATAGTTACCGTTCTATAAATTAGGTATTGCCTTCTATGGAAGACGAGGCACTTCTTGTCTCTGCATCATTCATTATGCTTATTTTTCCAGAGTATTGAAGCTGAAGGTCTCAGGAATCACTTGTCACATTTGGCTGAATCCCTTGAGAACTCAAAAACAATGATCTATCCCTGCAAAGTAGGTTTCCAAGCTCGGGGATGCCCTCTCACATTTAACAGTGGTAGTAGAGAAGGAGCACAAGAGACTTCTTATGCGAAAATCCATAATTGAGAAATGTAAAGAAGATCATTAATGTGCTTCCCTCATTCATACGCTTGGAACTAAGATTGCTATAACTACCTGTGAATCGTTAAACTAGCTAACTTGTTATGCATGGAAAGGTTCAACTAAAATTTAAGAGACATTTTTACAGCTATTACAAGCAAGGCCGGCTCTTGCTAGTTAGTCGTGGCATGTTCATGCTAATTTTTTCAACCTTTGTTATATTAGCTGACTCTTTAATTTCTTCTATGCTATATTTCATGTTAGTTCGAACAAGTTAAAATTAGGACTCTTCAGTTTCATGACTCTTGGTGCTTATTCAAAAGTCAGTGTCCCCCTAAAGTTGGCACGATGTTTCAAACACCTTATTTGGTCGATGTTCATTTTAGATACTTCATATACGATCCCGCTATGTCAATTTTGACACCTTTTTTAATATCACCAAAAACATATAGTGTGTTATACTCACGATTGTAAAGTGACGAATTAAATGACGACATTTGTCATGTGTGTTGGCGGAGCTAGGTGGGGGTTCGTGGGTTCTGACAAACCAAGTAGCTTTTTTGTAGACCTTGTATTTGTATTAAAAAATTAAATAAATATATATGTATATACCCTCAACAAAATTAATAGACGGTTTAGTGGTAAGGAAGAGACTGTGAAAATGCTTTTCACGCTAGAGTTGTAGCTCCGAACCCCCCTCTATTTATTCTAAAAGGAAATTTAGAACCCCCAAACTTTTAATCTTGGTTCCGCCTCTACACGCCATTGCCCCCGCAAATTATCGAGATAAGCTTTTATTAATCTTCTTAAATTAACTTTTGTGCAACTATTATATTCTTTCGAGAAAGAATTTTATGAATGGGTTTATTCTTAAATTTTAAGAACATTTTCCATCATTGTTGTTGAAACCTTCCTTCACAATGGATGAAATTTAACTTGGGAAAATGGTGGCTGAAAATGGGGAAGAAGAAGAAAAAACATAACTAAAAATAAACTAAAGAACTATTTCACGCGCTTATCAATGAGTGTATCACACTCATTATGCCATGTAAACAAAAAGTGTCAACATAGCGAGACCCTATATGAGGTATCTAAATTGAATATCATCCAGATAAGGTGTCTAAGTGAAATATCGTATCAACTTTAGAGGGCTACCGATGAGTTAGGCCAAAGTCAGTCTACTGCTTTTTTTCAAGATGAAAGCTCCTTAGTTTGAAGTTACATTTGCAAAATTGGTATGTCAATCGCGTGTATAGCTTAGCATTGAAGGGTTGACTCTTGTCTACCACCATTTTTAGGTATTTAGTCAAATAGTCGAGATGCATATAAGTTCGTGTCACAGATCTATTTGAGGCTATAGTGTAGGCGATTGATAAAAAGATGGGCTGATACAAATTAAAAACAAAGTAGGCAGACCTGACGGGATAGCTTAACTCATTTTTTCTTTTTTTTTTGTTAACTAGGCCAAAAGTTAGGTGACTTTTATGTGACAACAAAATAGAAAAATGACTTTTGTGTGATAAATTTAAAGTTGAATAACCTTTATATGACTAAAAAATACTCCAATAATTTAATGTGATAAAATTGAATGACTGTTGTCATTGAAATGTATCTTTCATTTTAATAAACATCGAATCAAGACTTGATTGGTAGAATTAAAAAGAGTCTAGACTCAATTGGCAATTGCCGAGAAAATTACGCAGTGTGAAAACTAGTTAAAATCACTTTCTCAAATTTTAATTTTTAAAAATAATTCAATATATGACCAAACCTTTTAAATAAAGAAATATCCGTATCCAAATGGGACCTGTCTATTGTTTGGATCACTGTCCTTTGTTGACTAAGTTGATGCTTTGTTGTTGAAAAATACATACTCCCTCCGTTCACATTTCATGTCTCTTAATAATTAATTATCGATATGACTATTTTTATCATAATATCTATATTAATTGATATTTAGTATGAAATGAAAGCGAAATATAACTTATTTTAGGGAAGCAAGAAGGTAGCTCCAGCAATTTACCCAAAAAAAGAAAAAAAGAAGGATGAGTTCAGTAGAGATATCCATGGATACAATTATGGAAGATGAAGATTCCGTTGTTTCTAATACAGATGCAATCATCTACCCAGCTTCTGATATTTCAGGCTGGACTCACAGTTTGATCTCAGATAACAATATTCCTAATTCGTCTTCTTCTATGAGTGTAGACGAACACCACCACAACCATCACCACCAGCAGATTTCGACTGCTGCTGGTGGCGGTGGTAATGAGGATGATTCAATGATTGTATCATCAAGTGCGTCTTCCTGTTGGTTAAATAATAATAAGCAAATTGATGATCAGCAAGAGACTAGGATATTAAATGTTGATTTCAGGGCACTTTGCGACAACACACTGAAATCTTGTGGTGGATCTGAATTTCGTGGCAGTTCAGTAAACGAAGAGAGTAGTGTTAGGCTTGTTAATACGATGATGGCATGTGCCGAGGCAATCCAAGAGAACAACTTAAGTCTAGCGGATGAACTAATCAGTGATATAAGAAGAATTGCAGTTTCACAAATTGGAGGAGCAATGAAGAAAGAGGCAACTTATTTTGCAGATGCTTTGCATCATAAGATTCACAGAACAAATTCGGAAGATCTTGTTGAATCATCCTATTCCAAGGACCAAGTCTTGAGTATGAGCTTCTACGACAGCTGCCTCTTCCTCAAATTCGCCCACTTAATTGCTAATCAATCCATTTTGGAGGCCTTCGCCAATTCCAAGAGAGTACATGTAATTGATTTCAGCTTAAATCAAGGTTCGCAATGGCCAGCACTTTTGCAGGCTCTCACTTTGCGTCCTGGCGGTCCACCAGCTTTTCGGCTCACAGGAATTGGTGGCCACTCTCAGCCTGATGACACTACCGATGCCTTACAGGAAGTTGGTGGGAAGCTCGCCCAACTTGCAGAGTCAATGGGTATAGAATTTGAATTCCGTGGATTAGTGGTCCATACTTTAGCTGATCTTGAAGCACCAATGTTGAATATTAGACTCAGTAATGTGGAATCAGTGGCTGTGAACTCTGTTTTCAAGCTTCACCGTGTGTTTTCCATTCCAGGAGCAATTGAGAAAGTGATGGATTTGATAAAACAAATAGACCCGAAGATTGTGACCATTGCCGAACGTGAAGTGAATCACAATGAGAGTGTGTTTATGAACAGGATTAAGGAAGCATGGCATTACTATTCAACAATGTTTGATTTGCTGGAGAACTCAGAGTGGACTAAGTGCAGCACTATAGACTTGGAGATTGCGGCACAGCACCTAGGGAGGGAGATCTATAATTTGGTGGCTTGTGAAGGGACTAAGCGAGTAATGAGACACGAGACGTTTGGTCAATGGCGAGTGAGGTTTAACTCTGCAGGGTTCAACCTGGTTCCCCTGGGTTCAAATACGTCCAGACACGCAAACATGCTATTGGCCTTGTACACAAATGGAAAGAGATATAGAGTGGAAGAGAAAGATGGGTGTCTTATGTTGAGTTGGAATAGTCGCCCGCTCATCACCACATCTGCTTGGCGCGGCTATTTCGCCAAGTCTAAGGATTAGTCAATGCGTGAGGTTGCTCTGCAGCTGTCCTGGAAAATTCTGCTAGTCTGAGGAGGTTTCTTTGCAGTTGTCCTGCATCATCCAATACGTAGTTTTATATGTTACTCTTCTTTTACTGTTTACAGGTACTGTCTTAGATGTATCAGACAGTCCAAATTGATAACATTTGTAAGATGGTTCTTTTCTTCGACCTCACTGTTATTGAGAGAATCTCTGCAGTAGCCATTAAATTTGATAACGCAAATTTGATAGCGCAAACTATTCTCTACATCTACGATGTCATACGTTTTTTCATTTTTTTAAACATATAAAATATAATATATATTTTTTTGTATTTTGTTAAATGCAAACTATTCATATGTATATAGTGGAACAAAATATTTACCGTGGTGAAGTAAATGGAATAAGAGATAATATTTTGAAATATTATATTACGTTGAAAATATTTTGTATGTTTTAATTTCTTCTATCTTTTATTGGAGTACTAATTTTCTATACAAACTCTGATTTCATAAAAAAAAAAAAAAATTTATTATGTATTTATTATTACATTTGGTTATTATAATTTTTTAAACATCTATATATATATATATAAAGCTAGATAAAAAAAATAGTGATGTGACACCTTTCATAGCTCAAGGATTGTATTTATCTTTTTTGTGGTTTTTTAGGCCATTTTAATTATTTTTTTAATCAATAATTTAATATAATAATATCCACACATTAATAGAATAATTATTGTCAAATACGTTACAACCTGTTCAATTCCACATTTATGAAATGACACGATATTTATCTTTCATATATCACATTAAGAATTCCTACAAACTCTTACCATTCATGTAAGTTTGTTCCTCCTTTTTCATATTCGATTTATAATTTTTCTGTTGTCATCCGATGCTAACGTGTTTTTTCTTCTTTCAGAACTTGATTTTTACGTTTTTTCAGAGTGGAAGTTTTTCCCCATTTGTTTATGCTCTTAGTATTTTTAATCTTCTATTACTTGATGATTTTTAGGTTTCTTCAAAGTGTAAGTTTTTCTCCATTTGTTTATGCTCTTAGTGTTTTTTTTATCTTCTATTACTTGATGAGCAATGTAAGTTTGGATTTGGAATTTCTCTGTTGTCACTTGACACTAACAGTTTAGATAACATATTTTTTTCCTTTTCAGAACCTGATTTTTAGAGGTTTAATTTCTTCAGAGGGTAAGTTTTTCCCCCTTTGCTTATGCTTTAGTTTTTTATCTTCTATTATTTGATTAGCTGTTACATTTTAAAAATTGAGGTGCAAATCATATATAAAAAAAAAAACTCGCATTTAGATGTATATAGATTTATGCATTTCACATGTTTTTTTCTTCTTCTTTTTTTCCTTTTCCCCAAAATTTGAATCAAGTTACACATGTTATAATTGTCAATCGTAATTTATTAGGTAATGTGATACATTTCAATGACCGATAATGTTATTTATTTGTTATTTCTTATTGTAGTTTTTCAATTCACTCTTCTCATTTTGTTTTTTGAAAAACTTTTCTCTTATTATTTAATTACTAGGGAATAAATAACAACGATTATTATTAAAATTACAATTCAAATTAATTTTTCAAGAGTTCTTTTCAAATCAAGACATATATATGTATATTAATTTCATATAATGTTTGAGAACTTGGAACTTGAAAAGGCAATAATATGGACTATAATTTTTTTGTCCTTAAGTACTTCTTAAAGATACAGTAATATTATAAAGCTATTGACATTATTTTTGAAGTTATGATTTACACAGTGATTACGTTAAAGGGAAGATAACTTTGTAAAATTTATGACTTGTAATTTCTAAAAAAAATCGATATTCTCAATTTTATTGGACATATACTTATGGGTTATAAAGTGTTAGTATGTCATCTTAATATTAAAATAATATGCATCTTTTACGTTGCCACTTTGATAATATTTTTTATCATATGTCATTCTTTACTCTCATTTAGATCGAGAGTGTCATTATATTGGCATAATTAGTGTCATTATGTTGCATTACTCCATTTAGAGTTAGTGCTTATGTAAGCAACATATTTTTGTCTGCTTCAGTTTTTTGTAGACGTTAGTGCACATAGGCTAATTGGCAAGAATGGTTTTATACTTTTATTTTTCATTAAAACCATTGTAACCTCTATCTTATTATTTATTTATTATTCTACCTCTTTATGCTTGTCACTCATGTAACATCTAGATTATTTATTTATTTATTGACTATTCCATTATTATTCTGTTCTTTGCAAGAAATAATTTCTGATCTATAAATAGTGATGGTTTTCCTTTGTTTTGAGAACAAAAAAATATAGAGTGTATAAAATAAGTTAAAAGAAAGTTCTTATTAGTTGAAGGGAGGTATTCTTTTTGTGGAACTTTGGACTCTAACTCTTGTCCAAAATTTATTGAATTATACTTTGTGATTGAGTTGTTGTGTCTTGAAGGAGACAAGCCAAGAAGACTACTGTTGGACCGATGAAAACATTTGTTGCAATGGACTTAAAGAGAGCGAGATATCCGCGCCTCGAAGAAATTTAAATATTTTGATTTCTTAAAATGTTGTTGACTATCATGAGGACGGTGATGCGTGGAGAAGCATGTATCTCTGCTAAGTCAAATTATCATTTCTTGGGAGCAAAGTCGGTTTCTGTTGACTAAACATATTTAGGCTTCGTCAAAAAACACCCTAAATTCCACTCTCTGCCTAAAAAGAATTGGATGAGTGATTTAGTATCTTGCGTATTTGTGTCTCTCCTAACTTTGTAGTACTCCAAAACATAGAGAAAACACAAGAAAAATAA
Organism: Solanum verrucosum; assembly: GCF_900185275.1. Lineage (NCBI taxonomy): Eukaryota > Viridiplantae > Streptophyta > Magnoliopsida > Solanales > Solanaceae > Solanum > Solanum verrucosum. Next base: position 1,332,059 of record NW_026020134.1, on the reverse strand, counting down.
AAACATTTTTGTTTGATTTACCATTATTAAATTAGGGTAGATGCAAGGTGGCTCTTGTGTTTGTAAAATAAGGCTTATGCCCAAATTTTAATCAAAAATAAATTATGTGTCAAAAATTTTATAGAAAAAATTGATTATTTATGATATAAAGTATATTTTTTTAAAAAAAAAAAATCTATATTGAGTTGATAAAATCTTATCTAATATCAATAATTGAAAAAATAACATTAAATATTGTGTAAGAAAAATAAATTTTGAATAAATACGTTTACGAAGTTTGTTTATATTTTAGGCCTCAAATTGAAATTTCTCTTTAGACCTCCAATTATGTTAAGCCGCCCCTGGCCGTAGATGGATCCTGTTTAATTTGTGCTATATTCATTCTTAAGAAATAAATGATAAAAGTACAAAAATATAACTCAACAATGACAAAAGATATATATATTGTAAATTATATACTCTGCATTAATTATTCTTCAAGTTTATTTCTCTCTTTACATAGTCTTTCTAAAAGACTAATTTTTTCTCACCTTTACTTTATTAATATAATAAAAACTCAAAAATAGATAAACACATTCAATTAAGTGTACGTTAATCTAACCCATTTGAATTTGGAAAAGGATAAAGTGTTTCAAATATTCAAAATTTTAAAAGATCCTTACTCTAATCTTATAAAAATATATTTGATGAAGTTTTTATTACCGCGCGAAGTGCGGACCTGTTAACTAGTTTATTAAATATTTATAAGAATATGAAAAATGAAACATACAAAAGTTATGCATAATATTTAATATTAGAAGTTACAAGTAAGATGAAGAGACATGAGTTATAAATAATTCAAATATATAATTTTATTAGACATTAAATGTATTAATAACTATGCATTGATTTTAGTTGTAAAATAAATAAATGAAAATAAGGGGTAAAAATACAAAAAATGAACAAAAAAAATATATAATAATCGATGACTGCACAAAAATTATACATACATTTTAAACAAAAATGAACGGTGTCGAACACAGATTGTTACATACGCAAAAAAAATGGCATCATGAACTAATATTTTATTTTTCAATTACTTTTTTGCGAGTATAATAAAAATGAAATTCCTAATCATAATAAATTTTTTTGTTGAAATGGGATAATTATATTAATTGTGCTTCATAACAAAGAAAAAGTAGAATAGTAAAGGATCAAATGATTAGCATTGACTATACATTCAGCTAAATTATTTATACAAACCAAAATTTAAAAAATTCTAGCAAAAGTAACTAAGTTATTAATACAAGTCAAAATAAAAAAATAAAACCTAGCAAAAAGAATCTCTAATTATGCTTCATTTTTTTCCTTCTGTCATCTTCCTTTGCAAGTAGATTTGTCACCATATTTTGCTCCATATGTCAAACTCTTCATCATATGCAACCAATTGAATTAAAAAATGAATAAATAAATTATCATATACCAATTAAAAATAATTATATTAAAAGAAAGAACGAAATTTAAACTATATGATTTTTTCCAATTGTACTAACAATTTAAATAATAGTCATTTCTTGAAATCTAACAAATATTATAATCAAACTATATTATATCCGGAAAATTGACTATTAAAAAGAACAATTGCATACAGACAACACTTTGTTAAGAAGTACAAAGACATTTTTTTTAATCATACTTGCTTAATGAATGATAATACAAACATAAATAAAATATTAAGAAAGCATATCCAAGTACATAGAAATAAAAAGAAAGACTTGAGAATGAAATATATCTTACCTTCATGTACTTCTTTTTTGTTACATGTTAGTTAATTCACAAATAAATATGATAAAGAAAAAAAAAAGATAATTTTGTATGTGAATCTTCATGAAAGTAAATATAAATTTATATAGACAAAATAGAGGAAATGAAAAAATAAGGACTTAAGAATGAAATATTTATTAACTCATGTACTTTTTTTTTTTGTTACATGTTAGTTTCATTCACAAACCAAATATGAATTTATATAGACAAAATAGAGGAAATGAAAAAAGAAAGACTTGAGAATGAAATATTTCTTACCTTCATGTACTTCTTTTTTGTTACAAACCAAACCAATGTGATGAAGAAGAGAAATGATAAAAATGTGAATTCATGAAACTAATATGAATTTATTGGCAAAATAGAGGAATATCATAAGACATCATATATGTACAAATTTATGTTTGGAGGTTATGGACATAAAAATTATGACAGTTATGAATATTATTAAAAGTAAAAATTAAAGAGGGGTAAGTCATGGGTAATAACTCCTTGTGAATAATTAAAAAATTAAGAGAAAAATACTTAATATATATATATATATATATATATATATATATATATATATATAAGATTATTATGATTTCATGATTAGAAGTGAGACAAATAAATAAATAAAATATTTATTTGTTTATTTGTAAATGTTGTATTTGTTGTAAATGTTTCTCCATTAATAAAATATTTATTTGTAATAAATTAAGTAATTTAATTTTACAATACAATAATTAATTTGAATTTTAAAAAAGCCAAAAAAAAGGAAGAAAAAGATAAATTATGTTTCTCCTTTATTATAAGTGAGACAAACAAATAAAAAAAAGAATGTGAAGAGTTTTTGTAGTAAATGTTCCTCCATTAATAAAATATTTATTTGTAATGAATTTGGTAATTTATTTTTATGATACAATAATTAATTTAAATTTAAAAAAAAAATCAAAAAGAGGAGAAAAAAATGCAAATGGAGGCCATAGAGAGGTATCACATCACCTTGTCTATGTTTCTCCTTTATATATATATTTATGATTTGTACATTTGGTATGTCAATCACACGTATAGTTTTGCATTTAAGGGTTAACTCTCATCTACCGCTATCTTTAGGTAGGGGTGTTCATGGTTTGGATAAAAACCGATCCAAACCGAAAAACTGAACTAAATCGATAAAGTAAAACCGATTTTATTTAGGTTTGATTTGGTTATGGTTTTATTCGAAAAAATCGAAGAAATAACTGAACCAAACTGATGAATTATATACATATATTTTATTAATATACATACTTTTATAAACAATTTTGAAGATCTTATACATATTTTCATTAAAATTTCTTTATAATTTACTTATTGAAAGCAAAAATGCCTAAGATGAAATATTTATGTTATTGATTTCATGTATATGAGTGTCTATGACAATTCTTTGTGGAACTGAAAATGTTATTGTTTTTTCCTTCTAGGCCAATATAGTGAATTTTAAAGCTTTATTGATAGTAAATTTAGTGATCGAAAGTTCAGTATCTAACTATTTTTTGTTTTGAATGAATTGTTTCTTTTATTTTTGTGTATGGTTAATAACTGAATAACCAAACCAAACCAAACCAAAACCGATAACCACCAAACCGATAAATGTATATTATATTTGGTTTGGATTGGTTTTGATAATTTTAAAACTGATTAAGTTGGTTTGATTTTGGTTTTGACCAATAACGGATCCAAATCGACCCGTGAACACTCCTACTTTTAGGTATTTAGTCATGGAATAGTCGAGATGTGTGTTCTAGCTGAGGCCATAGTGTAGGCAGACCGCAGACCTGATGGAAATTTTCTGGAATTGTTGAAACATTGATTTATTGAGAGAATTTACAAAACATATAAATAATCCAATATAATAAATCTCCAGACCGTTTCGCCACTATCCAAATATAGAGTCATGACCAACATCCAATAGGTCAGATCCAACACACAAAATTGAAATTTATCTTTTGTTTTAGTAACCATCGAATCAAGGCTTGATTGGTAGAAAAAAAAACAAGTAATCGGCAATTGCCAAGAAAATTACACTCTGTAGAATTAATGTCCAATCTATGTCGTTAGTAGGTGTTTGCAAATAGAAAGTATAATATAATATTTGAAAATAAATATTAAAAAAATGTGAGTGGAAAAAAATGGTTCACTTGAAAACTAGTCAAATTTGAAACATGTCTTCAATTATTATTTTTAAAAACAATATATGTCCAAATGGGATTCGGTTCCTCTCCATTTCTCTTCTCTTCATTTTCTCCAAGTTCCTATTTGAATTAATGACACATGACATAGGTTAAAATAAATGGTTAAGATTTAATTTTCCAAAGTAAATCTTTAACCATGATTTAATTAATAAATACATTATATATTAAGTATTAAATATTAATTTAATCTCACTATTTTAGCAACATCAGGGGCGGCTCAAGCATATTCGTGGCCTAAAACAAAAATCAAACGGGGCCTTAAGTTAAATTGTTAATAACTTTTATCTAATTGATTTGTTCTAGTTGTCAATTGATAATATAACCATTCTTACTTTAAATTATTTTTAATGAGCTATAGTACTCCAAATATGTCAAATTCTTCTAATAATTCCTTCATTTTTCGTGAAAAATTACTTTTCCTACAAATAGTATTCAATATTTATCAAAAAAAATAGTAACTTATAACCTATTATTATTAAAAATGAGGCCCCTTAAATTTTGGGGCCTAAGGCACATGTCTTTTTTTTAACACTGTCGAGCCGCCCCTGAGCAACATATTATCTTGTCCATAAATATAGGGAAAAAAAGTTCTCTTCCTAAATATTTTTTTGTACGTAAGATCTTTTTTTAATTTTCTTTTAAATAATCTTTCATAATAAGATTAAGGATATGGTGATACAAGTATGTACTGTAGGTTAATTATGATTTCTATACTTCTATTCAGTTAAGAAAATTAAAAAAAGATCTTACGTACAAAAAAATATTTAGGAAGAGAACTTTTTTTCCCTATATTTATGGACATGATAATATGTTGCTAAAATAGTGAGATTATAATAATTTTAATACTTAATATATAATGTATTTATTAATTAAATCATGGTTAGAGATTTACTTTGGGAAATTAAATCTCAACCATTTATTTTAACCTATGTCATGTGTCACTAATCCAAATAGGAGCTTGGGGAAAATGGAGAGAAGAGAAATGGAGAGGAGCCGGATCCGTCCAAATGGGACTCGTCTATTGTTTGGATCACGATCCCTTTGTTGACTAGAGTTATTGTTTTGTTAAATAAATACTCACTTTCATTCATGTCTCTTAATAATAATTAAAAAAAAATCTCTCTATCCCAATTTATATGACTTATTTACTTTTTTAGTTAGAATAACATATTTATATCATTCATTTTAGATCACAAGTTTTAAAAATCTTCCTTTTTTTTTCAAACTCCGTGTGGAATCAAACTATCTCACATAAAATTGGACGGAAGGAGTAATAAATAATTATTAATGACCAATCAAATGGTGAGCAGAGAGTGCGCAAAGTTTGATCGATCCTCTACTTTGAGTGGTGTTCTTTATGCGTAATATGAAATGAAAGCGAAATATCTCCGAAATGACTAAAAAGATAAAATAAGTTGACTATGTCATAACCTCACTTTTATTAAGGAAGCACCAAGGTAACTCCAGCAACTTAACCCAAAAAAAAAAAATGAGTTCACGAGAGATGTCCATGGATACAATTATGAAAGATGAAGATTCCTTTGTTTCTAATACAAATGCAATCTGTTAGTGAAAAACTTACAAGATAACAAAAAATTACAATATTACAATCTTCAGGTTGAGGCGCGGATATCTCGCTCTCTTTAAGGAGATTCAAGCCAACTGCAACAAATGTTCTTCACTGGTCCAGCAGTAGGCCTCTTGACTTGTCCCCTCCAGGATACAACAGCCTTCACAAAGTATAAATCAACAACTCTGGACAAGAGTTGAGTCCAAAGCTCCACAAAAGAAACACCTCCCTTCACACTAATAAGAACTCTCTTTTTGACAAACTTTATGCACTCTATATTTTCTTGTCACTAAACCAAATAAAGATCACCACTATTTATACTAGAAGAAGTCTTTCTAGCAATGAATAGGAAGATAATGATGTAGTAACATAGGTTACAAGGATAATGAAGGAACTAAGAATGGAAGAATGAGAGGGTTAACCAAAGCCTCTAACGTGCATTGGTACAACGGCCAACTTTCCAACGTTCACAGAAACGTACATCACAAAGGCTAATGCAATAATGCCTTTGGTTATTAATTATCCACTAAGGCACAAATGTTTATCCATTGCAAGCACAAATATATCTTACCTATGTCATGTGTCACTAATCCAAATAGGAGCTTGGGGAAAATGGAGAGAAGAGAAATGGAGAGGAGCCGGATCCGTCCAAATGGGACTCGTCTATTGTTTGGATCACGATCCCTTTGTTGACTAGAGTTATTGTTTTGTTAAATAAATACTCACTTTCATTCATGTCTCTTAATAATAATTAAAAAAAAATCTCTCTATCCCAATTTATATGACTTATTTACTTTTTTAGTTAGAATAACATATTTATATCATTCATTTTAGATCACAAGTTTTAAAAATCTTCCTTTTTTTTTTCAAACTCCGTGTGGAATCAAACTATCTCAAATAAAATTGGACGGAAGGAGTAATAAATAATTATTAATGACCAATCAAATGGTGAGCAGAGAGTGCGCAAAGTTTGATCGATCCTCTACTATGAGTGGTGTTCTTTATGCGTATTATGAAATGAAAGCGAAATCTCTCCGAAATGACTAATAAGATAAAATAAGTTGACTATGTCATAACCTCACTTTTATTAAGGAAGCACCAAGGTAACTCCAGCAATTTAACCCAAAAAAAAAAAATGAGTTCACGAGAGATGTCCATGGATACAATTATGGAAGATGAAGATTCCTTTGTTTCTAATACAAATGCAATCTGTTAGTGAAAAACTTACAAGATAACAAAAAATTACAATATTACAATCTTCAGGTTGAGGCGCGGATATCTCGCTCTCTTTAAGGAGATTCAAGCCAACTGCAACAAATGTTCTTCACTGGTCCAGCAGTAGTCCTCTTGACTTGTCCCCTCCAGGATACAACAGCCTTCACAAAGTATAAATCAACAACTCTGGACAAGAGTTGAATCCAAAGCTCCACAAAAGAAACACCTCCCTTCACACTAATAAGAACTCTCTTTTTGACAAACTTTATGCACTCTATATTTTCTTGTCACTAAACCAAATAAAGATCACCACTATTTATACTAGAAGAAGTCTTTCTAGCAATGAATAGGAAGATAATGATGTAGTAACATAGGTTACAAGGATAATGAAGGAACTAAGAATGGAAGAATGAGAGGGTTAACCAAAGCCTCTAACGTGCATTGGTACAACGGCCAACTTTCCAACGTTCACAGAAACGTACATCACAAAGGCTAATGCAATAATGCCTTTGGTTATTAATTATCCACTAAGGCACAAATGTTTATCCATTGCAAGCACAAATATATCTTACCTATGTCATGTGTCACTAATCCAAATAGGAGCTTGGGGAAAATGGAGAGAAGAGAAATGGAGAGGAGCCGGATCCGTCCAAATGGGACTCGTTTATTGTTTGGATCACGATCCCTTTGTTGACTAGAGTTATTGTTTTGTTAAATAAATACTCACTTTCATTCATGTCTCTTAATAATAATTAAAAAAAAAATCTCTCTATCCCAATTTATATGACTTATTTACTTTTTTAGTTAGAATAACATATTTATATCATTCATTTTAGATCACAAGTTTTAAAAATCTTCCTTTTTTTTTCAAACTCCGTGTGGAATCAAACTATCTCAAATAAAATTGGACGGAAGGAGTAATAAATAATTATTAATGACCAATCAAATGGTGAGCAGAGAGTGCGCAAAGTTTGATCGATCCTCTACTATGAGTGGTGTTCTTTATGCGTATTATGAAATGAAAGCGAAATCTCTCCGAAATGACTAATAAGATAAAATAAGTTGACTATGTCATAACCTCACTTTTATTAAGGAAGCACCAAGGTAACTCCAGCAATTTAACCCAAAAAAAAAAAAATGAGTTCACGAGAGATGTCCATGGATACAATTATGGAAGATGAAGATTCCTTTGTTTCTAATACAAATGCAATCTGTTAGTGAAAAACTTACAAGATAACAAAAAATTACAATATTACAATCTTCAGGTTGAGGCGCGGATATCTCGCTCTCTTTAAGGAGATTCAAGCCAACTGCAACAAATGTTCTTCACTGGTCCAGCAGTAGTCCTCTTGACTTGTCCCCTCCAGGATACAACAGCCTTCACAAAGTATAAATCAACAACTCTGGACAAGAGTTGAGTCCAAAGCTCCACAAAAGAAACACCTCCCTTCACACTAATAAGAACTCTCTTTTTGACAAACTTTATGCACTCTATATTTTCTTGTCACTAAACCAAATAAAGATCACCACTATTTATACTAGAAGAAGTCTTTCTAGCAATGAATAGGAAGATAATGATGTAGTAACATAGGTTACAAGGATAATGAAGGAACTAAGAATGGAAGAATGAGAGGGTTAACCAAAGCCTCTAACGTGCATTGGTACAACGGCCAACTTTCCAACGTTCACAGAAACGTACATCACAAAGGCTAATGCAATAATGCCTTTGGTTATTAATTATCCACTAAGGCACAAATGTTTATCCATTGCAAGCACAAATATATCTTACCTATGTCATGTGTCACTAATCCAAATAGGAGCTTGGGGAAAATGGAGAGAAGAGAAATGGAGAGGAGCCGGATCCGTCCAAATGGGACTCGTCTATTGTTTGGATCACGATCCCTTTGTTGACTAGAGTTATTGTTTTGTTAAATAAATACTCACTTTCATTCATGTCTCTTAATAATAATTAAAAAAAAATCTCTCTATCCCAATTTATATGACTTATTTACTTTTTTAGTTAGAATAACATATTTATATCATTCATTTTAGATCACAAGTTTTAAAAATCTTCCTTTTTTTTTCAAACTCCGTGTGGAATCAAACTATCTCAAATAAAATTGGACGGAAGGAGTAATAAATAATTATTAATGACCAATCAAATGGTGAGCAGAGAGTGCGCAAAGTTTGATCGATCCTCTACTATGAGTGGTGTTCTTTATGCGTATTATGAAATGAAAGCGAAATCTCTCCGAAATGACTAATAAGATAAAATAAGTTGACTATGTCATGACCTCACTTTTATTAAGGAAGCACCAAGGTAACTCCAGCAATTTAACCCAAAAAAAAAAAAATGAGTTCACGAGAGATGTCCATGGATACAATTATGGAAGATGAAGATTCCTTTGTTTCTAATACAAATGCAATCTGTTAGTGAAAAACTTACAAGATAACAAAAAATTACAATATTACAATCTTCAGGTTGAGGCGCGGATATCTCGCTCTCTTTAAGGAGATTCAAGCCAACTGCAACAAATGTTCTTCACTGGTCCAGCAGTAGTCCTCTTGACTTGTCCCCTCCAGGATACAACAGCCTTCACAAAGTATAAATCAACAACTCTGGACAAGAGTTGAGTCCAAAGCTCCACAAAAGAAACACCTCCCTTCAACTAATAAGAACTCTCTTTTTGACAAACTTTATGCACTCTATATTTTCTTGTCACTAAACCAAATAAAGATCACCACTATTTATACTAGAAGAAGTCTTTCTAGCAATGAATAGGAAGATAATGATGTAGTAACATAGGTTACAAGGATAATGAAGGAATTAAGAATGGAAGAATGAGAGGGGTAACCAAAGCCTCTAACGTGCATTGGTACAACGGCCAACTTTCCAACGTTCACAGAAACGTACATCACAAAGGCTAATGCAATAATGCCTTTGGTTATTAATTATCCACTAAGGCACAAATGTTTATCCATTGCAAGCACAAATATATCTTACCTATGTCATGTGTCACTAATCCAAATAGGAGCTTGGGGAAAATGGAGAGAAGAGAAATGGAGAGGAGCCGGATCCGTCCAAATGGGACTCGTCTATTGTTTGGATCACGATCCCTTTGTTGACTAGAGTTATTGTTTTGTTAAATAAATACTCACTTTCATTCAAGTCTCTTAATAATAATTAAAAAAAAATCTCTCTATCCCAATTTATATGACTTATTTTCTTTTTTAGTTAGAATAACATATTTATATCATTCATTTTAGATCACAAGTTTTAAAAATCTTCCTTTTTTTTTCAAACTCCGTGTGGAATCAAACTATCTCAAATAAAATTGGACGGAAGGAGTAATAAATAATTATTAATGACCAATCAAATGGTGAGCAGAGAGTGCGCAAAGTTTGATCGATCCTCTACTTTAGCGATCTTCAAGCATTGATGTTGAATATTAGACCCAGTAATGTGGAAGCAATGGCTTTGAACTCTGTTTTCCATTCCAGGAGCAATTGAGAAAGTGTTGGATTTAATAAAACAAATAGAGCCGAAGATTGTGGCCATGGCCTAACAAGAAGCGAATCACAATGGGAGTGTCTTTAAATACATAATTAACGAAGCATGGCTTTACAATTCAACAATGTTCGATTTGCTGGAGAACTCAGAGTGGACTAAGCGCAGCACTCTAGGCTTGAAGATTGCGGGGCAGTACCTAGGGCGGGAAATCTATAACTTGGTGGCTTGCGAAGGGACTAAGCGAGTTGTGAGACACGAGACGCTGAGTCAATGGTGAGTGAGATTTAACTCTGCAGCGTTCAACCTGGGTTCAAATATGTACAGACACGCAAACTTGTTATTGGCCTTAATATGGAGAAGGATATAGAGTAGAAGTGAAAGATGGGTGTCTTATGTTGAGTTGGCATAGTCGCCCGCTCATCACCACATCTACTGGCGCGGCTATGTCGCCATGTCTAGGGAGTCAGTCAATGGGTGAGGTTGCTCTGCAGCTGTCCTGGAAAATCCTGCTACTCTGAGGAGGTTTCTTTGCAGTTGTCCTGCATCATCCAATACGTAGTTTTATATGTTACTCTTCTTTTACTGTTTACAGGTACTGTCTTAGATGTATCAGACAGTCCAATTTGATAACATTTGTGAGATGGTTCTTTTCTTCGACCTCACTGTTATAAGTTATTGAGAGGATCTCTGCAGTAGAAATTAAATTTGATAACGTGAAGTGCACAATCTTCTGAAAATAGTCTCTTTACCTCCACGAGATAGGGGTAAGGTTTGCGTACACTCTATCCTCCCCAGACCTGCGTATGGGACTACATTAGATTTGTTGTTGTTGTTGAGGGTAGCACCTGGATGTTCCTCCTTAATGTCATATTCAGAACTTGTAATATAATTGTCTGTGTTGTAACACTCTTTTCTGTATATATAAAAGTTGTCTTCTCTTATTCTCTATAAAAGTTTCCTCCTTAATGCACCCGATTATACTTTTCTTTTGTTATTCTCTATAGGATCGCTTGTCACATTTGGCTGAATCCCTTAACAACGCAAGGACAATGATCTATCCCTTGCGAAGGAGGGATGCCTCCTCACATATGGCAGTGGTAGTAGAGAAGGAGCACAAGAGACTTCTTACACAAAAATCCATAATTGAGAAACGAAAAGAAGAGCATTAATCTGCTTCCCTCATTCATAGGCTTGGGACTAAGGTTGTCGACAACTACCATAAGTGAAATGTTAAACTAGCTTACTTGTTACACGTGCAAAGGTTCAACTAAATTTTAATAGACGTTTTCACAGTCATTACAAGGTCAATTGAGAACCGAAAAGAGCAAAAAACTAAAATTTTACCGAAAAGAGCAAAAAACTAAAATTTTAGATACATTTAAAACATAAGTAACCTAACATAAAGCAACATACACAGATAGACTATAAATTGGGAACAGAACCAGATAAGCTTAAAGCTACTACCTTCTACAACAGTTTCACAACATATGAATGCAAACAACTTGCTGGATTTCCAATTACTCTATTCTACTTATCAATAATCTTTTGAGATGCATTTATCAGATTGTTGCTGAAATCCCAAAGATTCCTAGCTAACACTTCGTCTCGTGCAAGCTTGCTTGGCTTATACTCGTTGCAATCAGAAAAGTACTTTCCAGTCACTCCCTTTAAACTTGGATGGAGGGCGACGTAGCAAGTTGTAGCTGCCCCCTGGAAAATAAATCAGTTTAGTAATTAATCAGCGTTTATCAGCTTTCAAATGTAATGAGAAACTGTCAACGTATGTTGCTCAGGCTCTTTAAAAAAATGTACTCTCGGGTTTGTGTAGGATCCTCTAAAGGCTATATACTTGGAGGGTCCGAGCGATATAGTTGTTACCTGAGGGACATTCTTCCACAGTAAACAAGTGAAAACCCTTAAGATTCCTGCCAATTAAAAGAAAAATATTCCAATTAAAACTCGGAAATTCCTCGAGCTAATCTTTTGTATGAGGGTTATATGTAGCGTACTCATCAAAAAGGCTGAATGTCTCATGAGATTCGTCATTATCAGACCCGGATGAACTGAATTGACAGTGATATTTGCTCCCTCTTCCTGCATTTCACGACAGAATTGCATTTCTAACACCCTTCGAGTATCTTTTTTTATAAATGTCGTTCTTTAATTTGTCTCAAATGAAGTTAATGAAATAGAAAGTAACACATTAGCTTAAATATTCATCCAGGGGCAGGACAGCTAGTAGTAACTAGTATGCAGACTTAGCCAATTACCTGCAAGCGGCGAGATAGCTCATTGGCATGTAGTAGGTTGGCTAATTTGGATTGTCCATAGGCCACTTTGTCTTGATAACTGATCAGTGAAACGAATAATCACAATGTAGAAATCGATTCCACAACGTACTATCGCTATATAACTTTGTGAATTAAGGTTACCTGTTTTTGTCGTTGATATTGTGGAATCGTATTCCTTCACTAGGGCAAACTAGGTGAGCTACTGATGACAAATTCACAATTCTACCTTCAATACCAGTAGATTTTGCTGTTTCCTTCATTTTGTCTAGAAGAAGGTTAGTCAAGTAGAAATGACCTGAAAATTTCCCCCAAAAAAGAAACAGAATCAAATCAGCCACATCCATGAGAGAAATGATCTATCCGAAATCTTGATATTAAAAATTACGCGTTATACCAAGATGATTTGTAGCAAATTGCATCTCTATTCCATCCTCGGAAAGCTGAAATGGACAGAACATGATACCTGCATTGTTTCTGTTTTCGCAAAGTATGTTCAAAAACAACACGGTACACGTGACTCCTATTAGATGCAAAATCCAACAATATATCAATGAACGAAGATCGAGTCAATTACATTAAGATGTTGAGAGGAAGGTTAAGTGCTAAGAAGTTATCTGCAAATGCCTTGACCGATTTCAATGAGCTGAGGTCGAGTTTCAGAATATCAATACGTGCAGTTCTGTTTTCGTTCAAAATGCGTTGTTTTGCTTCATTTGCAGCCTCCATATTTCTTGCAGCAACAATAACATGGGCTTTCCTCAGAGCTAAAACTCGTGTTGTCTCCAAACCAATGCCGCTTGCACCTCCTGTGGACAAAATGTATTATTGTATAAATACAAATTACTTCAAACTTACCAGAAGCACCGCACAATCTATAATCATCAACAGGATAAGACAAGTACCCCTAGACCCCTAGACTATGATCGAAATCTCAGAGACACAACTTAACTAAACTAAGGTCCTATTATCATCCCGAACTCAATTTTTTGTAATTTTGCACACTTTTTTAGCATACGTGGCATCTCCCACGCACCTCAACTACATGGAGTCACAGAGTGTGCCATGTAAGCCAAAAGGTGTATAAAATTATAAAAATATGAGTTCAGGGGTAATACAAACTTAGTTTAGTTAAGGTATGTCTCTGAGATTTCAGTCATAGTCTAGGGGCTATTTGTGCCTTATCCCCATCATCAACAGTATAAGGCTACTTGTGCCTTATCCCCATCATCAACTGTATAAATATTTTTGAGATAATATTTTATGTTTATTTATCAAACATAAAACACAAAAAAAAATATGATACATCACTTATTTTTCTTTTAAAAATAATTTCAAAATGATTTTCAGGCAAATATTCTGCTTCATACCAAGCACACACTAAAAGTTGCCTTTTTCTCCTAAATTTTCCTCTTGCCTCCACATATATGATATATCAAATATCCTTAAGGTGTTTAGGAAGGGAAATATAGTTCTAAAGGTTGTACAAGTAGGAAAAAATTACCTCCTCGTAGTGGTAAGTAACGCGAAACGAATTTAATCGATGCCCATGCAAATAGCAGATACAAAAAGTAGGAAATAATCGACACATGGTTCGAATTTTGTCCGGTGTCAATATGGATCCCAAATATCAAGTAAAAAAAAAAGAACAAACAATTGACACGTGGTAAGCTATTTGTACAATTGCTATTATTATTATCACGGAGCAAACAGAAAATCAAGAGAGTGAATAACAAATGATTCTCCAAATTCAAAGAGTAGAGCAATCGTGCCCTACTCAAGCGAGTGTTCTTCCGACACACCTAAATTGGTCGGCAAAGCCTAATTATCTCATGTGATATGTTTAAAATCATATAATTAAACGTCATTTTGATATATTAGATACTCTTTCGTCCACTTTTATTTGTCATGTTGTGTTTTTTAAAAGTCAATTTGACTAATTTTCAAGATTAAATTAGATTACATTAATTCGATATGTTTTTTTAAAAAAATAGATATTCAAAAATTATACGAAAAAATACTATAAATTGCAATTTTTTTCTTATCAAATATGATGAAAAAATATATCGTAATTTTTGTAGTTTGACTCTAAAATAGGAAACTATGACAATTAAAAGTGGACAGAGATAGTATGTCATTAGTTTAAGATAACAAGATTCAAAATTCTTCTTTATTTTTAAAAAATTGAGTTCGATCAAACTAAGATAAACAAATTGAAACGAAGAAGGTCGTAAAACCTGTAATAATAATCGTGAGAGCGGCAGCATCAACACCATGAGTAACCTCCTCAGCAGTTGAAGCTGATCCAAATCCACTTGCTCCTCTTATGCCTGTTATCAATCTCAACATTTCTTTTTCCTTAATTAAGAAGATAGAAAAATTGTGTGTGTGTGTTTTTTTTTTCTACGAAGGGAAACTATGAAATAAAGATTCTAAGTATTTGTAATGTGAAATGATCAGAAAGTAGAACCTCTATATATATATAAAAAAAAAAAAGGAAAATAATTTATTTTAAATATATAAAAGATAAAAATGGCAAAAATGAAGAATGACGTGGCGGTGGGATATGCAGAGATAGAGAAAAAATACAAAAAATGGTAAAGTAAGATATTGGGAGATTGTTGGTAGTTAATTTGTTAGACAAAACGACATATGCACGCATTCAATGTTCCAATCGGCTACTCTCCTTTAATTTACCCTTTACTAACTTTTCAACTGTATTTCCATATTTAGGTTTGAAGAAGAAGAGTAATTAAGTGATTAAATTGAGTTGCGGAAAATATTAGTAGCTCAGTTGGTTGACTATTTGAAATTTTATTTTGTTAGTGAGGTATTGAAAGTTATGGCTTCAGATGAATCTATGGTTATAAAGTTGTTGGTATTTGTCTGAGTTTTTTACCATAATTAGGTTCATAAAGTCTTCATATTTACTTAGTCTTTTTCTTGTAGGAAAAAGTTTAAGATTCTATAAATAGAGGTTCGTTCCTTGTAACTTAATCAGCATTCACAATGTAGTCTAGGAGCTTTGAGAGTTTTGGTTAGGGGGGGAATTTCTGGGACACAATAAAAGGTAAGACCTAAAAAGAGAAATGAGCTTAGCACAACATACTCAGCTGTTATAGTCCATTAGAGTGTTTGAAATCCCTGAATCCTGACTCTGTACGGAGCAGTAGGCTTGAGTTATAGTCCTTATCCCGTACTACTTGTCTGGAGTAGGAAAGAGTGTGATCTCAGTTTCCTAGCAAGTCAAAGGGAGACCACGTCAAACTCCTCAATCAATATCAACAAGATGTCGTGACCGCTTCGCGATTCTGATTCTCAATTTGGTTTTCTGTTCTGGAACCGCGAGGCCAGAGTGGGCTCAGCGGTCAGCCTCCATTCGCTCAGGAGGGGAATACCCGGTTCATCGGAACTTCAACCAGAAGAGGTAGGCTCGGGTTCCTGGTATAGGTATAAGAAAGCCAGTAGAGCTAAATAGAGGTAGACTGTACTTCTATGCGTACTGAGCTGAGGTCCTCCCCGCAGGGATAAACTATCTTTGCTGATACGTTATCATTTGTGTAAACCTCCTTGTATTCCAAGTGAATTGGTTGATGTTATTTCTCTCTATATTTTGTATTTCATGTTTATATAGTGGGTTGCTCATCTCCTTTGTGAACGTAGGTCAATTGACTGAACCACGTTAAATTTCTGTGTCTTTTGATATATTTCTCGTTTATCTTCTTACTCATGGTCTTTCGAGGTTTGATTTGCTAGCTTCCACATTACACCTAATTATTTTGGATCTAACAAAAGTTGCATTTGTGCTCCTTTATGTTAGGGTAATAGTTCGACTAAATCGACTCCTCTCAATTAATATTTATTTTGTTTTTACTACACTATTGTCGTGCATAAAAGTATACAATAATTAAAAAGAAGAAGCAGCAGCAAATTCAAAGAACATATTGTTAAACCAAATCTAGTTAAATAGCAAACTAATTGGATGCAGTAACACGATAGTAATCTCTCAAAAAAGAAAATAAGGTCAATTCAAATTGACAGGTAAAAGTCAACTAAATCAACGATCAAGACAATTAACTTTAAAATGCAAAAGAAAATAGGGTTTGTATTTAAAATCTAAAGCCATCGTGATATAATTAAAAATAAAAAGATAGTTTTAGTATAATTCTATTCAATTTATGATTTAACGATTAACTAAAATCTTAAAATGAGAAGCCAATCAAAGCAAATTCAAAGAACATATTGTTAAACCAAATCTAGTTAAATAGCAAACTAATTGGATGCAGTAACACGATAGTAATCTCTCAAAAAAAAAATAAGGTCAATTCAAATTGACAGGTAAAAGTCAACCAAATCAACGATCAATACAATTAACTTTAAAATGCAAAAGAAAATAGGGTTTGTATTTAAAATCTAAAGCCATCGTGATATAATTAAGAATAAAAAGATAGTTTTAGTATAATTCTATTCAATTTATGATTTAACGATTAACTAAAATCTTAAAATGAGAAGCCAATCAATGGCCCGATTAAAAAAATTACCAAACCTTTTAAATGTTGTTAATTTAATAACTCAATACTAATAAATCAATCATAGAATTCACTGTCATTAAAAAAATAATTAATTATAGTTTATTTTTCAATTAGACGTACTAATTTAACTGGTTTTTACGCACACTTAAAATAGTTTAAGTTCATACATTTATTGAACCTTACCCTCTTTTACGGTGGAATAGACTTTCTCATCCTTTAATAAAAGAGTAAGACCAAACAAATAATTATTGAAGCCACGTTTACAGCGTTTACATCTAAATAATGGGTTTTATCAATCATACATATTTACTTTGAGCAACAATAAAAAACATGATAGATATGTTAGCGTACCGTTTAAATTCTGATTTTTTGTCGGTAGCTAAATTAAACTAAATCATAGTCAGATTTTTTTCTCAAGCTAATACCAAATCAAACAAAAATAACAACAACATATCTAGTGAAATTCCACAATAGGGTACGCAGATTTTACCACTATTTGGTGAAGGTAGAGTGTATGCAGACCTTATATGCATTTCATTTTAAAATGACATACTTTGCTCAGAAACAATATATTTGAGTTCAAATCATATATTTTCTTCAATAATAAACTTGTAAGATACTAACAACACACTACTTTTCTTTTTTTATAAACTTGTTGAAGTAATAATGGTGTAATAAGTCCTTTGGTGCTGGAATTGCAAATATTGGTTGGACACCCAAAAGTAGAAAGGTCTAGCACATACACTTGTTGAAGTCATAATGAAAACACAAAAAAGTTTATGTTACACATCGAGTATAGGAAAATTTCACATCATAATTATGCCACCTTTAATAATTATAACATCTAAAACTATTTTATTTACAAGATAATATATTATATGTATCATTACTTTTAATCAAATCTCAAATCCACCACAACAAAATAATCCTAGTAAAGTAATGTTTATTAAATTTGGCTTTAAGTAAAAAAATTGGCTG
This sequence comes from Solanum verrucosum, assembly GCF_900185275.1. NCBI lineage: Eukaryota > Viridiplantae > Streptophyta > Magnoliopsida > Solanales > Solanaceae > Solanum > Solanum verrucosum. The sequence continues at coordinate 1,313,949 of NW_026020134.1, read as the reverse complement.
TATAAATTCAAACTAAAATTATTGTCATTTTATGCAAATATCTTGAAAAATGAAATTGTTGGACATAAAACTTTTGCGAAATTGAATAATTTTTTTGTCATTATCACTCAAACCAATAAATAGAGATATTAATAAGCAAATTAAATAGTTAATTAGTAACAATAATACAACTAACTTTATTAGAAATATTGACCTAGTTTTGATAATATAGATCACAATAAAACATACACAGAAAAAGACAACGTTCCATCCATTTGGTTTAACTGGATTTTCAGTTTGGACTCCTTTTGTTATTTGTAGTATTTTATATTATTTTTTAATTGATTTTTTATCACAACTCGGCCTAGTTCAGCCTGCTTAAGCCTCATGGGTTATTAAGACTAACTCGGATTGAATTTAAAAGTCATGTTTTTAAATGAGCTTCAAAAATCATAACTCAACCTTATTAAATCATGAACTAAAGTTAGACTAACTTAACAGACTAAGTTCATATTGACGACTCTAACTTCCAACTTCCAGCATCCCGACTTTGTCCAACTAGCTAGTTGGTCTTCACGGGAGGTAAATAGAACATGTTGACCAAATACACACATTGTATATAGATAGGGGTTGGATATAATTAGTGGCGGAGTCAAAAATTTTATAAAGGGTGTTTAGAAATATCACAATAAAAGCTCTTTTCAGAAAAGTAAAACTAGTGAGATTCAAACATGTGAGTACTACCTCATTCCAAGCATCTGAAACTAATGGGCTTCAAGAGTTTGTTATGTTATAAAGGATGTCCAAAATATGTTATTTAATCATTTCGTATATCATTTTACTTGTATATTATGGTATTTTTTTTCCGATGAATTAAACACCCTAACCACCATGTAGCTATGTCACTGGATATAATGCAGAGAGACTTTGCATAGATAATATATCAAGAACTTAGTAAGTAAAATAATCATAATAAAATTTCAAAATTCATAAATTAAAAATTCTGACTCCGCTTCTGCTCGCGAATTATAAAATATCATGTTAACACTATCTAATAGGAGTAGACAAGATTTTTTTTTTTTCCTTGCTTTGTTATGTATATGTTTTTTCCCTCTCCTACAACTTACAAGGATACAACAAGTTGCATCCTTTTTCTATTTCTCATAGCTTTTGGCAGAAGTGTTCACGGTTTAATTAGAAATTTATTTAAACTAAAAGTTCTATATATCAATTCGACTAAAGAAATTGATTTTTATTTAGTTTTGACTTGGATTTTAAATTTTAGAAAATCAATAACATTTTGTTTGGTTTGGTTTTGTTAAAAATAAATCGACGAAAAAATCAAACAATATTTTAATTTAAAAATTAATATACATATATCTTATAATTATATATTATGCAATGTATTGATTTTTATAAATATTTTTATTTTTTTTCATGAAAAAATTACTTATATCTAATAAACTTTATGCCTTAAGCTCATTTCTTAAAAGACACTTATGAATCTAAACTTATTTATTCAAACAAAAAGATTATGAGATTTATCTATATTATTTCCGTACGTACGTTTGGCAACTCAAATGTTAGAATAGGGATATGTGTAAGACTTACACACTGTATGGATTATTGTTACCCATTGTTTCATAATGTACTGTATTGTATTGTACTCTATTGTACTGTACTGTATGGTAGATACAATGTTTGGCTATACTGTATTGTTTGTTGTTGTTTAATAACATTTTTATTGTTTGGTTTGACATATTGTAATTTATAAATTTACTAAAATATCCTTAATTATTCTAGGGTAGGAGGTTTGACTACAATTAAATAATATATGGTAAAGGGTGAAAAAGTATTATGAAATATTATGCCATGATATAATTGAAAAAATAAATTGAGTAACAATGAGAACACACCAAATCGGTTGTTCCATAAAATGGGGATTTTCATTGTTACGTAACAACAAAATTTAATAATACAATACATTTTAAGTAACAATCAAAACAAACATTGTAGGTATGGTAACGATACAATACAATACAATGGGTAACGATGATCCAAGCAGAGTATAGAAAACCTAATATTGTTGAGGAACTCATGTACGTCTGTTTGACGATTTCAAATGTTAGAGTGGCATATTCATGAAACTTAGAGAACTTAATATTGAGGAACTCCTATATTTGTTCGTCAATTCAAATGTTAGAGTACGGATATTTATGAGACTTAGAGAACCTAATATTAAAGAACTCCTACGTTTATTTGACAGTTCAGATGTTAGAGTGGGATATTTGTGAAACTTAGAGAACCTAATATTGAGGAACTCCTACGTTTGTTTGTTAATTCAAATGTTAGAGTAGGAATATTATTTGTTAGACTTAGAGAATCTAATGTTGAGAAACTCATGTACGTTTGTTTGGCGATTCAAATGAAAATAATACGCATAAGTATCATCAAATCAATTTTTGGGGGAAAATTTGGCAAATAGTACTGACTTTGTCCATATAATTTGTCATTATTTGACAAATATTTTTGGCAAATATCCCAAATTCCCAAAAACTAGTTTTTTTTAGTATTTGGGTCAAATCTCATTATTTGGGATCTTTTAAAAATTGAAATTTTACGTCAAACTTTTATCTTTTACAAAAACACCCTCTATAGTAGTTGTTTGCATTGTATTGCATAATTTTTTACGTGAACACCAAAGTAGTGATGAAATATTCAATGAATATGAAAGTGATGATATGGTTGTTGATGAACAATTGACTCAGGGTAACAAAGTCATGTGTTTTGTCTACTTCACGATGTATGGAATGATGCTTGTTGCACTCACTCCAAACTACCACATTGCTCCAGTGTCATGGACACTACTTGTTATTTGTTGCAACGAAGATCCAATTGATTTGTAATACAAACTTATGGTTAGTTTTGATAGTTTTTAAAACCTACGGGTATAAATCATATTTTTCTAAAAAAGTGAAATATGTTTCCCAAATACTATGACCAAACACATGGTGAAATTTCACCCAAATCTTCATCCAAATAATATTTGCCAAGAATATTTGGAAATCTATAACCAAACTCTAGGTTAGAGACATTACGCTTCAAATTACATTTAATTAACAAAGATCAATGGAGTAATTGGGCAATGAAGGCATTTATGTATCATGAATGAGTATTTATGGAACACAAATGGGTTAAGTCATAGAGTATAATAAGTCAATAAATAAAATAAAAACACATTTTTTTTGTTTTTCATTTGGTCCTCAAATAAGTAAATATTTGACACAAACCCTTCCTTAAACCTATGGCTCATGCAACATTTAATAGACATGTGAGCAAAAATCAGTCAGGTCGATAATGTTTCTTATGATATCATAGTTTCATTATCGTTGAGGTTGAGGCATTCAATCTATTAGTGTAATGTTCAAAGTGGTCCTGCCCATTTCTGTTTAATTAATTGTCAAGAAGAAACTACAAGATGAGTTCTTTTATTGAAAAGAAAAATATGCAAAATATTGATTTAACTCTCTAGACATATATAATAATATAAGTAGACATACTTTTTTTCATCAAATTTTCAATCAAAGATCAACGTACTTCATATATTATTGCCAAATATATATATCAAAAAAGTTGAGAACGAAATTTTTAGAGCATACGGGATGAACAATCCAAAGCGTATGTATGCATGGATCATTTTTGTGGTGTACCGGATGAATAACTTTAGATATAAAATGCACATGGAATGAACGACTCACTTATCGAGACATTACTTTTATGAGAATTAAATCATTTATGATTGCTGCTTGGGATTATTTTTTAGGTAGTCTTACTTTGATTTGAGTCCAATGATGCTGTCTTAAAATATTTGTTAGGCTTTAATTCATTTGAACCATGTATCACAAACTTAATTGTGATTATTACTTACGAGAAATTGACAAAAAGTCATCCATCAAATTAATAACCTCTAAATATTTTTGTATATGCATAAAATATACATTTTTATACATTACCTAATCTTTTTTTATATCGATCAGACAAATATGTAACTATCTACTCTATTACTTTTTGTTTACCATCATGAGCCAAAAGAGAAACAAAATCAAAAAGGTTTTCTTAGAATGCTCAAACATACATAACAACAATAAATGTAATTAACTCATTTAAACACAATTTTCCAATTATGACATAAACTTATTTGTATGAAGCTAGTATATATATAGGTACAACTCAAATCACAGTTACACAATAATTTCAATGGTTGTTTTGGCTAAACATTTTTGCTTAAGCTAAGCAATATTAATCTAAAGAACCACAAATTGAAGTGAGAATACATATTATTTAAATATGGTTAAGTAATGAATTAATGAAGTATATATAATATACATAGCATTCATCTCTCCGACTCTCTGGTGTAAATTAAACATGCTAGCTAGGTAAGTATTCATTCAATTATACTTAGGGTAAGTTATCTACATCATACCTCTCGAAATATGGTCCTTTTCAAATCTTACTAACGCGGTATACTTGGTACATCGGACTGCCTCTTGTTTGATAATAAGGAGCTATTTATGTTTGTTTTTTCCTAGTTGAGTAGCTATATTATTAATCGTTTATTCGTTTAATTTCTAACAGTTTAGTTGTGCGTCATTATGATCATTATTTCAGATAGCTAGAATTTATTTTACGTAAAAGCACACTCATATAAACACGTTTTTATTGCATTATTTGTAACATTAAGTAATTTATTCACGATTTATATTATAGTATGATCATGTGCTTAACTGATGGTTAATCAATGTCTTATTATAGTACTCTACTGTAATGTTTTTTTTTTTTTTACTTTGGTATAATCATATAGTATTATCCCTTTAAATATAATGGGGAGTATTTTATGTACTACAAAAACAATCTATTATTGTAATAATGCTTCCGACATGTAGAGCTATCAAAATCGAGTGGCCAAAAACTTGTTTAGTAGAAAAATGAATTTGAATTTGTTTGAAAGAGGTGTACAACAATATAATTAATCTCCAATTAATATAAAAAAATCTTGATTTAGTGGTTGAAGCAGAAAATAATAAATGAAATAACGAACAAAGAAATACTAAATAGTAATCAAAAAATTAAATAACGAAAAAGAGAAATTAAATTCTTATTAACAAGTATTACAAAAGAATAATATTTTTGATCTACATCTTGATCCATTCTTTATTTGCCACATATTTAGTCAAATAATCTTTGCTCAATTCGTAAGAGTATAGCTATATATGTCGGACCAATCGTTTGTAGTTATATTGATCCAAGATGATCAGTTGAATACCTTTCGATAAAAATATATTATACAAAAAGAAAATGGCGTCGCCCGGGTTCGAACCGGAGACCTTCAGTGTGTTAGACTGACGTGATAACCAACTACACCACGACACCCTATGCTTTCCAGAATAAGAAAAAACATATAAAATGATAAAATATGTGTAAGAATCTTTACCTATAATGCCATACAGCTATTAGTTAATTGAAGATCTTTTCTCTTTCGATTCTGGGGCTAAAACCCTTTTTCCCCAATTTCAGAACCCTTCAGATACTCATCCAGATCTCAATCTTCATACAGTTTGTTGTACAAATTATGTCAAATCTGGATGTATCTCTCGATGATTTGATCAAAAGGAACAAAAGTTCCACTAGTCGGAACCCTAGACCCAGAACAACCGGATCTGGATCCGGATCCGGGCCCGGATTCGACTCTGGTCCAGGTCCAAGGCGTCGCTTCCCTAACCGTGCCTCCAACCGGCCGGCGCCATATTCTGTAGGAATCCTTTGTTTAATGTTCCCATTTTGTTAATTGTATTTTGTTTGTGAATATTTTAGGTTTAAGTAATTTTTACAGGTTCATGCACCGGAGTCTACATGGGACCATGATATGTTTGCGGAGCATGCCCCGTCGTCTGCCCGGGGACCTGGGGTGTCCGGGATTGAGACCGGTATTAAGCTCCTCATTTCCAATTTGGATTATGGGGTTTCAAATGAAGATATCAAGGTGATAGTTAAAAGCTTGCCTTTTTGGCCCTTGGGGGTCTTAATTGTTCAATTATGTTGGTAGTGTTGTTAAGTTGCTAGTGCTACTTATTTAGGAAAATGTTGAAAAAGCATTAAATGTAATTAGCTTTAAACACTGTTCCTGTGTCATTTGAACTTGTTAAATGATACTGAACTTTGACTTAAGGGATAACTCTTTGTGCTCATTATTAAGAAATGGGAATGCACACCAGTAGGTTGCTGATATCTCACATTGGTATTGCCTCATGTTAGTACATAAATGAGCTATAACTGTACCCTGTAAATTACACCCTTACCCTGGAATGAGCTTACAACAACAACAACAACAACAACAACATACCCAGTGAAATCCCACAAAGTGGGGTCTGGGGAGGGTAGAGTGTACGCAGACCTTACCACTACCTCGTGGAGGTAGAGAGGCTGTTTCCGGTGGACCCTGGAATGAGCTTAATGATGTTAAATATGTTTTCAGTGACAAGAATAGAGTTCCAGACCCTTTGTGTGAGGGTATAGTATGATGTAGCAACAGCCAAATTGCATTGCATAAAGTCATGTAGTTAGCCTTCTGTTGTTGCAATGACATGAACTTAATGTAGAAATTTGTAGTTGCCAAAAAAGGGGGGAAATGCAAAAAGAACAAGAAATGCTGAGTTCGATTATACAAAGAAAAGATTGATATTTTTTCCCTGGATGTTACAACATGGCAGGTATATGCGTCTAGCTATTGTCAAGTTAATTGAAGAGTTTAACCATGATAAAGAACGATAGATGTATGCATCCCTTTGTGTCTTCTACTTCTATCTAGTGATAGTTTTGTGTCTGCTTGAGTATTGTCAGAGACCCTTTCTGCTCTTTATAGTTTTGGGTAATTGATCTCCACGTCATAAGTCGTCAAATGGCATTCTCTGGCTATATCCCCTTCCTAATGAAAAGAATGAAAGCATGAAATCTAATGCCTTCCTTGTGGTGTTTTTATAGGAGCTTTTCTCAGAAGCTGGTGATATAAAGCGTTACTCAATTCATTATGACAAGAGCGGAAGATCAAAGGTATTTGTATTGCTGTGTGCAATTTGGCAAGATTAAGTTGCTTCAGGAGTTCCCATAAATCCCTATAGTAACAAAAGATTATCTTATATAGGGAACTGCGGAAGTAATCTTTTCACGTCGAAGGGATGCAGAGGCAGCCATTAAGAGATACAACAATGTTCAGCTAGATGGGAAGCCCATGAAAATTGAGTTTGCTGGAACAAATATTGCTCCTCCAGCTCTTCCTCCCATCAGAAATCGTTTATATGGAAATCCAAATCCTGCTCCAAGAAGGTATTTTTCTGTTGTTGGTGGATCTATATCTTCCACTTCTCATCCAAAATCTGTTGGGGATTTCTCAGACTACTGCACGCAGTGTGGACTCAATATGTTGAGCTTCACTCGCTTGGCACCACTATATCCAACATTTTTCCTTTTATCAAATATTTTAATTTACTAAGTGTATAAAATGGAAGATAAGTTATTGAAAAAAATGAAATACTGAAGTTTGTGATTACAGTTTCTTGTACTGTATGCTAAGAGGAATGCATCATTTGTGTGAATTAACTCCTTATATGGTTGCTATGTAATGTCAGGTGTTAATTCTCTCTCCCTTTTTTTTTTTTTTTTGAGATTGTAACATATTTGTGTGTATATATATCAGTTGCACAACGCCTGTGCAACAACCATAACTATAGTGTGTTAAAACAAAGAAGCAGCCAACCGCAGTTCATCTCACAAGGCTTCTAGAACATCAAAAAATGATTCTATGTTTACACCATAAGTAAAACAAAAAGACATTTCGTCTTGATTTTTTTGGTGAAAGCTGTATAAATTTTCAAAATATCTTGAGTTCCTCTCTCCCACTTGTCCCCAGATACTAGAGGGGTACAATTTTGCATCTCTTTCTGTACCTTGAGTTCGTCTCTTACCAACTTGTCCCCCATATACTAGATGGGTACAATTTTGCATCTCCTTCTGGCTTGACTGTCTTCACTCAATGCTACAGCAATCTAAGACTTGAGTAATTTTCCTTGGCATAACCCAAATGATTCCCCTCAAATTAATGAATATCCTCCGTAAGCAAACAGCAACTTCATAGTGCAAAAGAGATGGTTGATTGTCTCTGATTCCTTCCCATATAGGTGACATCTAGAACATAGTTGAATTCCCCTTTTCATTAGATTGCCCCAAGTTAAAATTGCTTCTTTTGCTACTAGCCATATAAAACAGGCTACCTTATTGTTTCCAGGGCCAACAACTAAGCTGATTGCTTGCTTGATTCAAAACCTTGTATGTTGTTGTAATAGTGAATTTTCCATTACTATGCCCCTGCCACCATAATCTATTTTTAGAACTGTTTGCCCTCTTGAATTATTCCCGAGTATGGTAAAATCTCATCAATCTGTCTCTCATTCTACAATCTTCTGAAGGTACAACAGCAGCCTTGGTTCAACCAAACATCACCAATGATTGCCTCTTTTTGGTTGTTTGGATTGAAAATATCTGGATATAACTACTTTAGAGAATCATTACCCAACCAATTGTCTCCACAAAAAGAAGTTTTCATCCTATTCCCAACTTTAATATCAACTCTGGTTTTGAGATTGGGCTACATGTTACTGATGAACTTCCACAGGCATACCACATAACGAGAGGTGGTAGATTTTGTTGTCCAAGGATCTCCGTTGTCATATTTTTCCTGGATGATTTTGTTCCACGGTGGTTGACCCTCCTTAACCATTACATAAGTTGGCAATGATTGTGCTTTCTCGGGTTTCTGATCCCTATCCTCCTTCCTTTTACTGTCTGATAATGTTCTCCATTTGACAAATAGTTGTCTCCTTGTTCGGAGGAACTTCCTTCTCAAGCCATAAATTATCTTTTACTGTAAGAAAAAGATTGTGTGAAGTTCGCGGTATTTCTTTTACTGCAGACAATTTTATATAATCGCTCTTTCTGGGATCCTTCAATTTTCTTATCTTAAATATCTGGTATTGTTTGCGTTCTGTGTCTACCGGCATGTAATTCATCACGATGACTTCTAATGAATTATGTTAAAAATGGATGCTGCTTAGTACGCAAGGACAGTCTGAGATATCCTTATATTCTACCTCCCTCTTTTCTTTATTCAGGATAAGCTCATGCATGTTTTTTGTTTCAGTAGACATTATTTTATATCATATAGATCACATTCAAATAATGTTACTAGAGTGTCTGTTTCCCTTCATCTTGGATGCTTCTTGAAACTTCTTACAATTTTGAAACTCTAAGTTGACTTAATACCATAACAAATAAAAAGTTGCTACCTGATATATGGTCAAACAATGAGATACAATCTTCACAAAGTAAACAGTTAGAAGAGTGTCCTAGTGTTGGGAAATGTCCATACCTATAGTTGGTAAAAGAGCATTCAAGCTTTTATGTATTATATGTTTCGTACTAAAAAATTGTGTTTTTTGAAGAATGAGGGAAGTTCAAGTGTCATTGCACTCATAATGTTTTGATGTAATTTGGTGTGTTGATTTACTCAAAGTGAGATGAAAAATTTATATTGGCACTAGATGAGATTAAAATTTAAATGAAGTAACATGGTTGATGAGGTTCCATTTAACAAACCTCAAGTTGTTTGGCACATAAGTGTAGTTGTTGGTATTAATGTGTAAAGAAAATTTGATGTGGCAAAGTTTTCTCATCCTGTTGTTTAGAATTAAAATGATGGTATTTTCCAGACATGTGGCAACTGGTGGATGTACACCATATCAGTGAAGCTTGTTTTAGTTTGATAAGGATATTACTTTTGGTCTTCTTTCTACAGTTTCAGCTATTCTCATGTGTGGATATTATGTCCTCATCGTGAATAACATTTGTAACTTTATCTTGAAATAATTTGACAGTCAACAAAGAGGTGGTGGATTTAGACGTCCTCGAGGTGGTGGTAGAGGAAGCATGAGAAAGGATGGTGGAAGGGGCAGAGGTCGTGGTGAGAACGTTTCTGCAGAAGATCTTGATGCTGAATTGGAGAAGTATCATGCAGAAGCCATGCAGACAAACTAACATTCAGACATGCTTGATGAGATACTTGTGTAGTAACATGTGCAAGCATCCACAGGATCAAAGGTTATTCTTTTCATGAATTAAACGATTCTTGAAGTCTGATACGGATTCTGGGGAAAAGACTGAAAGGTGCAGAGCCTATGTACTGCTGGAAAATCTTAAAACTTGTATGTTAAGAGTGTGCTTGGTATTATTGCCACATTTTCTTCACATTTGATGGTGTAGAACACTTGCCTTGTAGCTTTCCCTTGTGTTTAGCTTTATGTAAAACTAATCGCGGTGAAATTCCTTACTTTCACAAATCGATTGCTAGAGTAGTTCTGAAATCATGGTTGGTGTTGGTTTATCTTTTGATTATATCCCAGAGCTACCGAGTCTGGTTGAACGCCCCGATGCAAGGTAAGTGAAACACTGAAACCTATTTCAGGTGTCATTGTAACTTTTGCAGCTGCTGGACAGGTCCTAGTCATCTTTTCTGCTGCCATAGGTATAGTTCTAACCAATGTGGAAGCTACTATGTGAAATTGGTGTCTGCAGAAATTTCAAGTTGGTGAGAGGTCCGGACCCAATTTTTCCTGATCCTTCGAGAAAAAGATTCATTTCCAACAAGCCTTACGATGAGCTCTAGAAACTTTGAATGCACTTCTCATTTAGTTCCATTTGTATACGTGGTGATAATATGCAAAACAAAATCAAATATTAGTATGGTAACATTATATCTGTATGGGTCGCTAGATAAAATTTCTGTTTGAATCCTGAGTTACTTAAGTTGGCCTCGAGATAATTACCAACAGCCTAAGCAAATCTCATAAGTTTTATTTAGTATGCCATGTATGATCATTGTGCATTTGTTATCATATATATATATGATAAGTAGGGATGACAATGGAGTGGTGCAGTATAGGCGGATTTAAGACTATGCGGGGCAGTCTCTAAGCGTGCGGGGTGGGGTCATAACCTTTGTTTTTCAAAATTATGCGGGTGTGGGTCTCCTCCCTTCTTGTGCTCTAGTGCCCCCTTCCTGCACTATTCCTCCCCACTAAAAAGAGCAATTGAGAATCTCGAGAACCTTTCTGACCGTTTGTCTTCGCGGAGCGATTGAAAAAGAAAGGAGTATTTCATTCTTCTTGTTTGATAAAAATCTCAAATAACATAGAAGTTTTCTCGTCTATATTTGAAGTTTATTAGTATTGATAGATCAATCGAAAAATATATTCAATCTGAAATTTGAAGTATTTGTTTTGGTTATACTGTGATTAACTGATTGTTTATTTTTTCTTGATTTAGCGGTCAAGTGAAAAATTAAGATTATTGCTGTCAATTCCAGTGATTTCCAGTGATGTATTGCTCACACAGTTGAATTATGGAAATTGGATACAATTAATATATCAAAATTTATTTAAAAGAAAAAAAATCAAGGATAACAATAAATTAAAATATAGTTTCTTTATTTGAAGTTTGGATGCCAAGTTACATACTGTGATGTGTATATATTCTTGATTGTGTGATCAAACAAAAAAATTAAAGATCAGACAAGAATTTTGCAGGAACGGGCTGGGCGGAGCGAGGTGATAGGGTGATATTATAGAAAAATACTATACGGGGCGAGGTGAATTCCTTAAATATTTTGCAGGTTAAGCTTTGTCCCTCATCCCGCACCGCTACGTTGCAATCCCTTATGATAACAATTACTACTATAAATTACTCATTACGTTTAGATGGATGAAATATATTAAGCTCCCGTGTTAATATTTGACAAATAAAAACAAAATGTTTACCCCAACTTTTCATTGGACCGAATAGAGGCAGGCGCCTACTAGTGAAATGTAAATTGGCGTACTTTTCAATGAAACGACTTTTCATGTTTTATTTCCACAAAGTATGGGATGTTTTCAACTTATGCATATACTCAATTAATACATATTTGACTCCGCATTTTAAAATAAATGATATTTTTTTTAATAATGTGATTTAGAAAATATAGTTTCTTAAGTAGTTCTTTATATTAATTAAAAAGAAGGTGAAATTGGAAAATTGGATCAAACTTTTATAAAATAAAATAAATTTAATTATTAAAATTAGATCAAATCAAATATATAATATACAAAATATGGATTTATTGAATATATAATTATAAAAATTTATGTATATAATTTTTTCGGCTGCTTCGATTCTTTCTTCGATTTGTTTTAATAAAACCAATAATATCATTTTTTAAATAAAAATATAATTAAATACACACACAAACAAATCAATCTAATTTGATTTTTAATTCGAATTCGATTTTTTGTCAAACCATGAACATGTAGATGTTGGAAAATACATATTAAGATAATTTAACATTAATATTTTATTTGAATGTTCAATTTTATTACAAATTTAAAATTAGACTTCCAAAATCAAAATAGAGTAACAAATTACTCTCTCCGTTCACTTTTATTTGTCATTGTTTGACTCGACACATCCATTAAAAAATCAATTATTGATATAAGTAGGGGTGTGTATCAGTCGGTTCGGTTCGGTTATAAGTATTATCGGTTCGGTTTATCAGTTTTCGGTTTTTAAATATGCTAAACCGATAACCAAACCAATAAGATATTTGTTATCGGTTTTCGGTTTATTGGTTTTAGGTCTTTAACGGTTCGGTTTTCGGTTTAACCAATAAGAAAATGCTTTCAAAACAAATATATGACTTATCCAATAATTTGATGCGATACGCATACATCGAAATAATCATTCCAAACGGGACAACAAGGACCAACTTGTTGTATTTTGGTCATCACAACAAAGACTTGGTTAATTTTCGATCACCATAATATATATAAAACGAGGTCCCCTTTATGCAATAAAGAGAATCAAATAAAACCAAATCATAGACAAAAGTCAAAACAGTAGCAAATGAGGCCATGCTTATGGTAACTAAATGAAGTTCTTACGTTATTTAAAAAAAACACACACAATTTGAATTCCTAATGTTAATCAAATTGCAGATATTTACAATCGTGCAAAACCTAATATTAGTCAATTATAAACTAACTAAAGTAAATAAGTAATACTAAAAAGTAAAACCTAAAGGTTAAATAACTAAAAGTAGAGAGGAGAGTTAATTGTTAAGTAGTGTTAATTATTGCGTAGGGTTTTATATATTTAGTCTAATATACTACTAATTATATTAATATTTTTTTAATATATTATATATATGTATAACTAAAAATTAAAATAATAAATTATTATATTCTTAATGGGTTATCAGTTAACCCAATAACCTAATATTAAAAACCAATAACGAACCGATAACCCAATAATTTTTTTTTGTAAAACCATTAAATAACCGTTATCCCAATAACACTTTTTTCGGTTCGGTTTTTGCACACCCCTAGATATAAGTATTATGTCTTGAAATTCTATTTGGAGAATAATATTTTTAATGGAGTAATAAATTTTAAAATTGTATTATTTTGATTTGGATTTAATTTTAACAATAAAAAAATAAAAAATTCAGTTTAGAGGTCTAACGGTAGTCGACATACTCATTTTGTTCCGAACATTCCAGAATACAAATCTACTTTAAGCTCCCACTATAAAACCTTCATCTTTACCACCTACGTTCTCTCTCGAAAAACCCTAGTTCTTCGTCGCTTCAATCAGCTCCTCTTCCCCAAAAACTAGCCGACTCTAAACGAAAAGATATGGCCGGCAAGGGAGAAGGACCGGCGATCGGAATTGATCTTGGTACTACATACTCATGCGTCGGTGTATGGCAACACGATCGTGTTGAAATCATTGCCAATGATCAAGGTAACAGAACGACGCCGTCCTACGTTGGTTTCACTGATTCTGAGCGTCTCATTGGTGATGCTGCCAAAAATCAAGTTGCAATGAACCCTATCAACACAGTTTTCGGTAAGATCTCTTGCTTGAGGTTCTAAAATCAGAATTCTGATCATATGTTATGTGCGATTTTATTTGTTTTTGTGTATTTTTATTGTACTTGATATATCCACGAGATTTGATTTCGATATGTTGATTTGAAGTGATTTAGTCATGAGAACTATAATTTTTATTTGAATTCTCTATGTTGATCTGTTGTTACTTCAGTTCAGTACGGCGTCTTTGAATTGGTGAAGTTAGATTAGATGTAAAACTAGATCTATAATTTGGACTACTTGGATTGTTTATCATGAACATATGTTTGATTATCTACCATCTTTGAAGAAGAAGCACTAGCAGAAGTGGTAATAGATGGAAGTAATTGTTTTATTTGGACGTCTAAAACGTAAGCTTTTTTTTTATTCGCTTGGGTTAGGCAAGCAGCAGCTATTTATCAAGTGACTTCACCTTTACCCACCAAAAAGTTACTCCCTTTGTTCAATTTATGATTTTGATTTGGCTTGGAGTTTAAGAAATAAATAAGACATTTGAATCATGGGTCTAAAACTAAAGATTTTATGTCATGACATTTTTTAAAGGGAGTTATAAAATTCAAATTGTAATAGAGAGAGAGCAGTATTTTGGGGAAAACTGAGTTCATATTGTGTTTGTTAAATCTGCCAGACTTGTTAAGATGTAAATCAGGATATAATATAAGCTTAACATACTTGGTTAACTTGGCTTGTTTAATTTGAAGATGAAGTAGTGTATATTCTGCCTTCTCATGCCATTTTGAAATTTCGTTATTTTTCAGATAAAAAGCTGAATCTATGACAAATTAATTTTCTTTTTTGATCGTTTTGTTTATTAGATACCTGATGAGCAGATAGAACTTGGTTATTTAGTGATGGTATTCTTATGAATAAAAGATTGATTTTTGGTTAGATTACAAGCATTTTAATGTAATACATTTATGTGAAATTCCGTTGAAGTTTTTATGGCTGTTTGGAGAACAAAGCACATAATTATCTAGTTTGTTTATTCAGTTTCTTGAAAACAACATTCTTTAATTGTTGACCTAAATTTGTTCACCGTGCAGATGCTAAAAGGTTGATTGGTAGGAGATTTAGTGATGCTTCCGTGCAGAGTGACATGAAGTTATGGCCATTCAAGGTCATTCCTGGTCCTGGCGATAAGCCCATGATTGTTGTCAACTACAAGGGTGAGGAGAAGCAGTTTTCTGCTGAGGAGATCTCATCTATGGTGCTCATCAAGATGAAAGAGATCGCTGAAGCTTTCCTTGGATCAACTGTTAAGAATGCTGTGGTTACTGTTCCTGCCTACTTTAATGACTCTCAACGTCAGGCCACCAAGGATGCTGGTGTTATTTCCGGCCTAAATGTGATGCGTATTATCAATGAACCTACAGCAGCTGCTATTGCTTATGGTCTTGATAAGAAGGCAACCAGTGTTGGTGAAAAGAATGTGCTCATCTTTGATCTTGGTGGTGGTACATTTGATGTCTCTCTACTCACAATTGAGGAAGGTATCTTTGAGGTGAAAGCTACTGCTGGAGATACTCATCTTGGAGGTGAGGACTTTGACAACAGGATGGTAAATCATTTTGTTCAGGAATTTAAAAGGAAGAACAAAAAGGATATCAGTGGTAATCCTAGGGCACTCAGGAGGTTGAGAACTGCATGTGAGAGGGCAAAGAGGACACTTTCATCCACTGCTCAGACCACCATTGAAATTGACTCTCTGTACGAGGGTATTGATTTTTACTCCACCATCACACGTGCTAGATTTGAAGAGCTTAACATGGATCTGTTTAGAAAGTGTATGGAACCAGTTGAGAAGTGTTTGAGGGATGCTAAGATGGACAAGAGCACAGTTCATGACGTCGTTTTGGTTGGTGGCTCCACTAGAATCCCAAAGGTTCAACAACTTTTGCAGGACTTCTTCAATGGGAAGGAGCTCTGCAAGAGCATTAACCCTGATGAGGCTGTTGCTTATGGTGCTGCAGTGCAAGCTGCAATTTTGAGTGGTGAGGGTAATGAGAAGGTGCAGGACCTTTTGCTGTTGGATGTTACCCCTCTGTCCCTTGGTCTGGAAACAGCTGGTGGTGTCATGACTGTGTTGATTCCCAGAAACACCACTATCCCAACCAAGAAGGAGCAGGTCTTCTCAACCTACTCTGACAACCAGCCTGGTGTGTTGATTCAAGTGTATGAAGGTGAGAGAACAAGGACCAGGGACAACAACTTGCTTGGCAAATTTGAGCTTTCTGGTATCCCTCCTGCCCCCAGGGGAGTTCCTCAAATCACAGTGGGCTTTGACATTGATGCGAATGGTATCTTAAATGTCTCTGCTGAGGATAAGACCACCGGACAGAAGAACAAGATTACCATCACCAATGACAAGGGCAGACTCTCAAAGGAGGAGATCGAAAAGATGGTTCAGGAAGCAGAGAAATACAAATCTGAGGATGAGGAGCACAAGAAGAAGGTTGAGGCAAAGAATGCTTTGGAGAATTATGCGTACAATATGAGGAACACAATAAAGGATGAGAAGATTGCATCCAAACTGTCCGCTGATGACAAGACTAAGATTGACGATGCTATTGAGCAAGCCATCCAGTGGCTCGATGGTAACCAGCTTGCTGAGGCTGACGAGTTTGAGGACAAAATGAAAGAGCTAGAGAGTCTCTGCAACCCAATCATTGCAAAAATGTACCAGGGGGCAGGTGGTGACATGGATGACGAAGGTCCTGCTCCTAGTGGCGGTGGTGCTGGTCCCAAGATTGAGGAGGTGGACTAAGTTGGTGCTTCCTATATTGTTTTTTATTTCATAATGTTAGATACTTGCAATTTTTGTTTCAAAGATTCTGCATAGTAGTTGGTTTATAGCAGAAACTTCATGAATAGCTTTTTCTTTCTGCAATGAAGTA
This sequence comes from Solanum verrucosum, assembly GCF_900185275.1. Lineage (NCBI taxonomy): Eukaryota > Viridiplantae > Streptophyta > Magnoliopsida > Solanales > Solanaceae > Solanum > Solanum verrucosum. The sequence goes on along the minus strand of NW_026020134.1, from coordinate 1,297,007 downwards.
TAATCTTTTATGTCATAGTAGTATTTCGAATTCCCAAAATATTGCTCTTTTACCATGGCTGCTTCACAGCCCTCAAGTTTCTCAAACTCAACCAGAAACATCCCTCTGTTAGTTTTTCCATCTATATTTAACAGTTGGATGTTTTTAGATAAGTTTGAGAAACTTAGCTGTTGATGTGAACAATAGGGATAATATTGGTCAAAAACTCAATAACCAAATTGAGTTGTCTGAAGTGAAAATTCAGAATTGCATAAACGGATTTGACTATGGTATTGTAAATTTGTTTATATTATCTGTTTGTGTACTAATAATCAGTACAAGACGATGTGGATTTGGTTCAATGATGTATGTACTATCAAGGACAAGGTCACATTTGAGAAAATAGCAACCTCAAATCTGAAAGGACAGGTTAATGTTTAAGGTTTCTCCACCTCTTCGACTTCAGCAATAGCTAATTTCCAGTAGCTTGACCTAGCCACCTTATGCCAATTGGCATAACAAATGTCATAACATGAAATTATAATAAAAGAAGGTATCCCCATTAGGTATATCCAAGACAAAGAACAATTAGTTAGAAAATAATAATAATTGTAGTCTCAATCAACTCTTAGAGACTTATCGAAAACTAGGTTTTTGATCGCTAGGTATCTTTATCAGGTCCACCTATATGTGGCGCGGAGTTATTGGCTCTCATGATGTGGATTTGTGGTCCTAAAACTTAAGATAAAGTCCATCTTCTTGTAGTGTGTCCCAAGAGAGATTACTTACATGAAGGAGCCCAAAAAATGCCCCAAGCCAATTAAGGAACTTAAGAAAGTGACTAAATTTGTTAAGTCAGTGGTTGAGAGTTGAGAGGAAGTAGTTTACTCAAAATAGTCTTCTTGAGCATCCAGACAAAAAAGGAGACAACTCACAAAAAAAATAAAAAAATCAACAATCATGGAATTAAGAAATGATAGTAACACTACAATGAAAACTTTAGTTGGTAGATTTAAAACAAAACTAGGGATTAAGCACCACCAATCTTGACCACAACAAATGTAACCTCGTACTTCCCATTAGCAATTTGCAAGGAAGGATAAGAAATGAAACAACTACTAAAAACTATACCGTCTCTGTTTATTTTTATTTGTCCACTATATTAATTCTCTAAATTATTTTCCAAGACTTTCACGATGTGAACTTGTGGTCCATAACTGATAACACACACAAGTCACAACATAGTGTCTGCTAAAGTTTTCAAGTGGTTTTTTTTCCTTTAATAATAGTAGTGTTCGGCCTCAACTAACTCCATCAACATAAATGTCGAATAACTCTGTCTACCTAAGTTTGGATAGATGGAAGAAACTAGTGTTTTGTCATGCTATCAAGTGAGGTTCTTTAGTTGTGGTATGAACAAGACCATAAAAAATGCCTTCTTGATAAATTGATGGTAAAGAATAAATACAACAAGTGAAAATATCATGCGTATGCCTCAAGGATAGATGTCCTGTGGCTGTCTTATACCTTTCTGTTTCTGTGGCCTTGGTTTTATTTAGAAAGTTTTATGGTACAATAGATTCATATAGAGCACACAAACTATTCATAGCTGTCTATTATCAAGTTGCACTCAATAGCCAATCAATTCGTTTTTTCACTCTCTATAGACTAACACTATTTAAGGGTAGAAGGATCTTATCCATCCCACCACAATGCAACATTATAGAAGCAAGCAAGCCCAAAAACCGAACTCCCACAATAAAAAGAAGTCATAAAACCAGATACTTCTTTTTGTTAAGTTACCGAATTGCTATGAAAAGCTATGAATTTAATAGATGAACACAATATTAGTGGCTATACTAATAAACCAAATGGTGAAATTTCATAGCAAACTGTTACAATAAAAACTAGTCAAGATAACAACTGCCAACCACAACATTTAGTGTGTTTCGTTAAAACCACACTACAGATAATACAAAGTCAGTGCTGAACGAAGCACCAGCCGTAACAACCACCTATGCATTTCTCCCAGTACGCGTCTAGGTCAACATCAGGTCATTCCCAACAAGGTGAGGACGGAGACAAACCCGAACTTCATGTTCTTCTTCTGGACCATCGCGAACTTTTGGCACCAATATCTCAAGCACCGTTCCTGATTCATCATAATATGCTTCAAGTTTAGCATCTTCAGGAATTCTAGCGGGAAGAGGAATTTCTCGGACGAACTCTCCTGGAAGGCAGTGTTCTGAGGATGAAACTTGAAGCTTGAAAGTCCTATTCTGTCTCTTGATGAACGGGATCCGAGATGTGCTCAAACAAGACACCTTGATTATCCCATGTGTGGGTGTGTTCCGCCATGAAACTTTCACTCTTTGAAGATCTACAAATGGCAAGCTGATTACGATCAAATAACCTTCTTCATCTTCATAGATACTTTTCGCAGCTGTAACAGGGCCATAAGCATCCCTCATCACCCCACTAAATTCATTTAACCAATTTGGTTCGTTTGGGTGAATTTCAAGGTCTGGAATTTGATAGGAAGGAGGATTCACTTGCAGATAACACTCTTCTTCAGTTCCATTTGAGAAGAAGTCCTTTTTCCTTTTGCCGTTGACAGGTAGTAGATCCATTGCGTCTCCATTGCTATGATTGGACGGCTGAGTTGACAAATTAAGTCCAGAACCATTAAGCAGTTTCTTTGAGTTGGAATGTGGGTTACTCTTTATTGGAGGAGGCGGCCTCTCAAGCTCAAATTCGGTGTTGGGGAGATTTCTCCATGTACTGAAATCACTAGCTTCCTGTGGGATAGTGAAGTTCGCATCCCTACCAGTGAGTTCCTTCCATCTTTTGCGCTCCTCTTCATCAAGAACCATGAGATTGGGAGACGACACAATCTCAATCCCATGAACACACTGAGGATTTGATAGGCCTCTGTAATGCTTCCTTTGCATCCTATGAGATCGAATGAAACCCCTATCAGCGCTAAACGGAAATGGACGTTCTCCTTGTCGAGAATGCCCATTCATGTAACTCCGTAGCTGCATCTTACCCAATGCATTCTCAGGTCTATCCTTGAATACCCACATGTACATATTCTCCATATCATGTTGAACCATGAAAACATCAAGCTGGAGATCACTTTTATCAAACCCGGAAATTCCATTACTATCCCGGATCATCTTAGCCTTAGATTTCTCATTTAAAACAGGCTTAAAATAGAAACTAAAGAAAAACCAAGCACCCCAGATGCTATCTACACGTTTTGCACATTTCCTCCCTACTTTAGGCACACTAAGGAAAGTTTCAGTTTCATAGATCTGTGTCCCTAACCCAACATCAAGAATATCATTCCACGGCTGAGTAGGCGAGCTACGGTCAGCTGATAAGGGCAAATTAATATCAGGGGGACGAGTTATGACAACTTGGCGATTCATCTCAAGGTCTAATTCATCATGTGAAGAAGAAGCACTGGAATCCATGGACAAAAGGGTTGAAGGATGATGATTCTCCATTGACAGAGTTGTAAGAAGAGTATCTACCATTTCACAAATTTTTCCCTTGAAAATAGGGACTCTCTTATTACTAATCCTAGCTCCAATTCTTAAGTACCCAAATGAACTTTCTTGAAAAAAATTCAATCTTTACAAGGAACACATCCATCATACTAATCCCAACAACAACAACATTTACACCACCATCAAATCCTTTTTACTTATTCATCACATAACTACAAACCCTCAAAAACCCAAACAACAAAATAGTTAAAAATACCATAAAAGTCAAAAGAAAAACTAGATGAAGACTATATTCAACCCTAACCCAAGAATCTCATTAAACCCTCCAAAGACAGGTAAGAGAAACTGAGTAAATCTTGCAAACCCCATAATCTTTATTTCCCCCAAATGACCCTTTTTTTCACCTCTAATAAACAGAACAGAACTATATAATATAATTTGTGTATCTTTTTCAATGTATAGTATTACCAATCTATGAATCCAAGACCCAAGAAAAGGACTAAATCAGAAGGGATCTTGGAAGAGTACCTTTTAGGATAAGCTTCAACAACCAAGAACCCACAAATACTAGGACATTCTGAAGAATCAATGGCTCTTACCATCCTCATCCTTCAATTTTTTTTCTACTATCTCTTTGAGGAATTTACACAAACACTTAACTTACATGAGTAAAATGAAGAAGAAAAGTCACACAAATATAGAGAAAGGAAAAAAAGGGGACACCATAAACAAAAGCAATTTGGTATTTGGTGCTGGTGACAAAGTGAAGTAAACAGAAATACCCTGTACTAGATAACACCGTAAATGAATGATGATTCAAGAATCATCACCGTTCATCTGGAACAACAACAGTTGTCACCGTTACTCAAAACGGTGACGGTTCTTTTTTGGACTGATTTTGGTGGGGTTCGGGGTGGGGTAGATGAAAAGTCGGGATGGTAAAAACTGAAAGAGGATTGATAAGATCGTTGATGGTGGTGCAGTGATGAAATTGCTCTATCATTAATTAGATATTTTGGATGTGAGCATTAGTATGGAGAAAATTAAGTTGTAAGCGTCACTTTCAAATGAGTCTTGCATTGTGTGATTCAAATGTAATCAAAATTCTAATGTAAATTCAATAAATAATAACAGAATGTGATGCAATGAATGAGATTATTCTTCTCTTAATTAAAAGTCTCGAGTTTAAATTCAAACTATAAAAAAATTCTTGATAGAGAGTACGACCTTCAATTTTATATAAAAATTTAATACAAATAACGTAGACATGATTAAAAGAAAAAAAAAAAAAAAAAGGAGGATTGATAAGTTATTAATTGGGGGTTGGTGTGTAGTGGTTGCTTGTACAATTTGAAGTTTTCTACTTCATTTTTAGATTAGTATTATTTATATTTCCAACAAATTTGACATTAGGGTATTGGTCGGTACGGCTCAAATATAAATGGTATTGGTTATCGTGTTTATAATATGCAAAATCGATAACGAATTAATAAATTAAAAGTATTGGATTATCAATTATCAATTATAAATAGTTTGATTATGGGTTTATTAATAAATAAGGTTGTATTAATCATTTCCATGTAAGTTTATTGAAGAAAGATTTATTAAAAACAGGAAATTATATGGATACAAAATTAATAACATTTTCATGATAAATATTTTTAAAATGTTTCCGATAAAATATATGTAAGAATAAGAGATAAGTTTACTTCTCATTAGAATTTTGGGTTAAACGGTTAAGAATTGATAGTCAAAACAAGATTCAAACAAATAACCCAATAATTATAGGAGCATGAACGATTATAAAACTGACAAATCAATAATCTGAGCCTCCAACAACCTTATTATAAATTTAGATTATCGATTTGACCCAAAATTTGTACAACCCTATTTATCGTACTTAGTTTATTCACAAAGCTAATCTATTTAGAATAATTTTTTAAAGAAAAAATAGGTAGGACTAGAGCTTTAAAAGACTTTTTGAAGAATTAATTCAAGACTCGCTTTCACATTTGTAAAATATTATGAGGCTCACGTTGGAGCTTTATTCTATAATACTTATACTTCAAGCACCTAATTAGACTGTCTATACGAGTCTAACATACACTCAAAGCGTAAGCTTGCTTACAATTTCTATGCAAATGAGCGCAATTGAAATTCCTGAAAAATTATACATTTGTGTATTAATAAGACCATTTACTACTTCTTGAGGCTCAATCTGTCTCCCGAATGAACCATATAACCAAGCATATATAAAATTGACCAATTAGCACTATTGACTCTCAAATTTCTTTTAACAAAAATAATAAAAACTCAATTAATCAAACAAATATGACAATTAAGAGCAGCTCAAATATATAGCAAGTTATAGTGTTACATACTAATTGAAACATAGGGGTGGGGTGGATATTATTTGAATATTCCTTCTAAAACTATATAACAAAACATTATATATTCTCTAGTCAATGATTTTCATGTCTTAATTTTATATATTTCTCTTAAAAATATGAGACTTATATTATTTGTGAAAGCTTATAGATAACGTATTTGTATTAAAAGGTATATTTAATATATAAAACTAATTTATTAAAAGTCTTATATTTTTATTTGTTTTAAATTTAAAACTCGTAAACTCAAAATGTTGACCCAACATTTTAAAGTGCTTCATTATAATTACTTAATTAGCCAATATTTAACCTACTTTACTGATTCAGTGTGGCAATATTCCATTTTAATTTCATCAAAATTTAGTGCTTGGGACAAGGACAACAATTTCCGATTGACTATATTATGCATAGAAACAAGCAAACAAATTCTCTTTGATTATTTATTAAAAAAAACATTCGAGTTAATTTTATAGATTGTTACTCAATTTTATTCAATTGCATTAAAATTACTAAATTATTTTTTTATAACAATTCTAAGATTCTTTACCTAAGTACTACAAAGGTCACTAAACTATTTTTTTAAGTGAAACATCCTTTAATTTTATCTAAATATTTTAAAAAGTCATTAGGAGAAAATAAAATAAAATATTTTATATAATATTTAGAAAAAAATGAATGATCTTTTGATTCCAAAAAAAAATGTTTGGGTAACTTGGCGTGATTTTACAGTACAAGTTGGATGATATTTTTGTTACAAAAATATATTAGTAACTTTTTGTGATACTCGAACAAATTAATAAATTTTTATGTTACGAAAAGTAAATTTAATATAATAAAATAAAAATTAAAGTGATCATCATTTATGAAATCAACCAATAAATTTTGCTATTGTTGGTCAAGTTCACTTTATGTAAGTTTCATATTATTTTAAGAAACGTTCATGTTTTTGCAACATAAATTTATTATCATCAAGTAGTCCACGCCTCTTTTAATGGTGGTTTAATTTGTGGTCCCCTGTATGGGACCTCATCCTTTGAAATATGTTCGAAAATATAAGTCGAGGATTTATCAAAAATAATTATTTTATTTCACAAAGATAAAAGTAAAATAGATTATATCTAGTTATTATTTACTTTGTTCAAATTCTATTTGTAAAATTATATTGATTATGCTATTGTTGGATATATATATATGAGAACCGAGTATAAGAGTAGAGCTAGTAAGAATTCATAGCTTCATCCAAATCTTTTTCGGTAAAAATGTGTAAATATGATCAAAATTATATTTATATAGTAAATATTGAATTCTTTTTTATTTTATCATATATTTACTTCGATTTAAGATTATCTATATATAGTAGACGTTAAACTCTATTCAACTTTTTTATGTGCTCACTTCTTCGTATTTAAGTCTCCTTAATGAAAATTCTGATTCCGCACTCAACAAATAAAAAAAAGAAAAAAAAAAGCATCTCTTCAAATGAGAGAAACTGAAAAGTGAGTTGGCTTTTCTAACAGAGTATTTGTGGTGCTTATTGATTTGTCAACATTCTTGTTTTTTTGTAACCCTCCAATAAACAAAAACTGACACTTAGATCCCCATTCTTTTAACTAAAAGTGCATTAATGCTTAAGGGAGCTTAATTAATTAATTAGTACTAACAATAATTGAATTATTTAAATCCATCCATAAGATTCATCATCAATCCTTGAAACTAGTTCATATATAACCTTACAAAGTGCATTCGTGGTGTTTTTAAGACATATATAGTTTATATGGTCCCTCTGTCTTGCATGTGCAATAATACATTATTATAAGCCCCAAAAGGACTTTTTGCTTACGAAGCAGATAGAAGCAAATTCAAGATTTAAAATGTATGAATTTTTGTGATGATTCTAAATTTATATATATAATAATGATTGAATTTATAATTATATATTTATAAATATTTGATAAATTTCTTAATATATCTGATGATAAATTATTAAATTTATGTAAATTAATAATTTATGAGCTAATTCCGTCCCTACAACCAACCGCCCATTACAATTTTTCATGTTTCCTAGTATGACTCTTTTAGATGCACCCATAAAGCAAGGATCACCAAGAAATTTCTTCTCTGTTTCCTAAATAATCTAATTTAATCCATCTTTTAGATAATCCTATTTTATATGATTATACGTATGTCACTAAATGTGATTAAAGAGATGATAAAGAATTAAAATATTTAAAAATTGTTAATTTTACAAGACAGTGATAAACGTATTTGAATTTATAGGGAAAAATATGTCAAATATTTTTTGAGAAAGTTATTTTTTTAAATAAAAAAATATATTTTTTGAGATAATAACTATTAATTGAGTAACTATTTGAAAAAAAAATTCTCAAAATTAATTGTACCATATGGAACAAAGTGCAATCTTATTAGGATTAACATCTGCAGAGGGAGCTCAATGATTATGATTAATTAATTTTATAAAATAATTTCACTTTCGAGCTCTCAATTATTGATATATTTTTATTTTGGTCTCCTAGTAATATTTCACTAAGTAAATGTGTTTTTAGTCCCTTTACGTAGAAAATATATTGTATTTATATATACTATTACTTTTACTCCCATTTCGTGGTCATAGAACAAATTTAACCTGATAAATAAATAATTAAATTTTTTCATCATCATTGATAATTCATCAAATTTTGGAGATTTAGAAATAGGAGAATCAAATGCTTTCTCCGTTCACTTATACTAATCACGTTTTGATTTGGTACACTCATTAAGAAAATAATTATTGATATAGGTTTTTTACCAAACTATCTTTATTAAATGATGTTTAGTATTAAATCTTGAAAAATGATTTGACAAAGAATATTTAATGATGAAGGTAAACATGGAAAAATATAATTCTCTTTTCTTGATATATCAAAAGTGATAAGTAAAATGAAAATATATTTTAGGAAAAAGTACAACAAGTAAAAGTAAATAGAAAAAATATTCACACTCGATTAAATATGTTTAATCAGATATCACGAGTATCAAATTCACAAATTTCCCAGTACACGAAGATAGACCGGAAGAATGTGATTAAGCAATTAATTAATTATGGAAAGAGGTGCGAAATACCTGTAGTTTTAGTTGCCCACTAGGATGTCAATAACTAAAAAGTGCATTTACTTTATTTTAATTAGAGAATTAATGACACGATTAGAAACAATAATCACCTCTAAAATATTTATTTATGATAACCCCAACCCCAGATATTACCTTAATAATATAAGCATAATAAAAAGGCAATGGTCTAGGTGGTTTCTTACTATGACAGATTACCTCGTAGTTTCTTGTTTAGATACAAGTTTATTTTACTCCATTTGTAAGTGGCTAAGATATCCATTTGATTAAAATATTTTGAAAAATAATATCTTTAGGAAAATAAATTTCTTAAAAGGAGAAAAATGAATTCCTTAATGAATATGGTGAAAAAATAAATTTTATAAATAATATGCTATTAGACTTACACATGTAGAACCATTTTTAATTTTGATAAAGCAACACGTGTCACTACTCCTTCATTAAAGAGTGACGACATGTATTATGTCGCTCGACTTACAGTGTGACACATGTTACAATCAAATTTAACAATACTTTTCATATAGTACTTTTTAATTTTATTATTTTGGCTTCAACATTTTAACTAACAAAGAATTTTAAGAGTTAATCTAGTTATCACTACTTCATAATACCATCCTTCTTGCATTGCTGGTTTTGTTATTTAGATATGATCATTATTTTTGTTCCTCTCTCATGGAGGTGCGCTCATTAAGTCATAAGAAAATATTTCGTATAGTTGAAATAAATTTTTAAATAAAATAATAACTAACATATGTCGTCAACGATAGTTCTTATTTCTTTATTAAACTCTATGATTATCTATGTTTTTATGATTATTAAGTTAAAAAATTTCGTGATATATTAGATTATAACATGTTAACGTCTTATAGATATTGTTACTTGATTTGATATCTTATTTAGACTCAAATAATATTAATAAGTGAGAAATATATGTTGAAAGATAAAATATTTTTTTATTAATTACGTGAAGTAATAACTGAATTTGGTTGAATATCTGAATAAACCCATAGGAAGATATTATAATTCTTTAGAACCTCAAAAGAAAGGCTAAGACTAACAAGAAGTCAATAAAAATGATAACTCAATCTATGTGATTAGATATTTGATAAAGATATTTATATAAATAATAACAATATATTGATACTGAAACGCTAAGAGAGAGTTTTTGACTATTAAGTTTTATCGATCTAACTTATATTCATAGTTTAATAGTTTATCCTATGGCCGGTGGGTTCATGGCTTTAATAACAATTGTTCTATTCTTTCACTGGATCCAAAATAGTCCCTGTATGTATTGACTTTTTTGTTTCCACAGTTTCATATATAAATATAATAATTAGATTTTTTCAGGAAAAAAAATCCTCATCTTTTGATTCGACAAAATTATTTTAAAATATTTGGAAAAACTGTTAACAACACAACAGATGTTTCAAAAGAACATCTTGTAGTACTATTAGTTATTGGACACTTTCATTGAGAGCGTGCCATGTGTCATGCTACTAAGCTTGCAATACGATATACGTGTCAAGACTTGGGGTGGACATGGTATGGTATATACCGAATTACCGAACTAAACTAAAAAATTTAATACCGTGATTTTGGTATTTGATATACATTTATAAAAAAAATTATACTCGATACGGTGTTTGATAGTTAGATATAACATACCAAAATTGATATATATATATATATGTTGTTATTATTATTATTATTAAAATACTAACAAATATACAACCTAGTATAAGTAATAGAACGTGAAACTTTGTACTCCCTCCGTTTCAAAAAGAGTGGTCTAGTTTGACTTGGCACGAAGTTTAAGAAATTAAATAAGATTTTTGAATCTTGTGATCCTAAATTAAAGTTATGTCAAATGTACAAAATTGCTCTTAATCTTGTGGTCTTAAACATGCCACGTGGAAAGCTAAAAGTAAAATGTTACCAAAAAAGGAAAGAGGTCATTCTTTTGAAACTGACTAAAAAGGAAAGGAGGTCATTCTTTGTGAAACGGAGGGAGTATATTCTATTTTGAGTGAAATATATTTGAAATTTAACTGATTAACAAAATGAGTTGTTTGTACTTTATTTTGAATATATATTTATACATGTGTAATGTGTTAGTATGATTTGAGACTTTTTAAAAAAAAAAATTGAAGTCATAATACTTTATTATACGAGTATATACTAGTCGAAGTTGAACAAACTTTGGTTACCGATTTACCATATCGTAGAATATGAAAATCGAACTTTAAAATATCGAACTATTTCGAATTAAATTGATATGATAATAATATAGTGTTTTAAAAATTGAATACCAAAATTACAGTATTGAAAATTTCAAATACCTACAGTATCATACCATGTCCAACCCTAGTCATGACTATATAAGACCCTTTTGTTTTTTCTAAAGAAAGCAACAAGTGTTGGTCCAATTATCACTCAATTATGATACTTATGTTCTTTTAAACCTGTTGATTTTGTAATTTAGGTTTCTCTCTCTCTCTTTGAGGTGGCTATTTTAATTTACAAAGATAATTTCTTAGAACAATGTGGTACGACTCTATTAATTTGTGTATCAACTCATAGATATAACATCCTAATAATATTTTATTTCCCATTGTTTTGTCAAATTAAACTTGCTCCGATATATTACCTTTGCTTTTATTTATGAGTAAATTTTAGGTTTAGCAAACATAAAAATCATATTTGTATGTTATAGCTATAGTTTGTATAATTGTGTTTCATAGCAAATTTTATGTTTGCTATGGAGCATCAGATAAATCGCAGACAGGCATTCGTATGTATAAAAACGCAGCGATTGTATATGTATATCGATTAGATAATTGTATATATGTAACTACTATGTATATGTATCAATGATTGTGTTTGTATATCTGCATAAAATTTGAATTTGTATACAATTGAATCGAAATAAAACATTTATATATCAAATCTCTCTCTCTCTTGCTTTATACAACACAAATTATACATTGTAGTTTGTATAATTTGTATTTGTATACGAGAAAGAGAGAAAGACAAAAGAAAACTGGTAACGGAAGATCCATATTTGTAATGTATAGGACGAAAATATATGTATTTGTATTTGTATATACAGTTTTCTCTCGTATTATACAAACACAAATGTAAGAGACGTGAGGGAGAGTGACGAACGAAATTTCTGGGGAGAGAGGCGAATGACAAGTGTTTGCTACGGATTAGAATTAAATGAAACTGTGGATATAATATTTAATTTGAATTAGTGGTTTGCTATTTTATATAATTTTCCCTTTATTTATTTGTTCAGTATATACTTTAAAAAATAATTAGGTGGACATAATATCATTAAATTAATACATTGAATTATGAATGTCTCAAGGAAAAAATAAAGAACAAATAAATAGTATCATTTAGGGAATGGACTAAAAGGAAATGGACGGTGTATTTTTTTTTTATTTTTTTTTAGGTTGAAGTAATAATCATTAGATTTGTACATCGAATTTAGAAATGTGTCAAAGGTAAATTTGAGAAAAAGAATGAAATTGTCCTTTATGGAATGGAGGAAGTATTTTTCTTTTTAGGTTTGAAATAATTATCGTTAAATATCTTTTTGTTTGTCAACATCAATTATTTCGAACCAACTTTAAAAGCTAAAACATCAATTATCCTTCTCTTGGATGGATTTTTCAACTATCTCTACTTTTTTTTAAAAATAAAAATAAAATAAGAGTAATATTGATAAATTACTCTATATTTAAAGTTAGGGAAAATAGTCTGAAAAATACTCTAACTTTGGTCGAAATTATTGTTCGATACCAAACTTTGGAAATGACCTTTTACCCCCTGTACTATTTATGTGTCTACGTGGACATCATAAATATTTCACGTGGGCACATATATACCTTCAAAATACACTATTAAATAGTGCAGGGATAAAAGGTCCTCCATAAAATTTGATATCGTAACATCAATTTCGACCAAAATTAAAATATTTTTCAGACCCTTTTTCCCTTAAAGTTATTAACTAACTTTCTTATGAGATGTGCCCCACCTTAAAAATTTATTTATTTTAGAACAAAGAAAGAAATCTAAAAATAAGAATTTTATAATTAAAGCTATTAAATATCTTTTTGAAAGGATGAACAAAATTTTTAAAAGACGAATAATATAAAGGTAGTTTATTAATCTCAACAACATATTTATGCCCCACATATAGGTAGCACTAACCGAAAATGCCTTTTAACATGAAAGGCAGTTGGAGAAATATTTGAAAAGGATTAACAAAGAAACATGACTAAATTCATTGTTGTCAAAATTGAGATAAGTTGGTAGGTTCAAATAAAGTATCCCATCTATTCACAAAAAAAGTAAAAAAAATATTTCTCTCCGTTTCAATTTATTTTTCCCTTGACACATAGTTAGAAAAAGTAAATAAGTAAGATTTTTGCAGTATATCGTCTTATATTAAAGATATGTGAAATGTATCAAAATGTCATCTAATTTTATAGTCTTAAACATGTCATGTAAAAAATTGAAACTAAAGAGTAGTACGAACAGAAAGATATATACACTTTTATAAAAATAATACAGACTAAAAAGAAAATAGGACAAACAAATTGAAACAGGACGAACAGGTTCTCCTTAAAAGGAAGTACAACAACAACAAAAAAAAATTCATGAAATAAGATACGAAGAGAATAAAGTATAAAGTCTTTATACTATTTTTTTGAGGCAAAGAGATTATTTCCGGACGTTAAAGAAAATTAGGGTGAGAAAAAGAAAGTATCATTTCATCATGTCAATAATTGAAGAAAGCACCAAAGTATTGGTGGAATTGGAAATGATGATAATATTTCCATTATAACTTTGTTGACAGAGATATCTGAATCTTCTTAGCTGATAAGGAGTTCACTTTGTCTAGATCTGCAGAATCAATAATTTTCTGAAATGCTATCATCTGTGTAAACATTGTTTTTCCCTTTTCCAAATAAGTGGTGTCGATCATACATTGATTATAGCAAAAATATAGTGGAAATGTGATTCAGGACATCTATTTAAATTTAAACAAATCGAGTGATTTACGGGAATAATTTTGAAAATGAATGATCTTAAATTTTTGACCTCGTCCATTTGTCCTAGGGCAACATTATTAAAATTGGACCTTAAAAACATATATAAGGAAGCGAGAGTCAAAATTTTAGGATTAATTACAAAAGTCCCATCTTTTAGTTTACTTATTACCATTATCCCCTATAAATTTTACTAATCTCCAAAATCCCTCATTTTCACGCATCAAATTAGTGTATCTCGCGCATTAGATTAATGTATCATGTATAAAATGTACATCAGATTAGTGTATCATGTATAAAATGTAATGTATCTTACTTAACGATTAATGTATCTCGTGGATCAGATTAATGTATCAGCGCTTATATTATTGTATCAGTTTGAGAGATTTCTGTAATTATAAACTTTTAAGGGATAGATTATAATTTTGCCTTAAAAATATGTGATTTCTGTAATTTGCCCAAAATTTTAAGATCACCCATTTCTAATCGTACCTATGTCATGTGTCACTGGATCCTTGGCCCGGCTTTCTGATCAATTGGGCTTTAAAGACATAAAGAGTCAAAAGACCCTTTGATTTGTCCAACCCTATATTGATCTTCAGACAGCAAATAAATGGAAGAATTACCTAATAATTAGATATAGTTCATTACAATATATATTATAATTTTATATTTTTAAAATATTATGTATCTTATCATTAATTAAGAGTTTCCTGTTAAGAAAAATACACCAAGATACACACATTTTTGTTACTATATAACACTATAATAAGGAAAGAGGCGAGCGAGATGGAGAGAGAGGCAAGTGAGATGGTTATGTCACTCAGATACATGAAAATCACACTAGATATATGTATTGGATGTATCTGGTGTGATTTACATGTATTTGGAATACAAGATACATACGAGAATGGCGAGTAAGATGGAAGTAGGCGAGTGAGATTTGTTATGAAACCCAGATACATGCTAATCCCCTTGGATGCAATATTATATCTAGAACAAATTATTCCTAATTTTGACCCCATGTATCCTGAGATATATGTATCTGGATGCATTTGGATGCACCAAAATATAGTAAGATTTGCAATATTATAAAATAAAGTATATCTAAGTAATTAGCTCCTAAACTAGTAAAATTTAAATAAGTTTTCCAATATAAATACATTGTATAAAAGTACTTTTATTAAGGAGAGACATATAAAATTTTGCCTTTTTTAATTATTTAGCGGCAGGAAATGGCACATAAATACATTGTATGAAAGACTTTCATTATTCTGTCCTGAGTTTAACTTCTACTTAGTATATTAAAGATTTTTCATACTATTAAATCACTTGAAATACTAATATTGACCTAAAAATTAAGGAGCGCAACCAGCTACAATAGATTAAGTTGTACTAATAGTAACAATCAGAGTTGAGAACTGAATTTGAAGAATTAACCTAAATAGCCGCTCATCCATCTGTTTAAATTAAATATATACTTTATGTATAATTAGTATTTAACGAGCTATTTATGGGAAGATCCTGATGAACACCTTGTCCTGGCTAAGAGGCCCAATCAAGTCAGATTATACCAGCAGAAGGAGATATATATATATATATATATATATATATATATATATATATATATATATATATATATATATATATATATATTTCTCCCAATTGATCTTTCATTGAATGATCTCATCCACTTGATGCTTAATGAATATCTAATATCCATTTGATGATTAATAAATAGCTGACATTGATAACCTAATGTTCGGTGAATAAATATTCCCTTCGTTTCAAATTATTTGTCAATTGTCGTGATTTTAAAAAATAATTGTCTCACATTATTTGTTATTTTAAAAGTTCAAAATAGATTTAATTATTTTTTCTTATTTCATTCTTAGTACATATTATTTGTTCTTAAAAACTACAAATTTCTTAATAGAGTGTCATAGTTGGTTCACGAATAAAGTTATTGAGGGATTATAGTTCTAAAATTATAATTTTGAGACTAATTTATCTCATTTGAGAGGTGGAATAAAATAATACAGTAAAACCTCTATAAATTAATATAGGTGGGACCATAAAATTTTATTATTTTATAGAGATATTATTTAATCGATAAATTAATATTTATTAATTTAAAGAATGATTTGATATTTAATGAAGGTTAATTTTGATTATATCATAATTATTGTATCTTACTAATTTATGTATCATATTTATTGATTTCACATAAAAAAATATTATATATAAAGTACAACGAATACTTCAAAATCATTGTATCTTACTAATTTATATATCATATTTATTGAATTGTCACTATCATGCAAACAAAAAGCATGGATGACAAGTGTGCTTTTTGATGAATATATTTGTTGGTTTGACCACAAAATGCATGGTAGACGAGTTTTGTTTATGATAGATAATTGTCCAGCCCATAATATAAATAGTGAAGGACTACAAAATGTTGAATTGTTTTTCTTGCCACCCAACATGACATCCAAATTTCAACCTTGTGATGCAGGGATAATAAGAGCTTTCAAGATGTATTATCGTAACAGATTTTATCGTAGGATATTAGAAGGCTATGAAGTGGGACAAACTGATCCAACAAAGATTGATGTTTTGGATGCTATCAATTTTGCAATCCTTGCTTGGACAACAAATTTCCAGCAAGAGACAATAGCAAATTGTTTTCGACACTGTAAAATTTGTTCGGGGATGCAATCTTAAAGAATTTGAATGAACTCACTTGTGAAAACGTCATTCATGAACTTGAGGTCGTGATTAATGATTTCGATTACCACAATAAAATGAATGTGAATAACCTGTTGGAATATCCGGGTGAAAGTGATATATGTTCAGAAGTCCAGAGCTCAGAAGAAATTGTTAATACCATTGAAAAGCGATGCTGATGAAGAAGTTGTAGATGATACTATACCTTTTGAACCATAAGGAAACATTTATTGCATTTAGAACTCTTCACAATTTTATCGTGCAGTTCGAAAAGACAACATCGGATCTCTTGGATGCAATAAGAAAAGTTAGAGATGAGCTTCAACTAGATTTAAATTTTAAGAAAAAACATAACACAATAGAATCATATTTCACTAAATTGTCTTAAATATATTTATACTTTTAAAGAATTATTAATTTATGATATTAATAGGACCATATATTTATATAGGGGTCTTCTGGAAATATATTATCTTATTATCTTATCGAAATTGGTGACTTGTTCCATGGGCCCAAGTTGGGACCGGAGGAAAATATTACTTTAGAGAGATTATTAATTTACCGAGTATTAATTTATAGAGGTTTTACTATACCAAGTTGGATAAAATATTCAAAGTTAAGTTTCAATATTTAATTAAAAAAAATATATATCTTAAGATATAAATTAGAGTAAAATAGTAAAAAAAATTCAATTAATAGTTTTTTCAAGAAGCATATAAAAGAAAAATACGATAAATATTTTGAGTATCTAACATCAATAAACAAATATCCATTTGATAACCAAATATGAGACAATGGATATTTTCCGAGATTTGGTTATTGAGTGGGATCTTTAATCATTCTTATTTTTTCAAAAGTTAATTAGTCCTTAATGAACTTTTGCCACCATTAACTAACTAACCACAAAAGTGAAACATGTCTTGTAATTTTCTTTTTTGCTTTCTTTTCCTTCAATTATCTGTGTAAACATTCTTTTTCCTTTTTCTTTTAGAAGAAGGTGGTGTCGATCATGCATTGATTGTAGGCAAAATAGAGTGGAAATGTGATTTATGGCCTCATTTAGATTTGGAATTTCGTAGCTCATTTGGTTAACTATCTAAATTTTTATTTTGTTGATGAGCACTTGATTTTTCATATTGTAATCCTTCCTTATTTCTCCTTCTCTTACCCCCAATATATTAAAAAAGAAAAGACCTCTTTAGGCGTATCAATGTCACTAGACTAAGTTTTTTTTCTCCATCTACCTAATTAATCTAATACTTTTACCATATTTACTAATTCTCCGTATAGTTTGAAATAATTATATTTTTATCTCACTAATTAATAATTTTATATCAAATTTCAAGTCAGATACACCTAGATACATGTTGTTGCTACTAGATACACTAAAATAGGGAGAGAGACAAGCGAGATTTGTTTTGTATCCCAGATACATGTATCTGGTGTGATTCGCATGTAACTCGGATACCAGTATGCGAGTGAAATATGAGAGTGACGAGCGAGATGGGAAGGAGGTGAATGTTATTTGTCTATGTATCCCAGATACATGTGAATTCACTTGAATACAGTGTATCCTGAACAAATTACACCTAATTTTGACCACATGTATCTGAGCTATATGTATCTAGACGTATCAAAAGTCAAGACGCACCAAAATCTGGTAAGATTCGTAATATTACGAAGTAGCGTGTATCTAAGTAAGTAGCTCCTAAACTAGTGAGATTATTTATGTAAGTTACGAAACTACCTAATTACACAAACATTCATACCATGATTACTAATTCTCCCTATAGTTTGAAATGATTATTAATTCTCCCTATAGTTTGAAATAATTACTAATTCTCCCTATAGTTTGAAATAATTACTAATTCTCCCTATAGTTTTAAATAATTACTAATTATATCATTGATTAATAATTTCATATCAAATTTCAAGTCAAGCACACCTACATACATGGTTTTTGCTACTAGATACACTGATAGGGAGAGAGGCAAGCCAACACGGGAGGGAGGTAAATGAAATCGTATATGTATTCAAAATACATGTATCTAGTGTGATTTGTATGTATATGAGATACCAGATACGCGAGCGAGATAATAGAGTGACGAGCGAGATTTGTTTATGTATCTCAGATACATGCGAATCCACTTGGATACAATGTATCTATAACAAATTACACTTAATTTTAACCTCATATATCTCAAGATATATGTATCTAGACGCACTAAAATCTAATAAAATTCGTAATATTACAAATTAGTATGTATCTAATTAATTAACTACTGATTTCTATAAGTTGTGTAGTCCAAAACATGCATGCCCAATATTTACATTATTTGGGCTCTTAAACAGAGTTCGGAGCCTAAAGGGCAAAAAAAATTGACAAAAATTTTAAAAGGGCACATCAAATTTTTTTCTAACCAAAGGGGTAAAATCGCTGGTGGGGTAGCGATTTTGATTTGACGCCGTTAACAGATCAAAATCACTGCACTATCAGCGATTTTGTCCAACTTTTTTTTTTTTTTTTTCAGAAAATCGCTGCCTGTGTAGCCTTTTTGAGATTTTTTTTATTAAAAAAATTAAAATCGCTGCTATGGCTGCGTTTTTATAAAAATGATTTTTTTATTTTATTTTTTTGGAAATCACTGCCTTGGCAACGATTTTCGTTAATGTTTTTTTAAAAAAAAATCGCTGCTGTTACAACGTTATTATAAATTTTGTAGAATTTTTTTTTTAATTTTTAAGAAATTGCTGCCATGGCAGCGATTTTGGTGGAAATTTTTATTTTTTTTGAAATTTCTGTCAACTAGTCAACATCAATTTTTAGCAGCGATTTTTTTTTTAAAAAAAAAAATTCCACCAAAATCGCTGCCTTGGCAGCGATTTTCTAAAAATATAATATTTTTTGTTCCACAAAAATTATAATAACACTGCAAAAGCAGCGGGCTTTTTTTTTTTAAAAAAAAAAACATTAACGGTTCCAAAAAAATAAAATAAATTCGTTTTTATAAAAACGCTGCCATAGCAGCGATTTTAATTTTTTTTAAAAAAAAATTGCAAAAACGCTACACGGGCAACGATTTTCTGAAAAAAAAAACAAAAAAAAAGTTGGACAAAATCGCTAATAGGGCAGCGATTTTGCCCCTTTGGTTAGAAAAAAATTTGATGTGCCCTTTTGAAATTTGTCAATTTTTTTTGCCCTTTAGGCTCCGGACTCTTGTTATATGTGTATTAAATTTGATGTTTAGTTTTCATTTAGTTGTAATAAACAAAAAATATGTAAAATTAGAAAAAGTACAAATATAAAAAAAAAGAAATATTTGTAATCTTTCTTCATAAATTTATGATCATAATTGATGGAGTGGCGGAGCCACATTGAGGGGTGTCGGACACCCCTCCCTCGGAAAATTACGTTGCATAGCTAGATAAAAATATATATATATATATATATATATATATATTACATATTGACACTCCTCGATTTCTACACAATAAAATCACTCAACTTGTCTTTAGTTTTTTTTAATATGACAAAATAATTTTTTCTTATGTCATGTAAACATGGACTCCACAAATAAATAATTTTTTTAAAAAAAACTCATTAAGTATTTATAATGCTAAATTCAGTAACTTTTAAATAGAAAATTTAAAATACCTAAAGCATTACATAAAAAAAGAAATCCTTTTTTATGCGGTTAACTTAATTAGTATTTATAAAAACAAATTTAATACTTTTTAAGTAGAAAATATAAAATCCTAAAACACTACGCAAAGAAAATATCTACAGATCTATAGACAAACCAAGAACAAAAATGAATCAAAGTGACCATATATAACTATATATAAGTGATCTGCTGCTTTAATTCTTAGCAATAATTTGATTCTTCATTTGTTGGTATGTAAATTTCGGATGGAAAAGGGTGAATTTCAGTTAATTAATTATTTTAATAATAAATTTGATTCAGAGATTTTATTGATATAAAGGATTAAGTTGAATGATTTAAGTGATATAAAACAAAGTTCAATAGCTTTTCTAGATAAATTTACAAAGTTGAATGACATTTTGAGATATTTACCGTATATTAATAAATATATAAGGTGTCTTGTTCTTACTTCTTACACTCTTCTCAATATGGTCAATCAATATATATTATTATTGTTAGAAATTTCATTCTCTGCGTCAATTGTCTGACTATATACTAGAAATCGTATGTATTTATACAAAATACACATATAATCTTGAAATGGTCTAATATAAGAAAATTTGATTGCTTTTTTTTACCTCTAAAAGAAAATATTTACTATTTGATTTATATCTCAGCATAAGAAATGTAACCAAAGCAATATGTAAAATGATTTATAATCACACATAAGCATACATACACCACTTAAAAGTAAAAAAGAAAAGCCAAAATACTTATTAGTTATTCATTGTAACGACCTGTTCCCGTCGTTATAGAAATGCCGACAGGGGAAAATTTAAGATCGAAAAACTTTTTCGTAGTATTTGGATTTTTCCAACGTAATCCAGATTTGGATGAAATCGGAGTCATTAAGGTGTAGGGAAATTTGGTAACAATCGAGTAATTTATTTATGATTATGATTACATGGGTGGATACAGTGGCGGAGCCAGGATTTTCGTGGAGGGGGTTCAACTTATAAGAAGCAAATAAGAAAATGGAGCAAAACGGATCGGGAAAGAAAAAAATTATCCTTAATCCATTAAATATAACTTGCCTTGTCATGCCGCATTTAGCGTTTCTTCCTACTTTTACTATACTTCATTGATTCTTTTTTATTTTTAAATGATTTTTTTCTTTAATTTTTTATTATTTTACTTTATTTTGAATTTTTAAAATAAATTAAATTAGTGTTCATTCAATCATATGTTACTTTAAAAATTGTTTAATACTCTTTAAAATGTGTGGGGATTGAGTTACTAATATTATAATGCATATTAAAAGGATAAATAAATGGCATCGCCAATTTTTTGTTCATTTATTCAATTTATAAGGTTTTCCATCGGTAAAAAAAATGAATAAATCATATTAATGTAGTTTACGTCTCTCTAGAATAGAACTGATAAAATGAGAAAGAAATATGATGAATAATCATGTCTTACAAATTTATTCGTTCGATTAAGTTTAACTTATCTTTAAAGTTTTTTTTCTCTATCTCAATTTCAAGTTTAAGAATAATTGACAGTTTTTTAAAAAGTTCCTTTGAATTAGTATATAAAAGAGAGTTACGTAAAAATAAAATGAGCAATGGAGACAAAAATAATAAAATACAAAAATGAAACTAATATGCCTTAGAAATTCAAAAAAATGAATATTGAAAAGGAGAAATAACATTAAAAAATGAAAAAAAAAAAACAATAAAGCTCCAACCCAAAAATGTTGAGCCCATCTTAGCCTTGCTATTTGATTTTCCAAATGAAGAAAACAAGAAAAATTTTAGGAAAGTGTTTTTGTGTAGAATCGAACCCATGACGTCCAAGCGAATTCTTGAACCCCCTTTACCACTGAGCTAGCCTCTTTACATGTGTTTAGGGGGTTCATTTTAATATATACACACATAAAAATAGAATTTGACCTTATATATATCGTGTAATTTTTTGACGAGGGGGGTCGGGTGACCCCCCTAACCTCCATTAGATCCGCCCCTGGGTGGATAGATAGCTTGTTAAGGAATCCGTATGACTTAACGGAATTGAATTCGGGCAAGTAAAACTCCCAAAATCGATCTTAGCGTAAAAGGTATTTTCTGAGCGTCGTTGGTTAGAGGTGTGTTGTGATATAGGGATCTTGAAATTCTTTAAATAGCTCACTGGTTTGTGCAAGCCGCCTTGGAGGGAATTTTTGCCGCTCTGGCAGGGCCGCTACAACAGGGTGAGGGCCACTGTGGCGGGTTCGACGCGACTTAAAGTGGTAAATAAACCCCTAAACGACCTTATTTTGCACTTTTCAATTTTTAGAGCTAAGGAACGAACCCCAGGTGACTCCTAACAGTTTTCCATCATTCTTGAGGGTAAAGGTAAGCTTTTCACTCCCCAAATCCGCTTCTCAATCCGTAGAACGTAATAAAATGGGTAATTAATGATGGGGGATGGTTTTGATCTAGATTCTATAGTGGAAACAATCCTATTTTGAATACTTGGGATCATGGGTATGAACTAGGGTTCATAGAATTGTTAGCAATTCGGGTAATTAGTGATTGTTTATTGATTCTTGTATTGTATTGATTGTTTGTAGACCAAGAACAAGCGGAATGAATCCGAAAAGGGAAGGATCAAGTTTCTTAGGGTTTCAAGTTTATTTTGAGGTAGGTGATGGTTGTGATTCTATGATTGTGTGATGTATGCTTGTTCTTGCTTAATTATGATACTTGTATGTATATGAATGTTGTATATTGATCACACTTGTTGTAAATGAGGTAGAGGAATGATGAATGCCATGAATCATGACTTAAATGTATGATTTTGAGAATATACTTGTGATTGTGATTGTGGTGTGTTGAATGGATCGGTTGCCACGTTCCGACATAACTGACTTGGATCGGTTGCCACATTCTGACATAATTAACTTAGATCGGTTGCCACGTTCCGGCATAACTATAGTATTGGTTGCCACGTTCTGGCATAATTATTGGATCGGGTACCACGTTCCGGTATGCTAATTGTTTGGATTTGGGTTCTATGAGAGGACCAATGATTTGATATAATTGTGTATCTTGAGAAATGCAAAAGTTGTTCGTTGTTAGTAAATGCTGATAATATTGTATATGTTCAATATATGCATGTGATTATATTGTTGTGATGACTTACGTATGTTGTACTTAGTAGGATAGTCGTATGATCCTACCAGTACACTGTGGTTGTGTACTGATACTGCACTTGCTCTTATTTTTGTTGAGTACAGGGCATCTTCAAGCGGCTATTGACAGACCTCGCTTAGGAGATCAGTGATCGTTCGAATTCAAGGGTGAGTCAATTCTTCCGGGCTGCCATAGGTTCTCTTTCGTCTATGTCCATCATTTTCGGACTTAGACTATGTTCTAGTTAGTTGATTAGTTCATTAGATTGGGGTTGCATCCCTTCTTGTTTAGACTTGTTGAACTTTAGATGTTTAAGTACATTGACTTTCAGGTTCTAGGTTATTTCTTCCGCATTGTTTAGTTATTGTTAGACTTTTGTTGGAGTTTATGGGAACTTTATTTCTTTCCTTAGTACTTAACCGCTTTCATATACTTAAATGCCTTAGTTTTTAGATTAGTTGCTTGGTTGGCAGGGCGTAGCCAACTTGTCCCCAGGGTGTCCAATTGGACACCCTTCATAAAAAAATTATACGATATATACACATAAAGTTTTGACTTATATTGATATATATTGTATTTTGGACACCCTAAAATAACAAAGTAACACATAGTGGAGATGGCTAGAGGTGTTGCAAACCTACTCTCCACCCCAGTTC
Organism: Solanum verrucosum; assembly: GCF_900185275.1. Taxonomy (NCBI): domain Eukaryota; kingdom Viridiplantae; phylum Streptophyta; class Magnoliopsida; order Solanales; family Solanaceae; genus Solanum; species Solanum verrucosum. Next base: position 1,272,734 of record NW_026020134.1, on the reverse strand, counting down.
GATATCCTGGTGTTATGCTTGTCTTGAGTGACCCAAGTTCAAAACTCACCTCCAATAAGTATTTTTTTCAAATAAAATTGAATTATTTCCTTAAATTTTCATACCTTTTCCTTGTGAAATAAGATTTCCTTATATTTTAATACCTTTTTTCTTTGTGGAATAAGATTTTCTTCAATTTTAATACATTTTCCTTTTGGATTAAGGTTTTAATTGAAAAAAAAATCCTTAAATTTTAATAACTTTTCCTTGTGGAATAAGATTTTCTTATATTTTATTACCTTTTTCCTTTATGGAATAAGATTTTCTTAAATTTTAATACATTTTCCTTTTGGAATAAGGTTTTCTTTCTCTATAAATAAGAGACCAATTTACCCAAATTATATCACAATATTATTAAAAATAGAATCTCTATAAATCATCGTTTTTTAAAAATAAAATTACTATTCAAAGTTAGGACCCCCCCCCCCTTAATAAAATTCCTCGCTACGCCACTGTTGATTGGGGTTGTAGTAGTAGTTCTCCCACCGAAGTGTTAGTGTGGGTGGCAATCATGATGGTCTGGATCGTGACATTCAAATATCAGATTAATATCATTTTTTGTTTTGTGGTCTCTAAAAAATATATTATGTTGTTCTACAATATATATTTGTAAATTTGTGACTATGTCAAAGTACAAATTATTAAGAAAAGTCAAGCGACGGTTAAATGGTAAATATTTGCTATAGAATCAAGGTATCGATAGTAAAAAATTATCCTGAGGCAAGGGTTAAGGATTTGAAATATTTTCACAGATTTAGTATTTTCTTAAGTCTGAATATAAACACACGAATGACTGACTAATTTCTATATCTTGTAAGATGATTATTTGTGGTGGAAGTGTCAACACTTTCACCTTCAATTCTTTTATAATTTATTTTAATTATGAATAACACGTGTGACTACATATTTCTTGCAATGACAGTTTTCATTCTAATGATTAGTCATTAATTCTTTTCTCTCATTTTCGCCAAGAATATTTGTGGTGCTATATTCAATCAGTTGCTTGTAATTGTACAAGATTTTTAAGGTGTACCATCCTACACAATGAGCTAATATATTGAAAGTCAATATAGTATTATTTATATTTTTAACAATGTCAAAAACATACTTATACATTTTGTTTTCGTAGATATCTTTTCAATGTATCATTCCAAAGAATTCGAACTTGATTCTTTCTCCACGGGCAAATTGAAAGTAAATTGGGATATTAGTATTACTAAAAGTTTATTTGTCTGTTTTATATCTTTCTTCTATACCCATCTTTTGATTGATATATATATAGTTGCAACTTGCACCAATAGATGACAAATATTTAAGGTCCCAAAGCTTTATTTTCATTATATAAATAGTTATTCATATGTCTTTATAATTTATTATGCAATGAGTCAATATATATCTTATTTATATAACTTGGAAAAAATTCTTTTTAAGTTAATAAAATATTACTAATTTAATTTGTTGCAACACAATTCCTTAGTTCTTGTTCTAAAAAATCTTATTGACAGACAATAAAAGTTTAAGAGGTTTAATTTAAAATTCTAAAATATTAAATAAAATTGTGTAGCCTTTTAACTAAAAAGCTCAAATTTGAAAAGAAAATTAACTACATTCCAAATGTTATGACTATATAGAAAAATAATAAACTTCTCTAAATATCAATTGTAACTTTGTAATACATATTGTATATTTTTCTGATGATTAATTATAAGAAGACTTTTGTTGTAGTCTGTAGAATTAAAAATAATTGTGACTAGAGATGTTGAAATAAGAACTCCATAATATGAAAAGAAAAGAAGTGGGAATATTTTGCCTCTGTAGAAATCTTTTCAATGTATCGTTCGAAAGTATTCAGACTAACCTTGGTTTGCTTGGAATCCTTGCATTGCTGGAACATCAGTTCATGATTCGAGTAAACACATATTTTCTCTAGCGGTAACATTTCCAACAAACATGTGCAAGCTTACCTGAACACAACTTTTAATTTCATGTTCATTACATTTACATCGAGACCTTTCCCTTAATATTTCATTTGAAATGAGTTGAATGACTCAAGTATGATATTTAGTTCAAGATTAAATTCTCTCATTTCTTTCAAAGTTCCAAAAACTATTCTTCATAAAGATCCGCACACACCCAATAAAACTTTTGAAGAGTTTGAGCAACATAGGCTCAAAAATCCAATAGTACAAAGTTAGAGTTCGAGCAACATAGGCTCAGAAATCCTAACACTACAAAGAAGTTGTGTTCCCAGGCTTGCCTTTATGTAGGAGGAGGTAATAATAATTTAGCACCAAATGGATCAGTAAGAAATATAATATATACAGTGGAGAATTACTTAATAACTTAGACAACTAATGGATTATTACTACTATGCCGGATAGACGTGAGGGGAGTAATGAGAACTAATAAGAGATCCTTCATTGACCTTTTCCATCCCCTCTTACGTAACAACAACATATTCTGTGGAATTTCATGAGGTCTGGAGAAGATAAAATATATGCAGACCTTATCACTATCTAATAGAGGTAGAAAGACTATTTTCGAAAGACTCTCAGCTCAAATGTAGCAAATCCAAGTATAATTAATAAAAAAATATTAAATAAAAAATATAGCAACTAACAAGGAAAGCAGTGTATATCCTGCAACAAAGGAACAAGAACAATAAAATAGTGCGACAATCAAAACTCACTAAACAACCGACTACAATATTACAGCTAGTACGACGACAATCACCTAAACCCTCGAAAAAGCAAGACAACACTTCACTGCCTACTAACTTTTTACCTAATCTGCGTGACTGCGTCCTCCACACACTCCAATCTTACATAATCTACCTAATTTAAAAGCGTTAATTAAGAGATTAATAAAGACATGACACCAAATTAAGCACTTTGAGAGAGAAGAAAATGACAAAAATGGTCTCTTGTATTTGGATCAGATTTAAAATAGTCCCTAAACTATGTTTAAAACAGTTTCGACTTTTAAGTTTATCAAAACTTAGTAGCTTTATCTCCGTCAAATATTTAATGAATTTTGTGTGCTAATTTGACGGGACAAAAACACTAATATAGAAATAAGGAATATAACACTAACTTAATAAAAAAACACTAAAAAAGGTCCTATCAAATTCTATAAACTGTAATATAAAAAAATTGTATCAGACACCAAAATTAACAGAAATTGCACCGAAAAAATTAGACCAAACTATATAAAGAGATTAAAATTATTATACCTTCAAATGTAAATTCTCGCTAAATCCTTTTTAATTTGTAACAATTTTTATAAATCTAACCGACAGAGTCCGTTAAATATGTGATGGAGAAAAAAAAAAGTCAAAACTATTTAAAACATACTTTAGAGACTATTTTTGTCATTTTCTCCGATATATAGTCATACGAATGTGAACTGTCCATTAGGGTCAAAGAAATTAGAGAAGAGTATTACATATGTATAATTAATTAATTGATAACATAAGATAATTAAGAATTATTTATATAAGATAATAATAAGTGTCATATAAGTTTTTACCAAGGTGGAACTCCCTTCTGCCTCTCAAATGATTAAAGTCAAATGCCAAATTCAATTTAATATTTGTGATGACTTTTTGATACAGTGGAAAAAGTCATGACTTTCATTAGCCGAAAAATAATATAACCTCCGTCCACTTTTATTAGATAGAGAAAGATCTTTTCTTGTTTAATCAGAAGTGATTCGAGTCTTACATGGTGTGAATCCAAATTAATCAAAATTTCAAAATAGATATCAAAATCGAAGAAGAAAAAAAAAGACAACAAAGAGTGGTAACATGATACTCATAGACGTGAGGAGAACTAAAAGACTCTCCATTGACCATTTCCTTTTCCCTCTTCACAATCCATCCAATTTCCTTTACACAAACATAACTACTTTTTTTTCCTTCTTTTTCTCTCTTCCACTTCTCTCCCCACTCTCTTCTCCGTAGCAATTTTCTATGATGAACAAACAAACAAACAAACAAAACAACAACAACAACAACACAATAATTTCCATCTAACATGCCGTCTTTCCTTTGATTTTCTTAAATGTTCTTACAATGTATCGCAGGACGCTGACTATAAACTGGGATGGTCTCGGAGAAGACGATGACGATGATCACTTCTTCGAGTCCCACGACCGCCTTTCCACGGTCGTTCCCCAAGACTTGGCGTCCTCGGGATCAGATGATGAGGTCGAATTTGAGGATAGTAGACGTTCCTTCTCGGCCTCACTTTCTATCAAGAATACTTTCCGAGGCCTTGAGATGGGGACAGCGAAAACAAAAACCGTCTCCATCTCAAATCCTTCTCCGTCTCCACCTCCTCCTATTGTCATGGAAGACTACGGCATGTGGATGGCTGAACCAGGAGATGTAAAAGAGCGTCGAAAACGCTTACTCCAGGGAATGGGGTTGACAAGTAGTAAGGAACTCCTCAAGCTAACAAGTGCTAAAGTTGTGAGAGCCATTTCAAGAAAAGTTGATACATGTCAAGATTCCTCCATACCAAAAGTTGAGATTAGTTCTTCCAAGGAAGAGCTAATTAAACAAGAGGAAGAACAAGAACAAGAGCCAGAGGCTTCGAATTCACCACCAATTTTGCTGCTCAGGTCGAGATCAGATGGTGACATAGAGTTTTTCTCTGTAAATACCAAGAAAAGGAAAGAACAGTTACTCGGATACGTTTCTAAACAACGTCTTACCAGGACATTTTCAGGAGTTTTAGGACCAGCTACAAGAATATGCCAGTATACAAATTCTGCTGCTGTAATGGTGCCGCATAAAAAGGGAACACGTAAATCTACATCACCACAAAATGGAGGTGAAACACCATCATCCACATTGCCAAATGGAAATGCTGATTCGGGATTTGCTTCGTTTTTCCTGATAAAAAATCTGGACACTGGAAATGAATTCATTGTTAAAGAGTCCAATGAAGAGGGAATGTGGAATAAGCTCAGTGATCTACAAACAGGGAAGCAACTTTCCATGGAGGAATTTGAGAAATCTGTGGGATACTCACCTGTTGTTAAGGAACTGATGCGCCGTGCAAATGTTTCAACAAATGATGAAAGAAAACTTAACGTAAATGCATATCTCAGCAAGAGTTTCAGATATAGCAAGAAAACAGGAGTTGCTCTATTGAAGAACATAAAAGGAGTTGCAAATAGTATGAGCATGTCAAAAGTTGATAAAGAAATTGAGATACCTGCACTAGTGGAACAGAAACAGAAACAGAATTCCTCCCAATGGATTAAAGCGCGGCAGCAAGGAAAGATTCACAAAGAATTCACAGCTTTGCAATTGTGTCAGGAAATTCAAGCTCATGAAGGCTCCATATGGACCATAAGATTCACCGCTGATGGTCGGTATCTAGCAACTGCAGGGGAAGACAGGGTGATTCATGTATGGGAAGTGCAAGAATGTGATGTTATGTCTACAAAACAATCCGATGATCCGAATTCTGTCAGTGACACACCAATGGCTGGTAGTAATTTGGATCGTCCACCTCTGCCAGTTATGACTAATATGCAATCAGAAAGAAGGAAAAAGGGGAAGACTTCTAATAAGAAGAAGGGAAATTCACTTCCAGAGTATGTAAATGTACCTGAAATTGTATTTGCTCTCTCAGACAAACCAGTATGCACTTTCAGTGGTCATCAAGATGATGTCCTGGACCTATCTTGGTCAAGTTCTCAGGTCAGTTTTCATGCTCGTATCAGTTTACTACTCCGTTTCCTTCTAATCTGTACCAAAAAGAACGATACCTTTCTATATTTACAATAAACTTAGCTCTAAGAATTCATATTATCCTTAATGACATGCTCTTATAGACATAGGGATGTGCATTTACACACTACTGATACGTGTCAAAGGTATTTCTTTATTTATATAACTCCACAACAGTCAAACTACATCATATAAAACGAAATGGAGTGAGATAAAATATCAATTGCTGAACAAGAAGGAAATATCTGATAAGGAGATTATTCCAGTGAAATCTTGACTTGACATGCTAGATGAAATTTTGATGCAGCAACTCCTTTCATCCTCAATGGACAAGACAGTCAGGCTATGGGATATCGAGACTCAGAGCTGCTTAAAAATGTTTGCACATAACGATTATGGTGAGATACCATGTTACATTGTAGCTTCTCATCAATCAACGCCCGTGTTAAATTTACCATCACACATTTTTACATCTGATGAATCTCTGTGCGGCAGTGACCTGCATACACTTCAATCCAGTAGATGGCGACCACTTTATCAGCGGTTCACTGGATGGAAAAGTTCGAATTTGGAATGTATCTGATCGGAAAGTTGTGGACTGGACAGATCTTCATGAAATGGTTACTGCTACTTGCTACTCTCCTGATGGCGAGGTAGTTATATCTCCAACTTTTACTGGTTTCCGACATGCCAAAAACAACTTACCATCAATTGTAGTCATATTAGAGAGCATTCACAACTATCTTCAGAATCAACTTATTAGAAGAATCAACAAAAGAAATAGAACATTTGTGATTCTCTAAGAAAAGGTGAATTGTATCACCTGATATTTTTTTTGTTTTTCCATTGTTGAAGGGTGCTTTAATTGGCTCACATAAAGGGAGCTGTCGCATGTACAGTACCTCTGGTAAGTAAATCATTGCATAGGTTTCTATTAAAATGATAATCTGCAGAGAAATGTGAATGCTAACTTCCGACGTGTTTGTGATTTAGAATGCAAGCTGGAACAAAAGGACAGCTTTGAACTCGAACCCAAAAAGAAGTCCCTAGCCAAAAAAGTCACTGGTTTTCAGGTATTTCTCTTTTCTATATCAACTATTCATTAGGTAACCTTATTTTGCAGGAGACCTATCTAAGACCTGAACTTGTTCATGTCCAGTTTGCTCCAGGGAATCCAGCAGAAGTGCTTATAACTTCAGCTGATTCACGTGTCAGAATTTTTGATGGATCGGAAATGACCCATAAATTTAAAGGTACTTTCCCTAAAATATAATCACTTGGAGAGCTTGACATAGGTTATTGTGTACATAAACTGTGGATCTATTATCTTGCATCAGGTTTACGGAATACAAGCAGCCAAATTTCAGCTACATTTAGTCAAGATGGGAAGTATATCGTAAGTGCAAGTGAAGACTCTCAAGTGTATATCTGGAAGAGAGAAGAACCTAAAAGTGCAACTAGTAAAACTAAAAGTGTAGTAAATGTTCAATCGTACGAGCACTTCCCATGTAAAGATGTTTCAGTTGCCATCACGTGGCCTGGCAGTATAAAGAATCAGCCACCACTTGCAGATCAGATACATTCAAGAAGGGATTCGAAACGTTCCCCACCACCTCCACTTCCCATCAGTGGCTCTCCCACGAGGGAAGACAACTCGGCTGGTGCAAATAGCAAGAGGAATTTACCACCTCTGCCGGCAAAGAAAAACAGTGCAGCGGAAAAAATCCAAACTTGTCAAGATGAGGACTCAGCTCAAGAATCTCCAACAGATCCTGGAGTTGGTGCTAGTGAATCGTTTTCATCGAGTTCTCCATCGATCAGAGATGGCGACTCACCTTCTGTGTCTTCTTCCAGCAGGTTTGATGGTAGCAACAACCAAGGAAATAACATTATCCAATCCACAGCATGGGGCATGGTAATTGTGACAGCAAGCTCGGGAGGGGAAATCAGAGTCTATCAAAACTTCGGGATGCCATTGAAAGCTAGTCGTCCGAACAATCTCTTTTGACACTTAACTAAACAACTTTGTGAATTGAGAAACAAATGCTGCCTACATTAATCCCATTTCTAGGCATGCAATTTATTCTTTATAGTTGTTAAGAAGTAGAGTCAAGGTCAAGCTGAGTATGCCTTCCGTTTCCAATGTCTATGATGTCAAACAGGCGATTTTGGTACCATTTTAGATTAGACACCAATTAGTCACAGTTTTGTTCAATGTTACAAGAAATTAAGCATTTTTGGCTTGTGAACTTGCTTTGTGTAAAGCTCTGTTGTCTTTTGTAAGTGTCAGCAGATCCGCTGCTGTATATAATCAGTAGTTTGATACATGAGATTTTAACACATTCACTTACAAATTTTTAGAACATGATAATTTGAACTTTTCGAAGAAGGAGGATCACTTGGTTACCTCCAGTACTGTGGTGGCTAAGACTCAGATAGATTACCTACTCTTTAAGGAACGAGGATAGAGGCATTTGTAAGGACTGCAAGGTTATCCCGAGTGAAATCCTACTACCCAACTGTCCAACATAAGCTTATGGTGATGGACTTGAAGATCAAGAGGAAGAGGAAGAAGAAGACTTGGTTTGACCAGTCGAGGATCAAACGGGATGGCTTAAACCCCGCTCAAACGCGGAGATAGGGGAGAAGTTGAGGCAATGGGGGCCAGGGGGAGTAGTGGGGATGCAAATAACATGGCATTAGGGAAGTACGTTGTTTGTCATAGTATTAGCCTTACATATGTAGTGTCCTTTTCATATTTGTTACCATTCTGTATCGATTGTGTTTTTGTTACCGCATTATTAAGATGTTGTTACTGAATGTTTTGTACTGCTTTCCATATTAGTTGTCATGTTTTATTCACTATCCTATTGTCTTTTTCATAACCATTTTGATTTGCTACAGTTGAGCCAAAGGTCTATCAAAAAACACTCTCTATCTCCACAAAAAAAGGTTAAGGTAAGGAGAAAAGCTCTTCTCAGAAGTTCTTGTAAAAAGAAAACTTGATTATGATTCTCACCTAGATGGATTTAAGGTGTTAGTTAGGACCATTGTGATTTTTGCTTTCAGTATTCCTTTTTTATGATAAACAGGATTTCTAATGTGTAGTTTTTGTAACATTGCGACAATGTCATCCCATTCAGCGAAAATTATGATCGTATTAGAAATGTTGGATCACTATTGAAGAAAAACCCATCCTATACACTGACCAATTTATAGAGAGATAACTTCAACTAGAAACAAATGCTAGTTCAAAAAAATGCTTATCATTGAAGGCATGTGTTTTACCTTGGCCAGAACCTAGTACTGAAAACAATAAAATGTGTATTCAAATTTGTTAACAAACACATTGCAACTTTCATGGCAATGAAAGTTACCCGGTATACAACAGAAATTTCAGCAACTGCTATGATTTAAGCTACCTAGTAAAATTACCTGTTTCAACAATCAACAATGGACTTAGCTAGCAGTCACCCATAGATTTTACCTTCAACTATCGAAATTTGATCTGTTTTTGAAGAAATTTCATTTCTACTCACAAAATTTCAAACTTTTTTTAAGTAAAAGACATATCACAGCTTCAAAAACTAAAATTTTCAAGTTTCAATTTTGAAATCTATGGTCAAACCGAAGCTTATTGTTAAGCATAATCCCAAAATTACGAGTAGTTTAATATCAACAAAACAATTCAAAGCAAATCCCCAAATTTAAATAAAAATTTACAAAATACATAAAGAAGTTACTAATTCATAAGAAACACAAAATATTAAGCATTGGAAAGTGAAGAAAATTACCCAAGTTGTCGCCGGCGTGCTTTACTTCAATCTGCCTATGTTCCCTAATTCAAATGAGCTCATTTTTCAGTGAAGAGGAGATTGGAATTTATTTATTTTTGGAAATAAAGTCAAAATAAAATTGATAATTTTAAAATATTAAAAAATGTATGCAAAAATCTCAATTGCAGAAATATTTCTTTTCTCTCAAAAGACATCAACGGAAAAATGTAAGTTTTAATGATTTTTCAAATTTTATTTAGAGATAAACTCAACTTAGAATAGTCAAACTTTATTTTATAACCAAAAATATCACATTGATATTTTTTTATCTATTAATTTAAATAACTTCTTTATTATATTTTATTAAAATGAAAATTTCAATCTATTTATCATATTTTTATAGAATAAACTTCTTGGTTCATTTTTACTTAATAAAAACAACTATAGAATAAACTTCTTGGTTCATTTTTACTTAATAAAAACTATTAGTTGTTGTATATGGACTTGACACATCTATTAAGATATTTTATCATATTTCACGTACATTTTATAGATGTTTGATATATTATATTTTTTTGATTTTCTTATTTGGTGTCCGATAATTATATTGGAGCCTTTGAAGTTCAACTAAATCTTGATTCGAGCTGAAAGTCCAATAATAAGAATAAAATATTTCCTAACAAAGACGACTCTTGTATTAATTCTGCAGAACAAAAATGAAGCAAGTGCTTATTTATGTGAAAGCTTTGGAATATTTACTTTTACAACTTTTAATTTTGGGTGGTTACATGGTACTCCTATTTATTTTAATGTTTTGGTCTTTCAGTCGAAACTTAAAACGTCGCAATAATAATTATATTAATTTGTTATTGAAGAGATTCAAACTCAAATTTTAAAATTTGATGTGTTGTAAATGTGAATCATTTTACATAAATAATGTATTATATTGAAAGATTCAAATTATTGAGAGGAGCTCATATATTAATTGGAATTATGTAGAAGAAATTTAAGTTAGTTAGAATTGAATAAAATAGGTATAAAAAAATAGGAAAAATTATGTGGTTAAGCAAACTTATAGTACTTAATTACTCATCATAGCTATAGTTTGCTTAATTACCACTCACGACTAACATTATACATTAATTACGTGGACTGACTTGAGTTTGTATAATTAGTCACGTTTGTATTTGTATAATTCACCACATTTGTATAATTCACAGCTAACAATTTTTTGTTTGATTTGTATTTGTATATGATTGTTTATATTTGTATATGACGATGATTTCCTTTGATTTTTCAATTTTGTCATCATATACATTCAATCTTTTTGTGTATACCTTTTAAAGTTTGTTTAAACGTGTAGTTTTTGGATTTTGTATAATATGATTTATATAATGTAATTTGTATGATATATTTTGTATAATTATTTAAAGTTCATTTATTTATGTTTGTATCAATTTGTTATTTCGAGTTTTATTATATTTGTATAATTCCAGACTTTATATTACTCAATTATACAAAAACCCGTGAATTATACAAACGTACCTGTGAATTATACAAACGAGATGCGAATTATACAAATTATTGTCCTCTCTCACTCCTCTCTCTCCTCCCTCTCCCAGTCTTGCTCTCCTCTCTCCTCCCTCACCCAATCTCGCTCGCCTCTCTCCTCCCTTTCCTAATCTCGCTTGCCATATATACAAATGCATATGTATAATATACAATTATCTAACCGATATACATATACAATTCACCTCTCTCCCACTCTTTGCCCTCTCTCGCTCGCCTCTGTCCTCCCTATAACATGTAGCTACGAATTGTAATTATCAAACTATAGCTATGGAGAGTAATTAGGCTATTTTTGAGTGACTATATGCGAATGTTTTGTATAAACAATGTGTATATATATATCTTTGATATATAATTATATATATACACACACATTTCTAATACATAGTTATGCATCATATATACATGATTATACAATATTGATACATGCATACATAACTATTAGTATAATATCGATATATGCATTGCATGTACACGCAACTATTTTGTTGAATTTTTTTTTTTTACATTTATCTTAATCTCTCTTTATTTATATTATTGTCTCCGTTCATGTATATTTATCCATTTTGAATTTTGAAAGCTCTTAAAAAATAATACAAGTACTTAAAATGAGCAATTCACCACAATACACATATTAATTGATGCATGATTTTAGATTTTAAGAATAAATAATTAATGTTAAGATTAAAATAGAAAAAAAAACCGCACATCAAATTAAAAAATGTGTTACTTTTCTTTGTCTGTATGCATGTTTAGGGAATATTTCGTACATCAAATTAGAAAATTTCCATCAAAATGATTGATTCAAATGTTAAAACTACTTATTTTTTTCTCATTAATTTTACTAGTCATATTTTTTATTTTTATGAACTTACAAACTTAGTTTGGAGTTATATTGGGATTTGTTACATACTTATATTAGGACTCCGTTAATTGGGAGTACTATTTTAGAGTACTGTCATCGTGTGTTATGATGCGTACATTGTTAATTCCCCCGAAATTAATATATATTCTATTCACATATATAACTTATGTGAGCCGTGGCGGAGCCAGAATTTTTAATAAGGGGGTTCAAAATCTGAGAAGTAAACACACGAACTAGTGAAAGGGGGTTTGACATATATTATAAATATCTAAAAAATAATTTTAACCATGTATAAATAGTAATATTTTCCGCCGAAGGGGGTTCGGATGAACCCCCTAAGTATATGCTACCTCCGGCCCTGTATGTGAGTATTATTTACGAAAATTAAAGACGTAAAATTGCAACTAATGATGTATTGTTGTAAAACTTAAGAACAAAAGAACAATATAAAGAGGAAGACAAGAGGAACAATATAAGATAATTTTCTTTTTTTGCAAGTGTATTCAACATTATTCTCAACACCACTATTTATAGGATTACATTGAGGAATACGGTGTCAATTGTCATAAACATTACATTAAATCTTGTGAATTACTACACATTAAGGAGGAAATAAACCTACAGGTTATGGTCATCCATTTGACCACATTATCAAAAACATTACTACTTATAAAGAAGGAAATTAATCAAGGAGCTATGATCATCCATTTAACCACCAAAATGATTTACAACATGTATATCTTATTTCATTCTTTGTGGAGTACTAGAAATTATGTTTTCGATGACTTTCGATTGAATGAAAAATATATACTAAGTATTCCTCTACCCCAATATATGTATCATTCTTAGTATTACTTTTTAATATTCTATTCCAAAATAACTTAAGTTTTTTAGATGAAAATATCGCATACTTTAATTTGTTATTAAATTTCAGAAATTGAATTTCATGCTATTTATACTTTTCCCATGAGAAACAAATCAAACTCATGATAAAACAAAAAAAAAAACGTATTGAAAATATAGTTAAGCAAATAAAAGTCTTTTCGATCCTCCTGCTAAAAGGAGAGACTCACACTATACCAAAAAGGTTTTAGTGGTAATTATTATTTGTGAATGTCCCTAAAGCCTATAATGATATTGATTCCAATGATAAATAACTAATATCGATAAAGAGTTAAACACTCTTTATTAGTAATATTTATATTTGCTACTGTTAAAGGTTATTTTTGTTAGTGTCAAAATCTTTTAATTTGTTGATCACATGCATAAATTAGGTTTCAAGCATTTGCACAAACATGGGTGCATGACGTTGGTCTCTTGCCCCAATAAGAAACCTGTTAATTAATTATATCAAATATATATTAAAAAAAGCAAATTAAAGAATAAATTAGTTAAATGTGCACCATGGATTCTCTTTAATAATTTTTGTGTTAAGGTAAATATTCGAGGGAAAAACATGCAGAATAGAATATATTTAATTTATATTAGGTACTATAGTTGTAGTTTAAGAAAGTTGTAATTTGTAGCTATAATTTTCTTAATTATTGGTATTCGCTTGATTTGTATAATTCGCCTGATTTGTATAATTTGGTACCTGATAGTATAAATCTAGAATTTTGTATATGTTTACCCTAGTTATTTGATACAATTTATGAATAATTCATAATAAATTACTCTGTTAATATATTGGCAAGCGAAATATGCAAATGAAGTTCTGAAAAATTCGTAAATATATAAATACAGAATTTATATATATTTATCATATTTGTATATTTGCAAGCAAAATATACAAACGAATAGAAATACACAAACCACACCCTCCATAGCAAACTAAATTATAGTTATAAAACACAATTATCAAAACTATAACTATAAAACTTTATTATATTATTAGATTTGGTATTTCTAAATTTTTCTCAATAAACAATTGATCAAGTTTGACTATATATATATATTTGGTGTGTGGACCAGACTGAAAACATGATATATTTTCTTTGTCAGAAGCATGAAGAATACATACAAAAAGCAACAATATAATGCAGTGCCCATATGGCAAGTTAGTCAGGCAGATTCATCAAAATCAAGAAAGAAGGATCTCTAAGCCAGAAGAAGAAGAAGAAGAAGAATTTAAAGACTGTTCTTCTCGAATTTCGTGCCAACAAATCAGAAACAACACAATCCTACCACTCTGTCATGCACGTTTCAGTCTTGTTTTATTTGACTGCTTACCTCATCCTTATTTATAATTTGGAAAAATCTTTTTGACTAGAAAATTTGGTCAGAATTTGGTCATAATGGTAAAATAATATATTTCACGTTATGTTATTTTATTTTTTAAAATATTTTTACCATTTTAACTTTAATACTTTTAATTAAAAAATTAAAAAAAATCATTTATTTTAAAATTAAAAAAATATTATAGACTTTTTAAATTTCTGACCAAATTTTCTGATCATTTAACATATAAAAAAAGTTGAGACTTAAGACTAGTGATTGCGACCTGTTGAGGCATTTTTTCGACAGTCTTCATATTCAATGTTTATAATTTCTAATATATATATATATACAGAGAGATTATACATTAGTTATATGATTTTATCAATTATATAGTTACATTTTTCTTTAATAATCATCTTTTATAATAATATTTTATTATAATAGTCAAATTCTTATGAAAATTAATTTATCATACTAGAGTGTGTTATATCATAAAGTTTTTTTATTTTATTTTTCGTTTGATGTTGGATCGCATATTCGAAAATGACGCTCTTCAACAAGATTTTTTTACACCAAAAATTTAAATTCGTAATTAAGGATGAAGCAGTCCTAATTATATCATAAAAGTTGGAGTGAGTGTGTTACAGGAGAAACTATCAAATCGTTAGCGTGATTGTTGGGGCAATTGGGCACGGAATCCCAGAATTATTTTGGGTGAGGTGTTAAAGTACAGTAAACACAGAAACCTCGGAGTTTGGGAATGTAACAGGGTGGGCATATTTTGGTGTCTTTTAAGAATGTTGTCCCCAAATTCTTGTATGTGTGGGTGGTACTGTGTGCATAACTCGCTCCCTTCGCTTCTCATATTTTTTTTATTGATTTCTTGTCGATGCTCGATATTTATATGAAAGCTCGATTAGTAGAAAGATTTACATTGAGTATAAAAATGACTTTGTACTTAAAGGGACTCAAATCTAAAACGTTTTGGTTAAAGATGAAAGAGTATTTACTATTGTGTCACAACCCTTATTGGTCACTTCTCATGATTAGTAGTAGTAGTATAAAATGAGAAAGTAGCACTACAATAAAAGAGAGATTCAGTGACAATTAATTTTCCTTTGACCGACAATATATATTTGTTATAGCAAAAAACTTTAGCGACAATTGAGTTAGTTACATGTTATCTAGAGTTGTTAAAGTCTTTGGCGATATTTTCAGTCTGACCAAATTTTCTAGACAAAAGAATTTTTCCTATACACAATACAAGTAAAATTGGAGGGAGGAAGTAGTACCAATTATATGATCAAATTTATCATTATAGAATCATGATTAGTACAAAATTGTTTAAGAAATCATTGTTGAAATTATTGCAATTAGTAGAATCAAGCATTGGGAACATGACTCTAGTTTCTTGGGAAAATGAATATTATATACCCTCTAGATCTAAGCTAGATTTACTAAGAATAATTCCTAGAATTAGACAAAACTAACAAATTGGAATTTTTCAAGTACTAGCTAGGCTGCTAATGTCGTACTGCCTCCGTGTCACTTGTGTGGAAAAGGATAAGGATCTAAGCACTTGTACGAGAAATAAGGGATAATTAATTTGAAATTATTTTTAAGTATAAATTTATTTCATATTTGGTTGGAACAAAATTTGTGGGTGTTCACGGGTCGGTTTAGATCGGTTATTGGTTAAAATTAAAATCAAATCAATTTAATTGATTTTAAAATTATCAAACCAAACCAAACCAAATATAGTATACATTTATCGATTTGGTGGTTATCGGTTTCGGTTTGGTTATTCGGTAATTAACCATACACAAAAATAAAAGAAACAAATGTGAAAAAGTGAGAACAATCCATTCAAAAACAAATAATAGTTAGAATGACTTAAATTACCAAACTTTCGATCATTGAATTTACTATCAATAAAACTTTAAAATTCACTATATTGACCTAGAAGGAAGAGACTAACATTTTCAGTCCTATAAAGAATTGTCATAGACACTCATATACATGAAAGCATTAAGAAAAATGTTTTCACCTTGGGCATTCTTGCTTTCAATAAGTAAAGTTTAAAGAAATTTTAATGGAAACATATATAAGATCTTTAAAATTGTTTATAAAAACAATATATTAAGTATGTATATAATTCATCGGTTCGGTTCAGTTATTTCTTCGTTTTTTTGAATAAAGCCATAACCAAACCAAATACTATCGGTTTTCAAAAATCTAAAATCAAACAAAACCAAGCCCAAATAAAATCGGTTTTAATTTATCGGTTTGGTTTGGTTTTTCGGTTTGGATCGGTTTTTATCCAAACCGTGAACACCCCTACGGCTGTGACAATTAATTTCAAAATAATTAATTTTTGAATAAGTTATTCCCAACCAAACAAACCACGAGTAAATGGATTTGGTAAAAAACTTACGTAGATTCTCAATGTTTTTTTAAATAAAAATTTACATATTAAAAAATTATATAATAAGAAGTATTATGTTTATATTATAAGTATTGTTAGATAACCTAAAATAGTATAGTGAATAACTATTGTTAAGACGGACTACGGAGGAAGTATAATAGTTATTAATAATTAGAAATATTTCAAAAAGAACATCTTTCCTCCCTAATTAATAATTATTACTAATACTATTGCTAAATTAATTGAAATAGAAGGAGTATAAAAGAATACGAGTCATTAATAATAACAAAGATATTCACCACCATAAAAGATTGTGATTGGGCGTTAGTTGCCCCTTCTTCCTTAATTGACAAGAGGTATCAAATCTCAAATTCTGAATATAAGTTGTCTTTGGTATTTGATAGGGAGTAATATTTTACCCTTCTAAAGTCAATTTTTCAAAAATTAATCAAATCTTAAAGTAGCGATATTAGAAATAGAATGAAAAATCAAACAAAAAAATTGTTTTAAGGTTGATGAAAACGATCTTAAATCTACGTAAGAATATTTACGGACAAAATAAACAAGTGTATATAGAAAATGTAATCAAAGCAGGATTCAAAGAAAAATAACAGCAACAAAATAGCAAAACATATAAACAAAAGTTGTATTTGCTGGATAAATGCATTTCAATACATGCATTAAGGGGGATATCTTTTGTATTATTTCATGGATCAGTTTATGACTATTTGATTTAATCAAGTTAGTGGAATGTTGGAGCATTAGCATTCAATAACTAAAGTATTTAACACTAGGAATATCTCATTCAGAATTAAAACATAAGAAATTTTAGGGTTATAAGATCGATGAACGAAAATTAGTTAAGACGACATTATGTATCAATATTACGACTTATCATAGATAACTACTCAGAAATTAAAATT
Organism: Solanum verrucosum; assembly: GCF_900185275.1. NCBI lineage: Eukaryota > Viridiplantae > Streptophyta > Magnoliopsida > Solanales > Solanaceae > Solanum > Solanum verrucosum. The sequence goes on along the minus strand of NW_026020134.1, from coordinate 1,255,177 downwards.
TAGATTTCATGTCTAATACTATAAACCTACTACAAATAACTACAAAAAAGTACATCCATTCTCCAAAACATATTCAGCATAAATTATAACAAAGCAAACTACAAAATAAATGGTAAGATAAGCCCAAAAAAAACTAAAAAAGAAACCTAGAGATTCTAGGGTTTAGAGACAATTTTTCTTCCTAACATATGAATTCCTTCTACAGTACAAACTATTGCTGACAAAATTGTCAGCTTCCAAATGACTAACATCGACATAGGAAAAGAAGGTGAAATACAAGACTAAAAGCAAGATAGTGTTAACTCATCATCGATCCGCGACTATTTTGGCTCTTTTTCTAAAAATTTATCTACTAGTAATTATAGTACATTATTACTAGTGGAAGAAGAGCTAAAACTCGCGGAAAGCTCATTCCAATTAGCATTACCACCATTACTCAGCCAGTTTTCGTTTCCTAAAAACTGACGTGGCATACTTGCAACATGATCTTGGTGGTCTTCCATTTTCATCAATGCCAGCTGAGTCAACATAGGGTTCGAAACTTTGGGCCTTATTTGACTTATGACACCACCTCCACCCGCGTCATTACATGTGTAATGAGCCTGGTGGAAAGGGTAAAGCCCAGAGGCAGAGGCAGAGCCAGAACCAGAAGCAGGAGATGAATCCAATCCCCCGTATAAATTATAAGGGAATTGGTTCACTAGTTGTTGATGTAGCCTCCATTGCTCTAAGTTGCTACCCATTCCAAGCTGAAAATTCATGTTTTCATTTGTTCCCATGACGATTGGAGCTGGTGATGATGAAGAAATTGATGTGTAATTCATTTCGTTTGGGGTGAAGTGTTGATCAGTCAATTGTCCTAACGGGGACATGAAACGTAGAGGGTGAATTGGAGGGTTCATAAGACCTAATAAACTAGCTGCTGATGATGGACTAGAAAAAGTACTATTGTTATTGCTTGTGGAACCAGAATTAGTAGCTTGAGATTTGGAAGTATTATTATTATTGCTGGATTTAGCACTAGTAATAGTAGTAGTACTACTGCTACTAGTGCTACTTCTTTTGTTCCTACGACAGCCTCCACCCACGGGGACGCTCCTTAGAGCGCCCCCTCTCGTCCAATACCTTCTGCAGGTCTTGCAGAAGTGACGAGGTTGGGAGAGGCTGTAGTTGTTGAAGTAGCAAAACTTTGTGTTTGTTGACTCACAACGAGGGCATTTTTGAGTTGCCTCTGACATTGGTATGTTTGCTAACCGGGCTCGATCTGCCATCGAGCCTGGTCTGATTGAACCTCCACCACCACCCACATGATGAGGCTGAGGTGGAGGTGGCGGCGGTGGTGGTGGAGGAGTAGTACTCGCTAGTGGCAGCGGTGGTGTTGGTTGTGATTGTCCTGATAGAAGTTGAGGATTTGGGATGCTATATCCAACTTGCTGAAAAATGAATTAAAAAAATTGTTTAGTATATGCGAAAAATAATTTAAAGAAGTTAAAATACAAATAAAAGTTGAATAAGAATATTTATCTTTTTATGAATTCTTTACTTTTTTTTGTTCAAGAAGCTAGCTATTGACATTAGAATTTAGAATCATCATATTATTGTTAGAAAAAAAAAACATACCTGTTGCCAGTTGGATGGATCAAGATAAGCAGAAATAGAGGAAAAAACCATAGTTTAATTTCTTGAATAATGTAAAATTCACTTTTGTAAAAGTTTGGAATGGGATATTGTTAGTGGAGAATATCACATCAAAATGGAGGAAGAAAGAAAGAAAGGGAGAAAGCAAGAGAGAATAAAGCTAAAGAGAATTGAGAATATATATAAGGAGTAAGGAGGTTGAATAAAGTGGATAAAGGACTTTATAATATACTATTGCATTTATTATGTACATTTATACAATTAGGTACTTGGTTTATTTCTCACTTGTCTATTTTTGTTTTGTTTATTTTGCTTTTTAAGAATTCAAGAGGATCTTTGCTTACTTAGTCTTTAAGCTTCTTAATTATTTAACTTCTTGAATTAACACTCATCTTACCTTGCTAATTATTAAGAGTCGTTTGGTTCATATTTACGAAAAAAATTATAGTCATGGAGAAAAATATTTATGCACTGATTAATAACGCAGGAATTGTTATGCAACGAATGATAGTGTGACAATGATCATACAATGATTGGATACTCTCCTTGTTTCAATTTGTTTATCTAATTTTGTCTTGATACAGAATTCAAGAAAGTAAAAAAAAAAAAATCGAATTTTATTGTATTAAACTAAAAATGTGTCTTTAGATAATTTTTCTAAATCTAATTACCTACAACATTCATAATACAATCCAATAGAAATAATATTTTGCATGTAATTTTACATGGCTCATATATTATGCTGGTATTATGTGCATCTTAAAATTAAAGTTAAGTTTACTACTTTTCTGAATATTCTATTTAGCGAGGAAACCAATACAATAAAATAATACATAGGATATAATATGTTACTCCCAAGATAAATGATTAAAACTATAAGTGATGAATTAATTAATTTGAGAAAAAAGGCCAGTCTTGGGTGCTTTAGACAAATATTCTCAATTTTGTGAGGGACCAAATCAAATGTAACTTTTTCTAACCCCCCCCCCCCCCTACCCATCAAAACCTTCCCCTACGCACTAAAAAGAGGGGGGGCCGGGGGGGTGGATATAATATTTTGTGAAAATGAAAAGTTATGTGACATATATTATAAAATTAGTGGTTCAGAAATTAAAGAGAAGGATAATCCTTCATGGGGAGTTGGGACCTCACATTCTAAAGTGAATAGAATCAGACATTCTGTCTAAATAGTTAGTTTTACAAAAATTTATGAGGCTAAAGTTATGTGTGTGAATATGATCTTATTCAGGGCGAATTTAAAACATGATTCGTTGTCTCTATTTGTATAGATTATTATGGGTGATTTGGGGTTGGGTGAGGCGGGATGTGGGATAAGAGTATATTTTATTGAGGAACAATATGGTGGTTGGACTTTTTTTAAGGTAATAACATTTAACATGTCTTAACAAAACATCACAATTTAAAGTGTTTAGAAATAATACTTCAATATTATCAGCGTATCGCGCGGGCACGTTTACTAGTTTATTGAGTGGTCCCGTCTGAAGTCAATCAAATCATGAAATAGTATTCTTCTGTTGTAGTATGCTTCGTCCCAATTCATCTTCTGTTGGTTCAAGAACTATTATGATCCTTATAATCATAATGTTGATCATGAAATAGTATTCTTCTGTTGTAGTATGCTTCGTCCCAATTCATCTTCTATTAGTTCAAGAACTATTATGATCCTTATAATCATAATGTTGATCTTGGATAGGTCTTTTGCCTCTATTTAGGCCAGAGACATGTTATTGGTAGGAGAGTATAGAAGTATTCGGCTAGAAGCTTTTGCTGGATAGACTGAACGAACTATATATCATTCCCCCCTTATCACTTCAATAAATATATATATTGAGATAGATAGATACATAAAGCGTAAATTTGTAGTCGAGCTCAGTCTATTACTCCCTTGCAATTTGACGAAATTGTACGTTTTGCCTTAAAATGAACTAATCTATAATTTTTGTCCTAAAAATGATTGTTTTTTCATTTATTTTTTCCTTAGCAATCAATTTACACCTTAGGGGTGTACAAAACCAAACCGAATCAAACCGCAAATCGAGAAAAAAAACCCTATTAGTGGTTGGTTTGACTTGATTTGGTATTGAAAAACAAAATCCGACTATATTTGGGTTGATTTGGTTTTAACTAAAAAAAATCAACCCGAGATTATATATATAATTTTAAAATTTTATAATATACATAAAAATATTTACTTTGATATAATTTTAAAATTTTTCTTATACTTTTTCATAGTTTTAATCTTTTAATATATTATTTCAAGTTGAATCTTAGAATTCTGAATGGTTCAATAAATATTATAGTCCACAGATGTTGGTAATTATAATAAAACTTAAATCAAAATCAAATTAATACTAATGCAAAAAGAAAAAGAAAAATCAATTCAACACTAAGAATGACAATAATATTAAATATTTGTTCTTTGGTTTTACATTGGTTTAGACAATTCAAATACATAATCTAATTTTAATTTCCTTTAATATTTAGTCATGTAACTAATACATATTAAACTTATTTTAGCATGATTTAGTACTTTTAAATTATGACCATTTTCATTATGACTTGTTAATTTGCAATATTTGTTTTACGCGATTTCATTATTATTATTTTTTTTTGTTGGATATTTTAGTGTCATTACTCATCATATTTTGTGTTATTTTCTTCAAAAACACCTTAGATAATTGTATTTTGATAGGACTAAAGAAATATTTGAAGTACAAGTAAATTATATGTTTGTATGAATACTTTACCGGGAAAACCCGAAAAAACCCGAAAATCCAAAAAAACCCGAGGTTGAAAAACTCGAGTTTTATTAGTTTGGTTTATAGATTTAAAAATCCGACACAAATGGTTTGATTTGATATTTGAAAAACCTGAACCAACCTGGTCATGTACACCCCTAACCTAATGGGATATAAGTTCTTTAGAAACAAAATTCATATTTGAACATAACGTATGAAATATAAAAATATAAATATACACCTTGTGACTTCTTTTTAGTTACGAAGAACATAAATTAAAGATGAACAAAAAAAAGGACAAATTACAAAAATCACATACTTTTAAGGTAAAATTACAATCTATCCCTTAAAAGTTTATAATATTAGAAATCCCTCAAACGGATACAATAATATAAGCATTGATACATTAATCTGATGCGCGAGATACATTAATCGTTAGGTAAGATACATTACATTTTATACATGATACACTAATATGATGTATACACTAATCTGATGCGCGAGATACACTAATCTGATGCGCTGATACATTAATCTGATGCACGAAATACACTAATTTGATGCGTGAAAATGAGGGATTTTGAAGATTTGTAAAACTTATAGGAGATAATGGTAATAAGTAAATTAAAAGGTGGGATTTCTGTAATTAATCCAACAAAATAAGGACAAAAGTGAAAATGACCCTTGCAAGTTTTAGATGGACTATCATTCCGATCCACGGGGTGGCCAAAAAATGGGCATCAGAACAAGATGGGCCTACAGGCTCTGACAGAATAGGCCCATTGGACATTTAGGGCCCAATAGGAAAAATGCCCTTTCAGAAGGAAAATTTACCCAACTGAGTTTAGTTTTTTTTTGTTTTTGGTTTCCCACTCGGTATTCGGGCTCTCAACAGGATTTTGCCTATATCTAGGGTAAGGTTGGGCACCGGACTAGACCGGAACCATCGGACCGGAACGAATTGGTACCAGACCGGAACGGAACGGGTTGATCGGTTTGTTGACCGGTACCGGGATGAACCGGACCGGAATTACCGGGATGGATAGTAGGTTCCGTCCCGTCCCACTATATACTGGGATGGAACCGGACCGGTACCGGAATGGAACGGGATGGGATAAACGGGACGACACATATAGCTATTTCAAAAAATAATACTATTTTTTTTAGTTATTTTGATTTTTTGAATTACGAAAATATGAATGTTTATATATTTTTCTAAGTTTAAATTAGTTGTTTTGAAATTTATAATGTAATTTTACTTAAGTTTATTTTAAAGATATTTTTTAAAAATTTTACTTTTTAAATTTATAAGTTTAAGTTTAATAAAGTTTTTTTGTTTTAAAGTTTTTTGAACTTAAGTTTTCAAGATTTGAAATTTTGAAGTTTATAAGTTATTACTTATTAATATGTTATAAGTTATACTTATAACTTGTAATTTAAATAACTTAAGTTTGTAATTTTAAAAAATTAAATAAAAATAAGGATAAAACAATGACACAAATTAAAAAAATATCAATCCAATCCATATTTTTAAAAAAAATATGCCTATATATAAATTATAAAATATAAATTAATTAATAAAATATAATTCATGGATAACCGAACCAGAATGGAACCGGAATATATCGAGATCAACCGGACCGAAATTACTAGGATGAAAATGTGATTCCGTTCCGTCCCGAGTACCAGTTCATGGTGTCCCATTCCATTCCGTAGACTACCGAACCAGACTGGATCGAAATGGTACTGGTCCGGTACCGGTACAACCCCGTCTGGTGCCCACCTTAACCCATGGCTCGAACCCGAGACCTCTGGTTAAGGGTGAAGCAGTCTCATCACTGTACCATGACTGAGTTTAGTTAAAGAAATAAATCAATTGAGAATAAAAAAATTGAACTATGACTAAAATAGAATTGGAGGAATACTTTTCCTCAAAGGGCCATCCATGTCAATTCACTTAAGTAATTAAATGAGATAGGTGTTAAAAGTTTATATACAAATACATGTTAGACATCTATTTGTCAGAAAAATTATAACATTATTGAAACTTAATAATAGAAACAAAACAATAGTAACAATTTTGGTAATACATGTTGTAGTCTTAAAAGTCATTTTAGTCTGATCAAGATGCAAATTGTTGTGACCAAGTCGTCCTCCAAAGCTTCACAACACTCTTAAAAATACATATACTTGTGATTGGAAGTTTGAAAATTTTGCAAAAACAAGCGGGCTAAAAAAACAAAATAGAGAATTAACAAAGAGTTATAACAATCAAAGATATGTTAGAGTAGTTTTTTTTTCTTTCAAAACTCAATCTGAATTAGGCCTCAATGTATATCTTGCACGCATGCAATAGAGACAAATCAACCAATTTTACCTTCAAATTCATTTTCTTATAAGTGCAAGACCATACTCATTTTTACTAACTCTTTACAAGTCTAATAAAAGAACAATTTAATGTAAAGACAGAAAATGAGATCTTCCTAATCATAAAGTAAATGAAGAAAAAAACCCAACAAAAAGTCTTTGACTTTACATTTAAACCATAATATACCACGAGTATTAGCATGCTATAAAACCTTGGAATTCGGATGCTAAAATTGGTTAAGATAATATATGATCATCCACAAAAGAGCATTAATTTATATGGGAAATTAGTAGTAGTTGTTAAAAAGTCTTGAGAAGTTGAAAACTAAGATCACCACACGTGCTTGGTTGGATCAACTAAACTCCTACTATGAACAAATAAATATACGAAGAAGTCAAAGAGGTTCAACGTCTATAACAACATTTACAATATATATATATATTAATCGTTTATATATAGTATAATTTTACAAAAGATGTTCATCTGAATTCTTTTCAAATAGGGCAATACCCCAACTCCGTTGACCTTTATTTTCACCTTATAGGCTTAAGCTTATTGTTTCTCTGTTCAAATTATCTGTCATGATTTCTAAAAATAATTATTCAAATTATTTATCATTTTAGAAGTTCATAAAATAATTATTTTCCCCCATTTTATTGTTAGTGATTCTTGAAGATATATATATTTTTTTTTTTATTTTTTGGATGAACATAAATTATATCATAAGACATAACTGAGAATAAACTAGTCAAAACATTCTCCTATTAATAATTACTTAAGAGACGTGTAAAAGAGAAACATGACAAATAATTTGAGATGGAGAGAATACACAATTATATTCAAATTCCTATGAGGTTAGAAAATGAAAAGAAAATATCATCTTCATACACTTTTATTTGTCACTTTTAACATATCAAGAAAAGATAAAAAAAATCTTACTATACCATCGACATTAATTGTTTATTCTCCAAATCACTTTCCAAGATCTAACGACTATACATCTATTAATATGAGTATTGTGATAAAATACTCATATTAGTCATTATTTCTAAAGAATATGCAAAGTCAAAAATGAATAAAGCGAGTATCATTTGAAAAAACTTCATAAACAAGACAATTTTGATGTTGAGATTTACGATAAACAATAGTTTATCAATTTTCATAATGGATTGGAAAATCTTAATAGTTCAATTGATTGGCTACCGAATTTTCACTCTATTGGCAAGCATTCGATTTCCTACCTTATAATTTCCTCCGCTATTTCTCATTAATTCCCTACTCCCATTTTAAAAAAAGAGGTCAGATTATAAAGACCATTACAAAATTAATTATATTTTAAGTTCCTTAAATGCTGAGGAGGAAAATGGAAAATTTCTACATTAGTTGTACTAAGATTTCTACATTAGTTGTGCTAACATTTTAGTTTTTAGAGTTTACTAGTTAACCAAATCGCGCATATTTTTCTATATTAATTGATATAAAAAAATTAAGAAATTGCAATACTAATATATATATATATATATATATGACAAAATCAAACAGAAAATAACAATAAAAGAAAAAAACAATAGAATTAAATTAGTTTCATGAAACATAAAAAGAGAGTTATATTTTTTCTTTGGAACAATACAAAGACATATTTCTTTATGCACCAATTTTATATACGTTGCTAAATCATTTTTGGGTGTTTTAAATTATTTATGTTATTTCACTAATAATTTCCTTTATATAATACTATTTACGTTTATATATTTATTTAACTATATAAATTTAGAGTTCATGTAATTTTTCCTACTTATAATTTAAAATTTTCACAATTATTACTTTAAAATATGAGCATATCAATTTGTTTAATTGATAAAATTAATAGCTTAAACTTTTTGTTATATATCTACACAAAACTTTCATATGAAAGACATAAAAATTAATATTTTGTAAAAAATTTACATTAAAAATTAGAAATAATAAATACACAAGAGAGGTATAGAAGTTGAATAAACTATGTAATTCAAACACTACATAAAGATGAAGAAGTTAAAAATGAATATCAATGATTTCATATATCAATATGTGGATGAGTTTTGATTTTCAATAAAGAATATGAAAAATTTGGACAATAAATGATAATAATTGTGACTTTTATTCTTATAAACTAATAAAATAAATAAGAAAATAGAGAAAAAATATTTTTGTTGCTAGTGCAATTTTTTAGTGTCAGCTTTAATCATGGGTTCATCATGAAACGTTATAAATATAAATGGATGTTAAAATATATTTTTTTGGAGAGTTACACCTTTCCATTTTTAAAATTTATTTATTAAGCAATTATCTTATTCTTTAATTGCCTAATTATGTAAATATTTTTTAGATTATTGAGAATTAGATAAAAAGAGAAATCTCATAGTTAGAAAAGTTAAAGGGATGGTTTAACTTTTTTCAAGCTATTTGAAATGTTATTTCATTAGACTACTCTATTTTAATAAATTTTCATTCGTTAAGGAGAAAATGAAAAATTTGAGTGATAAATATTTTTGCCTTTAAATTTACAATAAATAATAGGAATAAGTGGAGTAGTAAAATTTTAGGTATTTAAATTCTTATAATAAATAATATAAATTAATGAAGGGAATAGTAATTGACACATTTTTTAATAGTAATTATTAATAGAAATATAGTGAAAATTACAACAATAAAAAAAAATAAGGATCATTGGCCAAAGAGAGGTCTCAAATCATTTTTAAAATATTTTATCTTTATATATATATATATATATATATATATATATATATATATATATATAGATTTTTCATTCTGCTTGGAGAATGAAAGGTTTGAGTTAAATATTTAGGCCTTTAAATTTACAATAAAGAATAGGAATAAGTAGAATAATAAATTTTGAGACATTTAAGTTTTTACAATATATAAAAGAAATAAATGGAGAGAGTAATAATTGACACTTTTTTAAATAATAATAATAAATTAAAATATAGTGAAATTTATCAACAAAAAAAAGTAAAAAATAAATAGAATATTTGTCTTTTTTTTTTCTTTTTGAAATGAAAGTATTGCATATAATGCTTATAGTTTCTTTAGTTTTTCATTAGAATTATACAAATACTCAAGTTTGTTGTTAAATATATATATATAGATACATATAAATTTTTCATTCTGCTTAGAGAATGAAAGGTTGGATTTAAATATTTAGGCCTTTAAATTTACAATAAAGAATAGGAATAAGTAGAATAATAAATTTTGAGACATTTAAGTTTTTACAATATCTAAAAGAAATAAATGGAGAGAGTAATAATTGACACTTTTTTTTAATAATAATAATAAATTAAAATATAGTGAAATTTATCCAAAAAAAAAAAAAGTAAAAAAATAAATAGAATATTTGTCTTTTTTTTTTTGAAAACGAAAGTATGGCATATAATGCTTATAGTTTCTTTAGTTTTTCATTAGAATTATACAAATACTCAAGTTTGTTGTCAATTTTTTTTAATTCATTGCTGGGATAACGTTTTTTTTTTCTTTTTGTAAGTTATCAAATTTTCGCTCTTTAAAATGCTTCTAATCTTAGTGTCATATTTAGGAATGCACTTCAGCATACAAATAAACAGTAACATCGAGTACATAATGTTCGTTTTAGAATGTTACAAAAAATTATCATAATAAAAATTTAGAAGAACTAACCATAATTTAACCTAATGAATTATGTATGTACAACTATAGTCATATAAAAGAAAAAGAAAAACAAATCTTTATATATTTTAAGTTCTTCAATAAAGTACATAAATGAAATATAGAGAATAGGAAAGAAAATCTAAAAAGATCAAATAGCTATAATAATAATTTTATTGTAAGACTCTACATTATCATCTTCCAAAATTCACAATTTTCTCTACTTTTGTATCTTCCTCAACTTTCTTCTTCACCCTACAAGCACAAATAGTATATTATGAAATTGTTAGTTACTCCATGATTTTATTTGGATTGAGTTTATTCAATTCACTTTTAAAGATTAGTTAAATTGACGAACAAAATAAATAACATCACATAAATTATTAAAGTAAAAAATATAATTTAAAAAATTAAAAGAAGTATTTTTACCCATAGATTCTTTACGGCTTTGTTGAAAGCAACCATATGATGTGATGATTAGCATTTCTTCCTCACCCTCCCTAATGTATGATATGGTGATGGAGAAGTGAAAGAATAACTTTGAATGAAATTTTTCTTGCTACAAAATATGAATTTATATAGAAAAAGAGAAGGAATACCATAAGGTGTCATAAAGTAATAAATTTAATTTTAGGGGTTGTGAAGATTAAAAAAAAAAAAGGAGTTATGAATATTATTAAGATTATAAGTTGAAGAGGTGTGAGTTATTGATAGTTATTTTTTATTTTATTAAAGATATTAAATATATATTATAGTGGTAGGTGAAAAGTTGAGTAATTGAATGTGAATTTTTTTTTGAGATATTAAAAATAAAATACTTAAATAATGAAGAAAAAAATGGTAAAAAAAAAAGTGAAAAAGACAAATATGAATTGAGGCTATAGAGAGGTGCCGCATCACCTTCTTTATGTTTCTCCTTTATATATATATATATATATATATATATATATATATATATATATATATATATTCATTGCTGATTCCATTTTTTCCCTTATTTCAATGCCAAAAAATAAAGCTGACTACTTATAACAGATTAGACAGAGAAAATGATCAAAATGGTCCTTCATCTATGAGGGTTACTTTATGTTGATCCTTAATATATTTTACATGATCTATATGGTCCTTAATGTATATGAAATGATGGTCATTTTAGTCCTTTAACCCAAAAACTAACAAAAAAAGAAAAACTAAGAAAAAATCTGTTAGATTTGACAAATTTGCTTTCTTTCACCATCACCACCATAGAGCCTTCTCCTCAACTTCTTTCTTTTGCCATTTGAGGTCATGCTCTTTATCCTCATAAGAAAAATAATACACACTACATCCATTTCTCATCTTCATTGAAACAAAATTTTCAGAAGCTTCCATTATCATACATAAAGAAGAATAAGAAAACCAAAATCATTAAAACAAATGTAAACTAAGTAAGCATTTACGGGAGTCCAAAGCCAAAAGGGCAAAAAAAATTGTCAAAAATTCTAAAAGGGCGCATCAATTTTTTTTTAAACCAAAAGGGCAAAATCGCTCCTGACGAAGCGATTTCCCTCTGATACAATGACTAAAAATCCCTAGTAGCGATTTTGTCCAAAAACCTTTTTTTCTTTTTTTCTTTTTTTTATTTTTTTTTGGGTTAAATTTTGGACTCAGGATCCATATTATTAAAATACCCTAAATGAGCTACTATTACATAAAATAAAATAAAAACGTGTCCTGATCGGCCCAAAAGTGACCAGACCAGGTACATTTAAAAAGAACAACCCTTTATTAGAGTTTCCTAAATGGTTTGCCTCTTTCCTCTTCTCCTCACTTCCTTGTTTCTCTCGCTTCCTTGGAGCCTTGAAATGTTTTCATTATTTTTTTTTATTAATTTTGTCCAAAAACTTTTTTTTTTTTTTCTTTTAAATCGCTGCTGTCAAAATTATTTTTTTTTCTTTCACATCGCTGCAGGGGCAGCTTTTTTCACTATTGTTAATTATTAATAATGTAAAAATGATAAAGAAGATGGACAATATACTCAATAAAAAATTTTGAAGCATGAGGAAAATTGAATTATATATCATAAATAATAATAAAAGAATATTGAAATAAAAAAGAATATTCTTTTTTATTATTTATGATATATAATTCAATTTTTCTCATGCTTCAACAATTTTATTGAGTATACTGTCCGTCTTGCTTATCATTTTATATTATTAATAATTAACAATAGTGAAAAACGCTGCCCCTGCAACGATGTGTAAGGAAAAAAACATTTTTGACAACATCGATTTTAAATTAAAAAAAAAAGAAAAAAAAGTTTTTGGACAAAAATCGCTGCTAAAAAGGCAGCGATTTTTAATTAAAAAAAAAGGAAAAAAAATTTCTGGATTTAATTTTAAAAAAAAGAAAAAAAGTTTTTGGAAAAAAATCGCTGCCAGGGCAGCGGGTTTTAGTCATTGTGTCAGAGGGAAATCGCTTCGTCAGGAGCGATTTTGCCCTTTTGGTTTAAAAAAAAAAATTGATGTGCCCTTTTAAAATTTTTGACAATTTTTTTTGCCCTTTTGGCTCTGGTCTCGCATTTACGGGGAGGATATAGCTTTCTTTTCATATGATCCTTTTCAAAACTACTAGTTTTTTCAAGCCATTTTTTTATTCTATTTTTAAAATTGAAGGATAAATATTGAATAGACAGAGGTAGAAAACAAAAATTACAAATATTCTTTTGAAATTTGAAGAAACTTTTGTGTGCATAGAAGATTTTGGCAGCAGAAATTGTAAGAAATGGAAAAAAAAAAGACGAAGGAGAAGAAATGTGCAAGAGAGATGGAGGAAGAAGGGGCCACTAACTGTGGGACCCACAATTAAGTTTAACATTTTTTATGTTTTCAATTTGTTTTTAGGGCTAAGGACCAAAATGACCCTCTTGTATAATACATTAAGGACTATAGATCACGTGAAATATATTAAGGATCATCATAAAGCAACCCTCATACATGAAAGACCATTTTGATCATTTTCTCAGATTAGACACAAGAGCCCGTGCTAGTATGGATTCATATCTGTTATTTTTTTGTTTCACTTCATGTGACATAGATAAAATTTAGATAGTCAATTAAATTTTAATATGATTTTTAAATATTTTATGTTATTAATTATTGTAATTTATAGTACTTTTTATGTGATTTTTAAACAATATATGTTACTTTCTTTGTCCCTATATATGTAACACATATAAAACTTCAAGAGTCAATCAAATATTGTTAATTATTGAGATTTACAATATTTTTTTACACAATTTCCAAATTAAATAATACATGTTACTTCTTTTGTCCCATTTTATATGACACAAATAGATTAAGTTTATAAATCAATAGAACATTTTATAAGCAAATGAATATTTTATATGATTTTTACAAATATTTTAAGTTGTCAATTATCGTGATTTATAGTATTTTTTATGCAATTTTTAAATATATATAAAAAATAAAAAATAAGACAAACAAATTGAAACGAAAAAAATAAGGGAAAATACATAAAAACACCATTGAACTTGACAGCAAAACTTACTTTAACACTTTAACTTTATGGATAATTATTTACCCCCCTAATCTTATTACAAGTGAATTTAATATCACCCGGATTGCTGACGTGGCAAATTAAAAAAAATATCAGCGCGTAAATAAAGAAAAAAAATTAAATGGGGCTCATTTTTTCCCTTTCCAGCCAATACAATTTTTTCCCATTTCTTCTTCTTCTTCCTTGCACCCATCACCCCAAACCCAACTCATTTCTTTTCTTTTTAATTATTTCTTATTCCTCACAGCCTGCACACCCTCTCCTCTAGTTCCTCTGTGCATCCTTTATCTTTGATTTTCTCCTTCTTCTAAGTAGTTTATATTTATAATAAAAGAGAAAATTTCAAATCAAAATAGCAAATCTTTTAAAAAATTCAACTATGATTTGATTAATAAAGAATTAACAAAGTGTCAGAACCTTAAAAAATAATTAATCATCTAACTTTAAACATTACTTATTCTATACCTAGATATGTATTAGGAAGTTAAACAATAAATTAACAATAAATCTAAAAAGTTAAGCACACTGATTTTGCACAAATCTGAAGGCGCCATTGTTGATGTAAGTTGAAGCTTCACTTAGCTGAAAAAAGAGATTAATGGAAGTAATAATAAATCATTAAAAAGTAATGAAAATAGAATGAATCGGTCAGAATTTTAGAAGTTAAGAAATTGACCCAAATGAAATAATGAAGAGGATGGGTGAATAGTGAAAATAAATTTTTAAAAAATTGTAGAGAAATAAAAATAAAGAAAAAGTTTTTTTTTTAAATTATCCGACGTGTCATCGATGTGGCATAGAGGTGGCGCTTAAGTGGCGTGCGTGCATTTCACCCATAAGTATGAAACCGATATTGTATGTTTAAAGTGCTATTAAATTCACTTGAAATAAGTTTAGGGGGGTAAATAATTACCCGTAAAGCTAAGGTGCTAAAATAAGTTTTGCTGCCAAGTTCAAAGGTGTTTTTATGTATTTTCCCAAAAAATAATAAACAAATATATATGTAAGTGTGAAACCACACAGGTGATACATGCATGTTGACCATCACATGTGTGGTTATCCACACTTCTATATTTAAAAAAATGGCCAAACACATATGCAGACCCTTAAACTTGTCCCTAAATTTCATTTTGACACTCCAACTTAACCTTGTTCCATTTTAACCCTTCAACTCTAATTTTTATGTTCCATTTTGGCACTTCTAAGTGATGTGGCAGAGAGTGTGCATCACACATTCTCTAAGAGAGTGAAAGACAAAAAAAAGTATTTTTTTAAAAAAATAATAAAAGATTACCCTTCAACTCTATTTCTTTTATGTACCATTTAACACAAAATACTAATTTTATGATTTCTTTATTTTTATATATGTTATTCAACTGCAAATTTGCATTTTAAAAATCGACGATCATCCGTTAATTATTGTAAAAAATTAAAACTGACGGATTATCATTGTTTTTTTTATAAAAAAATAACAATTTCTTTTTAAGAGTTTTCCTATATTTTTGTGTGAAAAATAACCGACGAAAGTGCATCGATTTTCTTTCTTAAAAAAATCAATGACAACCCAACGAAGTCTATTGAGTTTCAACATTTTTTGGTAGTGTTATTAATTAGCAATGAACATGAGTTTTTTTTTACTCGTATTTAATTAGTTGAATGAAAAATTAGAAAGTTGATATTTGAGTTAGTCCAAGTAGACTAGATATGAAAAAAAATATATGTGATGTTATTTAAATTAACTAATTGTTTTTTTAAAAAAAAAAACAACACACTTTCGCAGATTATTTTTTCACACAATAATGTACAGAAACTCTAAAAAAAATATATTTTTTAAAAAAAACAATGTTCATCAATTATTTTTTAACACAATAATGACATGTGAAGTACACACATCTCACTTTGTTAGTGCTTTGGAAAAAAGTGCCAAAATGGAACATAAAAATTGGAGTTGAAGGGTTAAAATGGAACAAGATTGAGTTGGAGTGCCAAAATGAAATTTAGGGACAAGTTTAAGGGTCTGCATAAGTGTTTGGCCTAAAAAAATAGTAGATATATGAAATTGATGATAGAAATATTTATGGTTTTAAAATGGCCAAACACATATACAGCCCCTCAAACTTGCCCTCATTTTTCATTTTGGCACTCCAACTTAGCGTTGTTCCATTTTAACCCTTAAACTCCATTTTTTTTGTACCATTTAAACACTTATACTAATTTTTATGATTTGTTTTTATTTATGTTCTTCAATTGCAATTTCTTATTTTAAAAAAATAGACGTGTGTCTGTTAATTAAAAAAATTAAACATACGCGAACGAACATAAAAAATTTCAAACAATAATATTATTTTTTGATATTTCTCTGTATTTTTGCATGAAAATAAATTGACGAAAGTTCTTTGATTTTCTTTCTTAAACATTCAATTAAATTAAATAACACTACTTATTTATTTTTTCTTATCATCTAGGCTATCTAAATTTAACGCAAATAGTCACTTTTAATTTTTAATATAAATCAATACGAATAAAAAACCTATCTTCAAAAAGACTCGACTGACTTTGCTAATAACACTACTAAAAAAAGACTCTTGTTCATTGCTAATAACACTACTAAACAATGTTAAAACTCGACTGACTTTGTTAGGTTGTCGGTGATTTTAAAGAAAGAAAATCAACACAATTTTGTCGGTTATTTTTCACACAAAAATACATAATACTCTTAAAAAGAAATTATTATTTTTTAAAAAGAATGTTTTTTGTTAATTTTTAATTTTTTAACTAAAATTAAATGACACATGTCGATTTAAAATAAGAAGTTGCAATTGAAGAATATATATAAAAATAAATAAATCATAAAAATAGTATTTCGTGTTAAAATAGAACATAAAAAATGGAGTTCAAAGGTTAAAATGGAACAAGGCTTAAGATAAAGTGCCAAAATAAAAAACGTGGACAAGTTAGAGGGGCTGTATATGTGTTTGACCTTTTAAAATAGTATGAACTACTGCTACACATAAATAATAGTTTACCCAAATTTATTATCATATCAACCCTATTTTTTAATTTGTCAAATATATATATAATATATCCATTTAAAATGTCGATCTAGCTATAATAATATAAAGTTATGATTATATCTGAATCAAAAATTATTTGAAAGCACTTTTATATTTTACTCAAATAATATAAAATTTAGCAAAATTTGAATTCATGTCCTTCCAATAAAAAACTGAAGCTTTAACCACTCGATCAAAAATAGATTTTTATAAAAAAAAAATCAAAATAACAATCGTGAAATGGCTGAATCAACTAAACGGCTGGATTTTTTTTTTTACTTAAAGAAAAATATTGCAATTTGGATATACTATTACTTAAAAAAAAATATTGCAATTTAGATATATATAAAATAAGGTTTATATGTTAAAGTCAAAATTTAAAAGTTAAATAAAAAAATAGGATAAGCTAAAAAATAAATAAATTAAAAAAACAAAAACTAGCGAGCAGCGAGAGAGTTCGGGGTTTGCCGGCGAGATAGAAAGGGACCTTTCCGGCGAGACATGGATGTATTATTCAATTCAATTGACGTTCGAGATTTACTCTCATCGCCGAACATCGACGATGTAAACTCGCCGTTATCCGCCCCAGATCTCCGTCTTCTCATCGACCGTCTACAAGTTCGTTCCGTCGATATAAAGTCCAAAGTCCGGCAATACATTCTCTCACATTACTCCGAATTCTCCACACTCTTTTCTCAGTGCTCCGACGTCGTTTCAAAATCTGAAAATCTATCGTCTCAAGTATCCGACTTGATTCAACTCATCTCGGATCATCCAGTTGAAGCTCAAACCAAAGCCGTAATTGATGAAATTCTGGTAAAAAATAGAGAGGTGAAGGAAAAGAGGGAATTGTTAGGGTTACTTGATGTGATTTTGGAATTGAATGACAGACTGAGGTTTGTGAAGGAGGAGATTAAGGTAGGGAGAGTTGAACAAGCGGCTGAAGTGTTAAGGGAGTTGAAGGCAGTGTTGGTAACGAGTAATGATGAGGAGAAGCAGCCTTTGGTTTACGGATTGTTGAAGGATGAATGGACTGAGTGTTTTGAGGAGGTAACATGTTGATACTGTTTTTGTATATGATTGTTGAATTGCTAAGATGATTATAGGAAATGAATTTGTTTGAATATCTACTGTAGAAATTGAGGATTCTTGTAGTTCAACACAACTATTTTGGGATTGAGGCTTATTTGTGAGTTGTCATTGTTTTTATTGTAGCTTTTTTGGTGAATACTTGGGCTTTTACTGAAGATATGTTGACATAGATTATAAGTGTAGTGGTTTTTGTGTCCATATGGAGATTTTATGGACATATCAAAGCTTCCATTGCTGTTTTTCATTGAGTTCAAGGTATTAGCATTACAGATCTCATTACTTTGACATGAGGCATACTTGATTTTGATTTAAATAATGAGATATTTAAATAGTTCATCGGAGCAAGATTTGATTTAGTTAGTATTCTGCTTTGCTTGCAACATTTAATCGTGCCAGTAAGAAGAGTGATTTGAATTGTCCATTTTTAAATAAGCCTGAATAGGTAGGAACAGATACAGAGGATTCTTATAGCAGACACTACCCTTCGAATTGAAGCATAGTTGATTGATATAGAAGTTCATCAGAGCCTCTAAATCAAGTGTGGTGCAGTTGTATCCTCTGTTGTTTTTTAAATCTAGCTGTGGAAGGCTGGCAGCAAGCGAACCTCTTTAAATATTTCAGTTTCCAAATCTCTTTTGCGACCATCTTTTTTCTTCTCTTTTGCAATGAGTTTGCTAATGGGTTGCTGAACAAATTTTTTGTTGTGGATCACCAATCAAAAGAAAAAAAAAAGATTGTGATGTCTATGGGTTGGCGCAGCAGTAGAAGTTGCCGCCATGTGACCAGGCGGTCACAGGCTCAGACCATGGAAATAACCTCTTGCAGAAATGCAAGGTAAGGTGTGTATGTAAAATCCAATGTGGTCCGGACCTTCTCCAGAATATGTGCATAGCGGGGACTTAATGCACTGGGCTGCTCCTTTATTTAATGTCTCTGTCTATGCATTTTTCCTGTGCTTATTTTGCAAAGTTAAGTGCTCTGAGATAGTGTTATTAAAAGCGAAAAGCGCAAAAAAGCTCTAAGGTCCGTGGGGACTTTAATTGCAAAGCGCAAATAAAGCGTGGGATTTAATGAAAAAAGGCGCAAAGGGAGAAAAAAAATGTGTATGTTTAGTCCAAGACTAATAATTATAAACATGAATGAATATATGACCAAAGAAATTGAATTTTTTTTATGATAAAGTGAAATATCAATTGTTAAGTGTCACTTCTTCATAAGAGGCTCATTAACTAGGAAAAGTTTGTCTTAGAACTTTGATGACGACACTGAAGCGCTCATAAAGCGAGGCGAAGCGCTCAACACGTTTTGAGGCTCACTTTAGGGCTTAAGCGCGCTTAAAGCGCGCCTTTGATAACGCTGCTCTGAGAGTGGGGGTGGGTTGGGGTGGGTAGGTTAACAGAAGATGATATATTGGTGATCTTTATTTAGTTTCTGTGATTCTTGTTTAGAGGAATTGGATTTGGGTGTGTAGATGCAAGAGGTGCTTTTGCAATGTATGGACAATGCAGTGTGGTTTGAGCAAGAAAACAATACAGTTCACCTGAAGTATCAGTTGAGCATCAGAGATGTTGATGGGATTGAGCTCCAAACAATTTTAAAAGCAATGGATGTGAGTTTGAACTATTCCTCCCCATTTTCACTTTATCTCAGGTCACTGATATATATTGATATTTCTGGTGAAGTTAGAGAAAATCTGGTTTAACTTTTTATTCATGTTATTTTTCGGTTTTAGGCAGTTGATATTCTGGATTATGGGCTGGCAAAAGTAGCAGATTTGATGATTAAACATGTAATTGTGCCAGTGGTGAGTTTTAGGTCAACTATTGTGGTGGAATGGATTAATCAGGAGTCCGGAAATGGTGTCAAGGCAAATCTGAAGATATGTCCATCTGCTGATCCAAATGTAAATGTTTAATCAGTTATTTAGTTTTTCCTCTTGGCTCTTTATACATATTCATTTGTGCAAAAGCATCACTTCAATTTGAATCCAAACATGAGCTGTGTTGCACGGACTCTCAAAAAATGTTGCTGCACCTGTGATGAATCCTACAAAAATGCACTACTTTTGGAGGATTTGACCGACACCCGGCGGCATTTTTGAAGAGTCCAAGCAACATAGATTGGAGGCTCGACTTCTTTGACATTATGTATTGTTTACTAGAGAAGATGATAATTTTTCCAAAAGTTAAATGATTGTTGTTCGGATAACATAATCCACTCACCTGGACATGGTTGGAGTGATT
Source organism: Solanum verrucosum (assembly GCF_900185275.1). NCBI lineage: Eukaryota > Viridiplantae > Streptophyta > Magnoliopsida > Solanales > Solanaceae > Solanum > Solanum verrucosum. The sequence goes on along the minus strand of NW_026020134.1, from coordinate 1,234,785 downwards.
TCTTCAAACTTTTTTCTAATCTGCTGTGTTTTTACCTTATATTTGATTCTGGAAGTTGCATGATCCAACCATATTGTTTTACCTATATTATGAAAAAAGAAGAAACAAATCCATCCCCTTGTGCTTTGAAATAAAAGAGGACTCTAATTGCTACTAAGTTTTTAATATCCATAATAACCAAATTGTGCCTCAACATGCAGGTTGACAGTATTGATGGTGGAAGTATGTACTCTGTTCTTATTGATGTTGTCAAGTTTATTAGTAAGTCTTTGTGCTTTGAAAATAGTACATGGATGCTGTGCTTTGGAAAATTAACATGGCCAAGGATGTCAGATTTGATAGTATCCAGCTTCCTCTCCAAGGTCCAATTCAATAACCTTATGCCTTAACATAGGGGTTTCTCTTTGCATTCTGAATTATAACAAGTCATTTTTTCCCATGTGCCAATTATGAATGCTTTGATATTGTTGAGATCCTTCACAGGGGATTACTTATGATGGCCGTTAAACTTTTTATGTATGCTGCAAGTACTCTTATTACTAAGATATTAAATATATCAGTTGATGTGTTAGTTTGGGTAATTCACACTTCCATGTAGAACCAAGATAGCTCTTATGTATTGGATGAAAGGATAGGTAATTGTGAGCAATTTTTGGGTGCCATTTGATTGCTTGACTTTTCAAAAGTATTTTTTGAGACAAAATTTCAAACATATATATTGTTAAATGAGATCATTTATTAAATGGATTTAGATAATAGCTGTGAGTTACTCTGAAGAAGCTAGGAAATATGAGTCAATGTACCTGGCTTAACTTCGGTTAATTTGCTGAAGTGATGTAAATTCTGTTTTTCATTGAGAGATTACAAAAGACCCAATGGGCATAAGTGCTTCATTAAGTTGCTTTAGTACGCTTTCTTATCTTGATGTGATAACTATGCCTCTGACATGTTCTTTTCCCATCATATTTATTTAAGTAGAAATTATTCTCAGCTCCATTTCATCTCCAATGAGGATGAAAAGATGTTAGAGTGACCTATGTTACCTGGGTCCTTTCATTTGCATTGACGTACCCATGTTTAATGGATGAGATATGGGTGTAGGTACTTCACACAAATTATTAGAATACACAAAAGAACTAGCAAAAAACTGCATGTACTCCTACTAGATACTTACACCCATATGAGATCACCCTTAATCAGTCCATGTGATATACGATGTTACGGATATTTCTGGCTGTCTTTTGTAAGATAATCTCAACAATGCAGTGAAAAATCAATTTGAAGAATCAAGTGTTTTAATGGCATGCTTGTGTGGATGATTCTGTTTCCCTTAGCATACATATATCTTAAGGAATTTTTCTATGACTAGCAAAATGTGCATTATCAGACTAATGAAAAATCAAATATTTACTGGTTTTTTATTCTTTTGGACAGTACTTGATAAAGAAAACAACTGATTAGCATGCATAATTCTCATTGTTGACGAGGTTCCATTATAATATTGAATTCACAATTTTGATTTTCTTGTTTCAGAATGTGCCTGATGATGCTTCGAAACTGGCAGACTTTCAGGAAATTGTAAAGTGCACATCTAACTTTGAGGCAAGTTTGAAGGAGTTAATGTTCATTGCTTCCTCTGATGGCAAGGATGAAAGATTGAGCAAATTTGCAGATAATGTGGAGGTTCATTTTGCATCGAGGAAAAAGGTTGAGATTTTGTCCAAGGCAAGAAATCAACTTTTACAGTCTGACTTCCGCCTTCCTGAGGTAAGTACTAACTGTTGTACTTCTGCATTTTAAATTGTCAGTGTCTTAGGTTTTGAATGTGCTGTAGAGCTGTTTCTGCAGGATTGCACTAGGAGAAACTCTAAAGTTAAGGATGATTATAATGCTGAAAGTTCATCTGACCTTGTTGTCGATTTGCTTTTTACATCTGAGAGATGTGTGGTGTCTGAAGCAGCGTCACGACTAATGAAGTTAGTTCATGGAACACTCAAGGTCAGTTCACTGAAGCTTAAAGAATCACACAGATTTTTGTTTACTTGTGAACAACCAAGTTGTTTCACTTTCTCCTCTCTCTACTCTGTCTTTCTTTGCTTTCCCTCTTAAGTTATCTCATAGGACCAAGGTTTACTTACTTCGTTGGCTGTATTTGGTTGTCTTACTATTGATGCCCATCCTTTAGTAGCAAGAAGTGTCTTGATATAGAAGAGCTCTGAATTGACTTTTCAGGTCAAGGCATTTTATGTTTAGCTTCTTTCCCAGCATTGCTGAATGAGATATAGGAGGGGTGAAATTTTGAAGCGAGATGTTAAATTGGAATAGCATCAATAACTAAGATTTTGTTATCCAACCCCCAGAGCTTTTGTCTAGTGGTAAGAGAACAACGCGTGATGTGTTTGTTAGGCACATAACACGGGTTTGAACCCTGGTGTATACAATAGCCTGTTATTCAAGTGGAGAAGCATAAGGGTCAGGCCTATTCTCCACCTAGTTTTGAACATGAGCCACTATCCCTTGGGGATTTCTCGGTTATCCGGAAAAAGAAGAAGATGACATTGTCCAGTATTTAGTCAATGAAGTCCATGATTAATCTCTCTTTGATTCCAAATTTTGTGTGACTGGCTCACTTGCATGAGTCCAGTGTTCATTCTTTTATTTTATTTCCACCTTGTCTCTATGAGCTGAACAAGAGAAAAGAAACCTCAAAAAATTCCCTCTTCTTTTACTAGCTAGCTTGTCGCAGTTGTGCACAATCAGCTATTTTGCAGAGATAAAAACATTTCCATTGTCAAGGTCGATTGATCATTCTTGCTGTGTTTTAAGTTAATATAAGCTTTCAGTGGTTGCTTAACCAATGTCGTTAGCTAGGATGCTTTTAGTACTGTTTTACTGAATTTGCTCTAGAAAGTATGTTTTTTCCAGAACCGCTGTTTGGCTGAAGTCATAATCACTTTTTAGGGAGTGCAACAGAAATGGTGACAATTGGGGTAATTAACCTTACTTAAAGTGATGGTTAAAATTTGAAGGAAAACAAAAAACAAAAGTATACTAACCTAATTGTTTTGGTGGGAAGAGTTACCCGGTACCTGTGCTGGTGGGAGGTATCCAATACCCGGTCGAATTAGTTGAGGTGCGTGCATGCTAGCCCGGATACCACCGTCATAAGAAGAAAGAGTATGCTAACTTAGTTTATAATGTTTTCATAGTTCAATTGTTTGTGATGTGCAATTCCTTAGTTTAATCCATGGAGGCACAGTGAGTTTTTAAGCTGCAGATTCTGTTGTAATTAATGGAATATGCTAAAGATTTTTTGCACACTATGACTTCGATTTGCAGTTTCTTTTTTTTTTGTCAGGACTGATATTGAAGGAGTTTACTGGTTTTGTTTCTCTGGCTCTTCTACCTTTTTTACTTGTTTGCTTTACCTTGTACTTTTTCCTACATCCTTTCCTCTAATGACCCCTACGGAAACTGGTTCCAATATGCAGGATGTTTGCCTGTCATCTTCTAGAGTGGGGTTGGAATTCTATCACGCTGCTCGGGATTCTCTACTTCTTTATGAAGCTATCATACCTGTTAAGGTTAGTGTAGAAGAGGCCTGCAACATCAACTCATGCAGAACATGCTTTGTTTTGTTCTATCCAGCTTTTCTCCATCTCCTACACATGTGTGAATGCATTTAACAAAAAGCTTCTCTTTCTTTCTTGTCATAGCCCTCTGAGTCTTCAAGGCAAGGGTGGTTTGGTGTCAGTCTTTTTCATGATCATAATTCCTATGTCATTAATACTTTCCCTTTTCTTCTCTTTCTGGTTTTTCATCCATGTTTGACTTGGAAAGTTCGAAAGGCAGCTTGATTCCATCAACCATTCTGCCGTTCTTATTCACAATGATTGCCACTATCTCTCTCAGGAGATCCTTGGACTTGCATTTGAGGTAAGCATGGATGGATTTTGTTCATTTCTGGTTTAGTTTGCTTTGTTTTGCTCTGCCTTCGCATGTCGTACTACAAGCAAAAACTGCTCCCATAATCCCAAATAGGGGACCAGTTTGATTTAATGTGATTATTAGGAGAATTAACTAGGGGAGCTAGGGGCACTCACTCATCTTTTATATTTCAAAAATATAAAAGAAAAAGAATTTTAAAAGCTGGATTTTGTTAGGGTGCCTTGTCTGACTTTTCGTGTAATATTAGGTCTCAAGCTAACAGTTAATTGTTTCAGTACCGCTCAGACTTTCCAGCATCAATGAAGGAACTTGTTGTATTTGCGGATTTGGCTCCAAGATTCCAGATGCTTGCAGAAGAAGTTTTACAAAGACAAATTAAACTTGTCATTTACAACCTAAAACAGGTAATTCCCCCCCAGAGTTTACACAAGTCCCTAATAATTTCTTACAGAAAATCTCAATGATTATATTTGCTGGCAATCATGTGATCCTAGGCCATTGATGGAGCCGATGGATTTCAAAATACTCATCAAATGAAGCAATATGAATCTGCTAAGTTGAGCATTGACCAGGTACAATTCAGGGATTTGTGCTTCCCTACTGGAAATGGTTTTTCCTACAAATATTCAATCCTTACTATAGGACCTAAGCATTTCTCTGCAGGTGATTTTCATACTTGAGAAAGTATATATTATATGGCACCGTTTACTCCTACCTTCTGCATACAAGAGAAGTATGAGCATGGTCCTGGAGGAAGTCTTTTCTAGAATAGCAAATGATATCCTCCTCCTAGATGATATTGCTGCAGAAGAAACATTGCAGGTGAGGACCAAAACCTTTTTCTGTTACTTGACCAGACAGCTTCAGACTCTGCTGTATTAAGCCATCAAATTGTGTGAAGAAGAATGATTTACCAGATCGAATTGAAGTAGCACATAGTTTCTTACAGTTCCTTGACCTTATAGGCTGATTTGTTTGTTTACAGCTCCAAAGGCTGATTCATCTGCTATTCGAGAATCTGTCTTCTTTCTTGGACTCTGTATTGGCTATTAACCAGACAGGAAAGTTGCAGGAATCTCCTGCGCAAACTCTTGATGATCTTATACCATCCCTCCGGAAATTACGCAAGCTAGCAGGTATTCTTATTATAGGAAGTGCTTATTCCAGAATGAAATGATTCTCAACCTAACTTTTCTTCTTTCTGCTGGTCATTGTCAAAAGATCTCCTGGATATGCCATTGAAATCTATTACTGCAGCTTGGGAAACTGATGAACTTGCCAACCATGGTTTTAAGCAATCAGAGGTATGCATAAAGAAAAATCAAACATCAATTAAACTAGTACCAGGATCTCATAATTGGTTGGGTTGTAATATGCTGTGTTTCACGTATAGAAGGAGGATCTATAACAGAACATCCTAAAAAAGAAGAATTTTTTTACTAATGCAGCCTGTAATTTATTACCAAACTGACTTAAAATAGTGTCTCATTTGAAGCATCATAGGTTTCTGGTTGCTGGCAACCAGAGTCGACAACCATTTATTTTCCATTGGAATGCTTTACCTTGATGAAACCTCTTCTTCTTGGGCTTGAATAATTATGCCATATTTATTAGCTATCTGGTTTTTCAGGTTGAAGACTTCATTCGAGCCATATTTGCAGATTCACCTCTGAGGAAAGAGTGCTTACGAAGAATAGAAAGTAGATATTACCAAGCTTTCAGTTACAGTTAGCTCATTGGATGCTACAGCTAGAAGTTTTACTTGTGTTGGATCTCTCTCAACCTCGATAAGTTGCTTGCGATCATTTTTTTCTTTGTTGCTTCAGGAGACTTTTATAGTCCATTTATTCTAAGTTTTAAAATCAATGAATTGCTATCTTTATATATTTAGTGGAGTTTGGCAGTTCGAACTTCGAACCATAGAATCTACTTGATAGGCTTCTTCATGTGAAATGTAAATCCGCTCATTGTACATTGAGAATATCATACTGCTGACAGACATGACACGTTTTAGATTCTTTGAGTTGATGAGAATTAGATTCTTTAAAAAATTTGTAAATATTTTTTGAGTGTTGGGGTGAACTAATCGAAAGTTAACTTTGTTTATCACAGTTTACCCACAAATGGGCAAAGTGTGTTTTGGGCTGTGTTTTTAGGGAGAGTCCTTTTTGGTCTGTAGCATCCAAAAAGTGTCCGTTTTGGGGCCGGATTCTCATCACTCCGATCCATGGGGTGGCAAAAATTGGGCCTCAGAACAGGATAGACCTACAGGTTTTCACAGAATAGGCCCATTGGACATTCATGGCCCAATAGGAAACAGGCATTGTCCTATCAGAAGGAAAACTTGCACAATTGAGTTTAGTTGGAGAAATGAATCAAGAGAGACAAAGTATTGCTGCCTGTTTGATGGTGAATAAAAAAAAGAGGCATATAATACATAAATATGCCCTTAACTATACTTCGGTTGATATTTATGCTCTTCAACTTTGGGTATGCATAAGTAGACACTGAAATTTGTATAAAATTGAACAAATAGACACTACATGACATAATAGATGTAGAACATAAATTGTCATGTAGGACGCTACGTAGTACGTATGATACATGTGTTTATTTGTTTAATTTTTTACAAGTTAAATAATCTACTTGTGACACTCAAAGTTGGAGAGCATACATATCTTTTGAAACTAAGTTTAAAAGACACGTGTAAGGGTCATGTCATGAATTTACTTTAGTTAAAGTAGTTTGATGAGATAGGTATTAAAAGTCTCTATACAAATACAACTCACACATCTATTTGTTGGAAAATTACTACATTATTGAAACTTAATAGAAATAAAACAATAATAATATCGGTAATACATGTTGATTGTCTTGAACGACATTTTAATCCGGTTAGGATGCAAATCGTTGCGACCAAGTCGCTCTCCATAACAACACTTTTAAATACATACACTTCTAGTTGAAAGTTTGAAAATTTGTAAAAACAAGTTGTCCAAAAAATAACAGAAGAGAGAAGTAACGGTGAGTTACAATAATCAAAGATGTGTTAGACTAGTTTTTTTTTTATTTTAAAAAATAATATTTGAATTAGGCCTCAACATATATCTTGCTCGTAGGTGAGATAAATCAACCAATTTTACCTTCAAATTCATTTCCTATAAGTACAAGACCACTCATTTTCACCAACTCTTCACAAGTCCAACAGAGAACAATTTAAGTAAAGATAGAAAATGAGATCTTCCTAATCATGAAGTAAATGAAGAAAAAAAACCCAACAAAAAGTCTTTGACTTTAAATTTCAACCATTATATACCAAGAATATTAGCATGATATAAACCTTGGATGCTAAAAATTGGTTAAGATATGATCATGCACAAAAGAGCATTAATTTATATAAGGAATTAGTAGTAGTTGTTAAAAAGTCATGAGCAGTTGAAAACTAAGATGAGCACACGTGCCTTGTTGCTTCTACAAATTACCAAGTTCTAACATACTATAAACATGACGTCAGTATTTGCACTTACTATATTCTAATTCTATGTGCTCTGACAAAGACACATAAAAATGAAATGTAAAATATTAACGAATTTGTGTGCATTGGATCGATCGCCAAGGGCGCTCTACCTTTCTTTTGTTTTCCACATAGTGAATGTCCGGCCACTTTGTGGCTAGATTAATTTGAGTTTTCGTTAAAATTAAATATTTTGAGAATAACGCTCAGAATATTAAAGGTGATTTCATTTTTAATATTTAAATATGAGATCTTTAATTAAGAATATATCATTACAATATATGTTGATCGTGAGACTCTATTTTACCTTTTCCTTCTTTTAATTGTTGACCTGTGGTGAAATCAAAATTTTCATTAGTGGGATTCATATATAAAGAAGTGAGCATACGAAAGAAGTCAAACGATTCAACATCTACAATATATACACAAGAAAAATAATTTTGATATGTATATATAGTGTAAGTTTTGAAAGGGGTTCATTTGAACTCCCTTTTGGTACCCTAACTCCGTTCGTGTTGTCGACTTCTTTCTCCTTTGACCTCCTTTTCACCTTATAAGCTAAATTTATGGTTTCTTCGTCTCAAATTATCTATCATAATTTCTAAAAATAATTATGTCAAATTATTTATTATTTTAGAAGTTTAAGATAAAATTATTTATTTTTCTCATTTTATCATTAATAGTAATTGTTCTTGAAGATTACAAACACCTCAATAAATAAATGGATGAAGAGAAACCGTATCTTAATACATAAATGAGAATAAACTAGTCAAAAAATTCTCCTAATTAATATTTTTTAAAGGAGCATGTAAATGAAAATCATGACAAATAATTTGAGACGGAGGGAGTACGCAATCACATTCAAAATCCCTTTGAGCTCAAAAAATGAAAAGAAATACTCTCTCCATTCACTTTTACTTGTCTAGTGTTTCAAAAATAAATTTTCATTTTTAGTTGTTCAATATTCCAAAAATAAATTTCTACTTTTACTTATCACTTTTAACACATCAAGAAAAAAATATTTTTTTTCTGTTTTACCCTCAACATTAATTGTTTATTCTCCAAACCATTTCTCAAAATCGAAGACTATACACCAATCAACATGAATATTATCGTAAAATACTCATATTAATCATTATTTCTAAAGAGGAATGCAAAGTCATAAGTGAACAGAGTGAGAGTCATTCAAAAATACTTCGTAAACATGAGGATTTTGATGTTGAGATTTACGCTAAACAATAGCTTAACAAATTTCACAACGAGCCGGAGAATCTTAGTAGCTCGATTGGCTAGCTTCAAGAACTTGCACCCTGTTGATCAGAGTTTGATTCCTCACTTTGTAAATCCCTCCCCCATTTCTCAAACCCCTATTCCCATTTTAAAAATAAAAAATCTCACAGTAAAAATAATTATATAAGTACTAAATTTTTACAAATATTATGAATATATGATCCGTGTATAATTAATACATATTTATTATATATTCATTATACACTAAAGATATACTAGCAATATCTACAAATTGTTACTGCTAGGAGTGTGAAAATATGTTTAGCCAGTTGACTAAAAATGTTGAGATGGCATTTTTATTCCACAACCAATATTATATCTCCTTATCTTTTACTATTTATTTATTATTAATGTAAAAACCAGATTTCTCTCTTTTTCTCCTCCTCTCTTCCTCAGCTCATCCTCTTTTGACTCAAGTTTTGATCTCATAACTCAACTCATGACAAATCACTCATTAATTAATTGAGCATCGTTTTTTCCATTATCGCGCTTGTTCAGATCAGGTCTACTTTCGATCCTTCTTCAAAAATAGAATATTCTTTCGATATGTCGAATTCAGACCTTTTCCAAGTAAAACAAGAAGAAGATGATGAGAAAAAGATTATTACGTCCAAAATTCCAAATAGGTGCATACTAGAGGATATTGCACCTAGTCAACATGATACCGTTGACCAAAACCAAGATGAAAATAATCCAGATCATGATGATGAAAAAGAAATACTATTTCAAGAAAATTGTTCAAAGGATCCAGATGAAGGAAGCTCATGTTTGGGACAACTTGGAATGATACAGAGAAGATCAACACAGATGTTGTGCAAAGATAATGACACACACAAATCAAGAAATGATGATCGCAACGATGACGATGGTGGATTTACGACTCCAACTTCTTCGGATCACAAAATCCAAGTGATGACAACGTGCCCTTCTGCACCCAAAAAAAGTATCAAAAGAAAATTTTCAGATTCACCAAACATACATCCAACTCTCCATGTTGACTTTGAAGATTTGGAAGAGAATATCAAGAAATTAAGAAAAAATGATCATCAAGAATGAACTTCATTTATATTAAAGGTGAGAAATAAAATTCATCACTAGTAATTAATTGGATTACTACCTTTATATATATATATTGTAACATCTAATAATTTATATGTATTAATTTACCCTTTTCAATAGGATACAAATTAATATATATGTGTAATTAATTACCTTATAAATTATCTGATTGTATATAAAGATATTGGCATCTCCTTTTTGCTGATAATAATTACAAGTACACCATATTATTTGATTTTGGTATTTTCCATTTTTGAAGATTCATTGTGAAGCATATTATTCCAAAATCTTGTGTTTTTTAAGGAATCATCCTTTTATGATCGATTATTTTGGATGGTTTGTATTGTATTGTTAGTTTAAACTTTAAATATATTGTTTGTTATTTAAAAATTATTGTACCATAACGTCAAATTTATTGTTATGTAACACTTAAACATAGCCGTTGATTTGGTGTTATCGTATCATTATCTTTCTTTTTTAGCCTCATTTTATCATTGGTTATTATCTAATAATTCTTCATTTTATTTTTTAGCTTATTTTTATTTATTATAGTTTTACCCCGTCACCTACTTTTCTTGTAGATTTATCCTTTAGATTATTGATATGTGACATTATGTAATAATAAAATATAAAATAATTTATTCAAACATTATATTTATCAAAATAATACATTATAATGTAATACAATACGATATAATATGATACATTACAGAATGATATATAACGATGATCCAAACAAGATGTTAAGTAACCGAAATAGATATGTAGTAGTAAATACTAGTGTTTCTCCTAGCGGAGGTGGATTTAGTTGCATTAGTTACAATTTTGAGTTATCGATTGTAGAAAATCCTCACAAAAGACGAATCAACTTTCTCATATTCACAAGCTAAATATCCTCTACTAAGGTCTAAGAGGCAAATAATTTGCAAATTTATGGTGGGGAGAACATGTACAAGTTAATGAGCTAACTAGCTTCTTGATAAATGCACTACAACAAATAAATGGTTTAAGAGTAATAATATAATTGTCGCTATATTATATTAAATAAGAATAATAATATGAATATTTGTAACCATCACTCTATAAATATCGCTAAAGGATTTAACGACCTGGACGTAATAACTTTAACTCAAAATATTAGCGCTAAAAAATAATAATCTACTGTTAGTACTAAATATCTCTTTTGTTGCAGTAGTGATATACCCGACCCAATAGCATTTTCTAACAAAATATATTAGAAATTCAACCCTAGTAACGAAAGAAGAAGAAAAAAACCTAGTACTGTCTTAGATGCAGTGCTTGGGAAGCTTTCTAGCAAGGTCATATATGTGGTGCTTTAATTTCAACAATAATATATTTTTGGAGATATAATATAATAATATTTCTAAATGCTACCATTCAATTCACAAGTCACAACACGCTTTGGTAATGTGGTTGGTTTTTTGAACTTTAGGTAGACTACAAATTTACCAATTTTTTATTATTAATATAAGATTTTCTACAATTTTTATCATGAAAATGATATGCATGTAGAAATGAAGATATATACTGACAAGATTGACAGTAGCAATCATATAGCTGTATTTGTAGGCCTAGTTACTGTTTTTAGCATGAAGGTTAGCATTCATGGTAATTCTTTTTCTTTTTTATTTTGTTTAGTGTCTGATATCTATTTTGAGCCTCGATTAATCTCGATTCACACTACATCAAAGCTAGGGAAAATGTTCTCCTTGTATCGAATTTTGTCTATTCCCTGGCTCGAATTCCAGATCACTTGTCAAGGAGTGAAGATATTTTATCCATCTCATCATCGCCTTTGGTGGTTGGTAATCAGGGGTGGACCATCGTTATAATTACAAGTTCGATAGGACTCAATAATTTTGACGATCAAACCTTGTATTTGTGTTAAATTTTTCATTTAATATATATAAAACTTGTCCTCAATACTATATATATATATATATTAGAATTCATAAATAAAAAATCTTGAATCTGCTTCTAAATGACAATAATTTTTTCTATGCCAGCGACATTAAAAGAATTATTGATAACACCTGAAAGTTTAGTACCAGCATATGTCAACAACACATAAAGGTGACTAAATTGATGTAACAAGTGATATTTCATAAAGAAAGCTAAGAATCGATTTTCCCTAATATCAACATCTTCTCAATCAAACTTGTCACACCAAAATTACACTAGTGCAAGTTAAATCTCTAATGTAATTTATGAATTGTTACACTAGAGAAATTTACCTAGTACGTATACGCACTCACAAATTTTCCTGATATACTCCCCCAACCCCCAAAAAAAGAAAAAGAAAAAGAAAAAGAGATATGTCCAAAAATTACTAAAGTGGTATATTTACAAGTGGCTGCTCATCATTTCTGATTTGAATGATTCTTTTGGCATATTGGTCATGTAATAAGTATAGAAAACGTACGTGATACGATTGAGCTATAGTTTGTCATTTTACAGTGTAAAACAATAATACTTATCACAAGCGTACGTAGTAAGTCAATCAAAAGCGTACATGGGAAGATCAATCATAAAATGAAACTTCATTTAGAATATGCATAAACTTATTTCAGTAAGTGTTTGATCGCGAAAATTTAATAATTTTTTATTATTATATTTGAAATCTTTGAAGTTAAAACTCTGTTTAGTCATGTTTTTAAATTGATAAAATATATAAATATGTCATTTAATTTAGACGTAACTAATATATATGTTTTCTAACTTTGGTGTGTACATGCACAAGTAGACACTTTGAGTGTACTGCACAAATAAACTATCATATATTGTACAAAATTTATCACGTAAAACATGTGTATCAAATTATTCAACTTTATGATAATTTATATATGATGTCTTTTAATTTTATCTATAAATCAATCAAACAGGATATAAAGAAATAATCAATTCAGAAAAAAATGGGTTGAAATTATAAAATACAATATTCATATTCAGAAAAAGGAAGAAACTACACAGTACACACCAAGGGAAAAGTCAAAATCGAAAGTGAAGGTCAGTACAAATTAATAATGGAAGAAAAAAATCATTTTAATTAATTACTCTCTCATTTAAACAAGAAGTAAAATTCAAAAAAAAAAAAAAAAAACAGAAAAAAACGACATAGAATTTTTCACATTCTATTAATAATAATAGTTATAGTTATATAATTAAATATATAAATATTAACTGGATATTCAATTTGTGATAACGATTGCGGATAAATTTTAGAATAATTTCACTTGTCCCCAACGCTAAAGTACCGGGCATTTTAGGGGGACTAGCTCGCTTCCACTCTTTTTTTTTCTTTCTAAAAGATAGGGAGTATTAAGAAGGTCATCATTAAGGAAAACAATGCAATAGCTTCGGTTAAAGCAAATCGCAAAATAGCATAACCAAATACTCCTTTTGTCCCTAGTTACCTGTCCGATTTTTTATTTGGCCAGAATAGTATTTTATCTATGTTATTTTACCTTTTTGCACATTTTTACCCTTTTAACTTTAATACCTTTTAATTAAAACATGAAAAAAAAAGATCTGTTTATTTTAAAATAAAAAAGATATTATAATTTTTAAAATATTTTTGCCAAATTTTCTAGCCATTTAGGGGTCGTTTGGTGTGAGGGATAATACCAAATAGTCCCGGGATTAAATTATAGTACCGCTTATTTAGTTGTTTGGTTGGCAAGTTCGGGATAACTTATCCCGGGATTAATAATTAATACCGGGATAAGTTATCCCTCTCTTGGGGTGGTATAGTAATCCCGGGATAACTTATCCCGGGATAAAATAGGTAAATGACAAAAATGTCTCTTTCAACCCTTTTGTTATATCACTTTTTACATTAATGAAGGGCATTTTTGTAAACAAATAAATTGTTCTTAAAATTTATTATTTTGAATACAACAAACCAAACACTCAATAAAAAATAATCTCAACACAACTTATCCCATCATAACTAATCCCAACATAACTTATCCCAACATAATTTATCCCATCATAACTCATTTTCAAACCAAACGACCCCTTAGCATTACCCTTTCCATTTTTACTTGTCCTTTTTTACTTGTCCAAATCAAGAAAGGACAATTTTTTTACCTATTATACCCTCAATTAATGAAAAATGTAGAACTTCTTGAAAATCTTAATTTTTTAATTCATCCACTTTATAATTAATAGGGGTAAAATGGTAAAATCATTATGTCAATTAAAAAATTGACAAGTAATTAGGGACATGGAGAGTAGTTGTTTTGCCAATGAATGATTTCTCGCAACAGAATTAAGGAACTAAAAACATTTTCAATACCAATAACAGCTTATTAGAGATATTTGAGCGGATAAAATTGGACTTAGTAAATAAATGATGGGTTATTGACTTGTCCAAAAGCTATTTGGGCTGAAATGTGAGTCATAACCTCATCGATCCCTCTAATTTATACTAAGTTTTAATTATTTTATTTTTATATATATAAATTTTAGTATGTAATAACAATTTTTTTTTTTATTATGACTAAATAAAACATATCAAATAAAAAGTTATTTATAAAAATATTTTAACAGAAATTACACATTAATTTATTTTTTAATGAATTAAGCTAATAAATATGTAAAAAAAAAATTAGGCGCCTTTAACAAACAATCAAATGTTTTACCCTAGAACTGACTTGGTGTGATGATGAGTGATTTGTGGCGGTGGTTATACTATGGTAGCTAATTCCAGTGTTCGGTATTTTTTAAAAAAATAATTTAAATTCACGGAGAAAAATTTCATATTAAAAAATATAAGTATTCTTTTATCAAAAACTATATTGGTTAATAGTAATATTGTGAAACAAGGGCGATAATTGACGAAATGGTTCAATCATAATAGATGAAATAGTTATGACATTTAACTTGGCTTCACATGTCATATATGTCCTCTAATTTTGAGTGTACACCGTACATAAATAGATATTTAAATTTGTATAAAACTAAATAAATAGACACATTGTCCTACAAGACGTCCTACATAACAATTTTGTGTCTTATGTGATGTCCTACGTGTATTATACCACCTAAGATAAGATATGTGTATCTATTTGTTCAATTTTATACAAATTAAAATATCTGCTGGTACACATCCAAAATTTAAGGACATAGATGTCAACGAAAACTAAGGTAAATGACATACAATAATTATGTATTAAGCCATGAAATAATTTATTTAATGAAGTGAAATTTAAATAATTTATTTTAATTAGACTTAGAAATAATAGGAAAATCAGTGGATTAATGTGTGGCCGTTTCTATTTTTTCTCAACCTTCTAACGTATAGGGTAACGCTTCATCATCAGATCCGAATTTGTCGTTTTTCTTCTTCTTTTTCTTCTTTTTCTCCTCTTTCTTAACAAAGCACTATCCATTTTTCGATTTCACTCATACGCACGCAAATTCTACCTCTAAATTTTTATTTAAAAAAAAAGAAGAAAAAAAAGGTGAGTATATGAACAATCATATATGTTCTTCAATTAATTTTACATCTTGTTCATTTTATTATTACTACTCTTCTCCAGCTCAAACTCGGCTAGTACATGTGATCTGTGAAATATTTGCTTTCAATTTTCCAGAGTCAAATAAGTTTTTATTCATATGTCTTGTAAATATTATTGTGGTTTGCGTCTATTATTACTTTCTTGAATATGTACATTTATTGAAAGTTTAGACTCTTGAAACTTGAAACGTGTTAATGTGTAACATAAATTAGAACATGGAGCGTAATTTTACTGGTCCATTGTTATGTATTCGTTTTCCCGTTAGGTGACTCTGTTGCAATATATTTGTTTGCCATTTCCTTCATTATTTATGTGTGTTTAGCTTCTCTTGAATTTTTAATTGATTGGTTAATGAGATTGATTTTCTTGAAATCCTTGTTGTGCAAATTGAAAATATTATGAGAAACTTTTAACGATTACGTAAATGTGAAACGACAGTCTAATATTTTGTCAATTCCTAGGGTTACATTGTGCGACTTTAAGAAATTAGGGATAAAATCTAAATAGTGGCCTAGCAAAGGAACATTTGTGTAAATCAACAATATTTGAGTGAGTCATTCCAAATCTTTAGTTGAGTCATGAGCATTTTTTTGGAATGTTAAAGGAAAACTACAAAGAATTTGGAGATCCTGGGGAAACTTTGTAGTGAAATTTATCCAGACTATGTAAAATACTAGTTTCAATTTATATGATGTTGTTTGATTTGATACAGAATTTAAGAAAAAAAGAAACACTTAAGAAAATTGTGGTCTAACGTTTGTGTAGCTACAAATCCTTAATGCCATTTTAAAGATAAATTGTTACTAAATATAGAAACGTGTCATTGTTTTTTGTACTGGCTAAAAAGGAAAACGTGTCGAATAAATTGAGACAAAAGGATAATATATTGGATATGCAACTAGATTAGAGCTTCATATAGTGTTTTTTAGTTGTATGTATGTATCAAATTGTTTCTTGGAAATCTTATTTCGTATAGTTTAAGGATATTTTTGCTGTCTAAGGTATTATTTGTTGCTAACTTATTTGTTCTTCGATAGTTGTAAAAAATGGCTGATGTTGATGATATTCAACCTCTTGTTTGTGACAATGGAACCGGCATGGTCAAGGTAATGAATTGAACCATCAATTATTACCATTTTGATTGAAGAAATTCGAAAAATTATGTTCTCAGCTGTAGTATATGTTTCATACATAGGCTGGTTTTGCTGGAGATGATGCCCCAAGGGCAGTTTTTCCTAGCATTGTTGGACGTCCTCGTCACACTGGAGTGATGGTTGGAATGGGCCAGAAGGATGCCTATGTTGGAGATGAGGCTCAGTCGAAACGTGGTATTCTGACATTGAAGTATCCTATTGAACATGGTATTGTTAATAACTGGGATGACATGGAGAAGATTTGGCATCACACTTTCTACAATGAACTTCGAGTTGCTCCAGAAGAGCATCCGGTTCTGCTCACTGAGGCACCTCTCAATCCAAAGGCTAATCGTGAGAAAATGACTCAAATCATGTTCGAAACATTCAATTGCCCTGCAATGTATGTTGCAATTCAAGCTGTTCTGTCTTTATATGCTAGTGGTCGTACTACTGGTAAGATATTCACATTCTGTAATTCTTTTTTTTTTTTGGATGTTGATCATGTTCCAATTTTCTATAATTAAGGATCCGTTCTTACTAGGAATCGATCTCATGGATATTATTACTGTCACGTATAAACCAGGGGAGTTATATGACTTTTAGTGACCCTTTTGTTGATGATTTTTGTCAGAGATGTCATTAGTTATTACTGATAATTGTGAGTATGGATGGAGAAGTGTTAGAAAAGATGAGGAAATTTGTGGAATGATTTTACTAACTTGGTAAAAGTGAAGAAGCAACTTAGGGTGGTTTTCAAAATGTTTTGATATGCTTTTCCTTGAGCTGAGGTTCTATCGGAAACAAACTTTCTACCTTCCAAGGTATGGATAAGGTCCGCATACACAGTACCCTCCCAGATCCCACTTATGGGATTACACTGAGTAAGTTGCTGTTGGTTAACATGAAAAGTATATGATTCTTGTCTGCCTTGTAGGTATTGTTTTGGATTCCGGAGATGGTGTTAGCCACACAGTTCCTATCTACGAAGGTTATGCACTTCCTCATGCGATCCTTCGTCTTGACCTTGCTGGTCGTGACCTCACAGAGCATTTGGCAAAGATCCTCACAGAGCGTGGATACTCATTCACCACCAGTGCTGAGAAGGAAATTGTGAGAGACATGAAGGAGAAGCTGGCATACATTGCTCTAGACTTTGAGCAGGAGTTGGATATGGTTAAGTCAAGCAGCTCTGTCGAGAAGAACTTTGAACTGCCAGATGGCCAAGTGATTACCATTGGAGCTGAACGTTTCCGTTGCCCAGAAGTGCTGTTCCAGCCTTCCACAATCGGAATGGAAGCTGCTGGTATCCACGAGACAACATACAACTCTATAATGAAGTGCGATGTTGATATCAGGAAGGATCTGTATGGGAACATTGTACTTAGTGGTGGATCCACTATGTTTCCTGGTATTGCTGACAGAATGAGTAAGGAGATCACCGCGTTAGCCCCTAGCAGCATGAAGATTAAGGTTGTCGCGCCTCCTGAAAGGAAGTACAGTGTGTGGATTGGAGGTTCCATCTTGGCATCCCTCAGTACCTTCCAGCAGGTAAGCATTAGTTTTTCAATTAAGTATATTCGAGAACAGCCTTTCTACCTCCACGAGGTAGTGGTAAGGTCTTCTGCGTACACTCTACCCTCTCCAGACTCCACTTAGTGGGATTTCACTGTGTATGTTGTTGTTGTTGTTAGTCAATATCTTTGCGATGATTGATGCTTAAAATATTTGTCTCGTTTGAAATGTAGATGTGGATTGCGAAGGCAGAGTTTGATGAGTCTGGCCCATCAATTGTGCACAGGAAGTGTTTCTGATCAGAGCAAAGATAATCTATGTCTCTCTGATATCGCGCTACGCCTATGTTCTTTTTGTTTTGTTTCTTGATATAGCAGCTTTTGGATAGTTATTATTGCCTGTTGAACTAATTTCAGGTTTCTAGTTTTCATTTGATTGTCTATGATGATTTTGTCAAATTTCCATGTACTCATTCATTTTTTTTTCTTTATTTTTATAGTCCAGGAGGACTAATGTAATAAGTTGTTCAACTCACTTGAAGTGTGCTTTTCATTATATGCATTGCTCAAGGATGTTTGTTATATTTCATGTTTTTTTTTTAAATCTTTGCCTCCCCTAAGTGAGGCCTATTCTTTCCTAGGCCTCTTTACTTGGAGAAATCAATATTACGTTTTAAATTGTTCTTATTATATGCATCTTTTAAATTTAATTCTAATATTTTTTATTTGTCTTATATATGACATTCGTAACCTAGGAGAACTCAAATAGGAGAATATTTGAGGGAATTTTTTTTAATTGTTATGAGCATGCTGCTACAAATCATTTCATTTACTACTAAATATGTATGATTTATCCATTTTTGACCTAAGGTATTAAATAAGCAGTATAAAAAGTATAGGCTAATAGGATTAACGTTATTATATCATGTCTCTCTAAACAAAATTATGTTCCAATAAGATTAGGATTTACAGTATAATCATACGCTAGATGAATTTCTTTAATTAAAGTTGTCACGTACAATTGCATGTATATACATAAATTGACCTTAGATTAGAAGAGCTAATGAAGAAAAACAACAAATAAAGATAAAGTATTTTTAGAAGATAAAACAAATTTAAAATTATTCAAAAAAAATAAACACAAATTGATTCTAATTAAAGATATAATAAAGTTTCGACCACAAATAGAATGATTTGAATAATTGAAAAAGTTCAAATATATATTGTGTTAACTATCATTCAAGTTAAATTATTTTCTTACGGTGAAAAATTGTTAATGAAAAGAACATATTTAGACTGAAAAATGACTATAGAAACTTCTAAAATAGATTAAGGAATGATATATATAAAACAAATCACAAACTTTAGAGCATAGTTGAAGAGTTTTTGTTGAAATTAACCCGATACAGACTATAGGAAGAGCAGACCAAAGTGTATAAAATTTTAACATAAGGTGGCTAAACAACCCAAATTCTAAGTAGAGGTCTTTCCACAAATGCAATTTGAATTGCAAAAATCGGAATTATTTCTGTAATTTGACAAATGGGAACTTATTGCTTGTGTTCAACCCTCTTTAGATTTCCAGTAGATTATCCAGAGTGGTTGGTCACCCATAGCCATGGCCATGGTTGCTTACTTAGTGGTCGCAAACGACTACAAGCAGTTGCCACAAGTACTGTCAGTGTCGATGTTTCTCAGGACAGACGAACATGCGTTTTTTCTGCTACGAAGGCGCGGAAGCCAATAACTGCGGCGATACTGGCCGCAATTGCAGCATGTGCTGTGATTGTGGCGGTGAATGGGGCGGAGGCGTTGGCGGTGCCGGCGCAGATTGAAACGCAGCAGGAAATACTTGGAGAGACATTTTCGAATGTACCGCAAACGCTGTCTGGCGATTGTGTTGATGGTCAGAAGGATTGCAAGAAGGCGAGGATTCAAAGACCCAAGTCAAGGCAAGCAGAGATTTGCACTGTCAAATGTGTCAATACTTGTATTCGTGGTGACACTGGTGAAGGTCCTCTCAACGTTAGAAGGTATGATTTAATAACTTTGTATGTTATTAAGTCACTAATTTGACTACCAAGCCTTTGTTGGAACTGTTCCTTTTGATTTCCTATGGATTTATACAAATATGTTACTTAAATAGGGAGTGGATTACAAGGTGAGGAATTGAAAGTTCACATAGTCAACCAAAAGAGCTACTAAGATTCCCCTCCACACATGTTATTCCTATGACTACAATCTGTTCTTCGTATATTTGTCCAATTTTCGGAGGAGATTGACTTTGCATTATGTATTTGTTGGAAGATGAACTTAATTTAGCTAAGAAAGACTACCAAAGAGAGAAAGAGGACTAGAGTTCTGTCCAGAAAATTTGGAAATGTAAAAATATCTCCTTTTCAAGTACACTTGAGCAATACCCTTAGATACAAAAAGCTAACCATGGATTCAATAAGTTCGAACAACTAATCTATTAGCTCACCTAATCTAACTATTTACAACTTTAATTGGGAATCACTTCTCCTCCTTGAATTCTCTAACCTGAAAGAGCTTCATGTCAAACTCCCCAGTCTGAAAGAAGGTAGACTTATTCTCCTATTGACGTGAATGATGAATCTCTTTTAGGTTAGGAAATCCGAGAAGTAGAAGTTTCTTTAAGAGGATAAATAGCAATGGTGGATAAAGACTATGCAGGATTGAAATTTTCTTTGCTGCTAGTATTTTCTTAGTTCCACATTCAAGATAGACCTAGCAATTCTGACCGTGGTAGGAAGATTTTTTATTCCACCAAAAAGTTGTTCCATGATGATGCAAAAGAGTATGTTAGAACGAAAACTAAAAGTTTGTGACTGGGTGAGACCAATGTCACTCGACCTTGTATATTTATAGGTACATTAAGTAGAATGCCGACTCATTTAGTACATTTCCTGCTCCTATTGTTTATGAGATACCATTCCAAAATAAGCTATCAAATTTAGGTTACATTAATTAGGCAGCTATCTTATGAACCTGGATATATTTCTCCAATTCCCTTTGAGTTGGAATGTATGGATCATATGTTTCATAATTTGCCAGAAATGCACGTTGGCATCAAATCACAATTCTTTCTTTTGGGCTTGCTAGCGCTAGGATGGAAAAAGCAAAATCAAAATATTGAAAATCAAATGGACAACCTTCTAATATTTTTATTAATGTGGCATTTCATAGTTGCAACCTTCTAAATATAGAGTTCTAACCTCAATTCTGAACATCTTTTCTTGCTAAACCTGTCTGCAAGCGTTGTAGTTGATCGTAGGAAGAATTGTAGCATAAAGTTTGCTCGAACAACTAACAATTAGCTCCACAGTCGCCAGTCAGGTTGACAGAAATTGAGACATAATGAGGGTAAGGAAGGTAATAAAGGAAGGGAGGGAGAGAGAGATAGAGAGGGAGAAAATCAGTTATACTTCAATCTTAGTGCATGTGGTCTTCAGACACCATTTATACACTGGTAGATTTGAATGTAGATAAGTGCTAAGTTAAAAGCTTCAAACAAGCAGGAAATGAGCTTGTTAGGTAGAAGAATGTACACAGCCATTTCATTACAAAAACTTGGGGAGGAAAATGTACATTAGATACATTTTAAAGTTTAAACTAAGCTGCAGGAAATCGTGAGACTGATACTCTGATAAAACTAGATAGAAAGCATGAGCTACTCGTGGTTTGAAAAGGGCAAGGATGTGAAGCTATTTATAGCATTTCTTTCATGTTTGACATTATTTCGGTTAGATACCATACAGCTCTCTTAGTTTTACTTTTCTTTGTTGACTATTGGTGAAGCATGTCTTCTATAGAAGGATGAAAAGATTTCAAGTACTCATATCTGAACAGATATGTTGCAGCTTTAAAATTGGAACTGAAGTTATATGGTACAGGCAGTTTGACTAATAATATATAATTCAACTTCTTCTGGTCGATTCTTTTAATCTGCAGTTCCTTTTTCTTTCGTCCCTTCTTGATAATGATTGAAAGTGCTTGCAGGAAAACGATAAGCAGGTAAGTGAAAGGCTAATTAAATGCCTACTTCCATGGTATAGTATTTCTAATTTACTTTATTGATAGATGATAACCTTATTAAAAATTCCATATTTCTTCTTCCTCCAACCTGCCCCCTATTCTATCAAAATTTTAGAAAAAAAGAGTAGAAAAGGAGAAGTAAAAAGGAAAGGAAAAATGAACACGGCATAAGAGGTTCCTTTCTGTAGAATTAATTGAATGTGGATAGGATGTGAGATATATTGACAAAGAGATATTGTTGAGAAAGTCATTTTATGAGGTTTGATTTTACTTCTTTTGTCTACAGGCCTCTGGTGGTGTTTAAGCAAGGGTTTCGCAGTCGCCAATACTGGTAATTGCTTTTCCTTCAAACTCATCAGTTTTTATATTTCATTTCCTTATGCCTCCATTTAGTAGATTATATTTGTCTACTCACAGTTGTGCAACTCATCACTTGCCAAATTCTTGTTAAAATATGCCATACTGAACAAGTAACCATACATGGCAAGTTTGTATGTGCATCATAATTACAACTTTTTGTATTCTTAGTCTGGTCTGTAGAATAAGAAATATAACACAGTGTTTGCCTAGTTTATAGGAAGAACTGTTCAAGCATAGACGAGGTCTTTTTCCTCTTCATGCAACTACTTCAATCTTTGTTTCTCCAGTCTTACTTATTAACAGGTGAATAAATATCTGTGTTCACTTCCAACATCTACCAAAAGTCATATATCTTCAGCATCCTTGTTCCACGAAAGTGGAATAAGTAGCCAAATTAGGCAAAGAGGAAGTTCCTTATTCAATAAGCAAGAAAAGGGAAAAGTTAAACAAGGAGATATAAACAGAAAGAACTTGAACAATATTGGCGATCTCGCAAAGATGAGATTTCAATGAATTGTCATTTACTGAGCTCATCTTTTACATAATCGATCTTCTTTGACTGTTCAAGAATATGTGAAGGTCAACATGTCTGGAAGCACAGGAAAACGTTTTTGTTTTTGTTGATATTTTTACCAGCATCCGGTATTGAGTCATTCATAGCATTACTATAACTTTCCTATTCATTGAGAGTTGGTTATTTGTCAACACTGGTTTAGCTTACGATGTATCTTGAAGCCCTTGGCCAAACAAGTATCTTACAAAAAGTCAACAAGGAATTCCATTAATAAGTGGCCATTTTGATCCTTAAGAACAACTCTATGAATTTAATAGATTGTTTTAGGAGACCCAAATGGCTATAGATCGAATTGAAAGGATCTTCTGATCAATCAAGAGATCATTTGGATTCCATTAGTAATGAGGTTCGGAGTATCACATATTGATTAGTCAGAAAGAGATTCAACAACGAAAAGAATGGATCAATCGCTTTTACTTCTTATGACAGTATGACTTCTGCTTTTAAGACCAAGCCTACTTTTCCATCCTTCAACCTACCTAGAGAAAAAGTAAAGAAGGCATCATGTTGTTGTTGCCACGGAAGATGGAAAGTTTTAAAATTAGTTGTGCTCTTCATTAAATGCTGATCTTTAGTGTTGCTAAACCTTCAATTTTACATAAACACAATTCATACAAGTTTTGCCTGGACTGCTAAAAGCGTGTCCACCTTTATTTATCCTATCGTACTTACTAAAAGGGGAATGAACTTATCTTTCATCTAATTTCCAACACCTACTGAAAATCAATATCTTCTACATCCTTACTACATCGGAAGGCATAATCAGTGACCATGGTAAGTAACTATAGAAGTTGTTCAGTTAGAGATGAATATATAATTAGGAGAGAGAAGAAAAGTGAAACCGAGAGAAATGGAGAAAATGATGTACATCTGTCTTCCTTCCTGCCTCTTCAACTTTTAAGACCAAGTTTACTTTTCTATCTTTTGATCTTGCTAAAGTAAAAGTTTAGGAAGCGTCGTATTGTTTGTAAAATAAATAAAATGTAGTTTCATTCTTTCCTTGTTGAGACATAATCCCTATAAGTAACTAAAATATGCTTTTTCTAACTGCCAAAGCTTTTAGATAAGATGATCACAAACTCCAAAACAATATCTAAGCATGCAAGAAGTCCTGGGTCCAAATATGTCGCCCGAAAAAATACCCAACTTCATGAGAAGCAATCCCAACCTAAGTTGCGGGGACTCTTCACTTTCGATTCCGCACCCGTGTCGGATTCACCAAAAATACACTAATTTTGGAGAATCCGTCATGCACCCATTGACATTCTAGAGTCCGAGCAACATAGAGCCGAACATGCCTTGCCTTAACTTGTTTCTCAGACAGCCAGCCCTCACCAGACTGCTGGCATTGCTAAATGCAGGAACATATTTCCACGTGTTTGGGCATGAGAACGAATCAAACCCACACATGAGGAGGTGTGATGGTACATAATATAATTATGTAATTAAAAGTGTGTTCTCTATAACACCTTAAATTTTTAGATAAGATTGATAACACGTTTCAAAATGAAATGCTTGGTACTTGCCATTGCGGCCTAAATTTTTTATAAATGTTGAAATTGAGCTACATTTGAAATCTTTCAATAGTAGAGACCAAACTGAGCGGGGACATCACAGAAGCTGTTAGAGATATTTGGGGCAATAAATGGGTAGATTATGTTCATCTAGAAGCTAGCGGGACTAGAGGAGGCATTGTGATAATGTGGGATAAGAGGGATGGGAAGGGAAACTGGGCAGTGTGGGAATGTACTCGGTTTCTTGCAGTCTCGTAGGGAAACACAAGACTTCAAATGGCACCTAACATGCATATATGCTCCAAATAATAGACTAGAAAGGGAGGAAACTTGGGGGGAAATAGGGGCTGCTAGGGGTCTCTTTTCAGGTTCTTGGATTTTATGTGGGGATTTCAACACAACTAAGCATCCATCAGAAAAGAAGAATTGCAGAAGAATCAACAGAGTCATGTCTGTCTTATCAGAGTTCATTGAGGACATGGAACTTGTAGATTTGGATTTGAAAGGGGGAAAGTATACATGGAAGAAAGGAGATTGGCATGACAGCGCAGCAAGATTAGACAGAATACTCATCTCAGATGAGATGGATGATAGCTTCAGATACATTAAGCAGTAAGTTCTACAAAGGATCACTTCGGGTCACACCCCATTATGTTGCAATGTGGAGAGTGGAAAGCATTGAAGTCTTATTTCAAGTTCGAGAACTGGTGGTTGCAAACCGAAGGCTTCAAGGAAAGGGTAAAGGAGTGCTGGGATTCCTTTAAGTATGAGGGCGGCCCTGACTATATCCTAATGGCAAAACTGAAAGGTCTAAAGGTAAAATTGAAGGAGTGGAGTAAGACAAGGCAGGGAAACTTGGGGGTTCAAAAACAAAATGTCCTATCACAGTTAGAAGCAATAGAAAAGATACTGGAATGCAGAGCCTTGAAGGACGAAAAAATAACATCCAGCATAGCACTCACAGTGAGATTGCCTGGAGACAGCGGTCCAGGGAAACTTGGCTAAAAGAGGGGGATAGAAACACAAGTACTTCCACAAAACTGCAAATATCCTCAGGAGATTTAACACTATAGATAAGCTGCTGAAAGTTGGGGTGGGGGGGGGGGGGGGTAATGGTGGAGGACCCAGGAGAGGTGAAGAAAGAGGTAGTCTCATACTATGAAAGATTGTACACAGAAACTGAGGAATGGAGACCACAACTTGAAATGGAGAATTGTCCCAGGATCAGTGTTTAGGATAATCTAGTATTGATGGCTCCGTTTGTTTCCCAAGAAGTTTTTGAAAGCATCAAAGCATGTGTTGGAGACAAGGCCCCCGGATCTGATGATTATTCTATGGAGTTTTTCAAACAATGCTGGGAAACAATCAAAGTGGACCAAGTAGCTACAATGCAAAATTTTCATGGGAAAGGTTTTTTTGAAAAAAGCCTGAATGCTACATTCGTGGCGTTGATTCCAAAAAAAGTGGGGGTGAAGGAGTTAAATGATTACAGACCTATAAGCTTGATTGGGAGAGTGTACAAGATCATAGCTAAGTTATTAGTAGAAAGAATAAAGAAAGTGATCCATGGTTCAGTTGGCAGACAACAAATAGCATTCATCAAAGGGAGACAAATAATGGATGCAATCTTAATTGCAAATGAGTGTGTAGATTCTAGATAAAACAGCAAGAAACCAGGAATTATGTGCAAGCTGGATATTCAGAAGGCATATGACTACTTGAATTGGAATTTTCTGCTAAAGCTAATGGAGAAGATGGGGTTTGAATTTAGGTGGATCAAGTAGATAGAACATTGCATTAGCACAGTCAAATTCTTAGTGCTAATAAACAGGGAACCAAATGGATTCCTTTCATCCCAGAGAGGTTTGAGACAGGGTGATGCCTTGTCTTCATTTTTGTTCAAAGTGGCAATGCAGGGCATGAGCAATCTACTAAATAGAGAATGAGGGAAAAGGTGGATTAGAGGTTTCCAGTTGAGTGAGACAAACAGTTTAGAAGTAACACACTTACGGTATGCAGATGACACCTTAGTATTTTGTGAAGCAAAAGAGGGACAAGTTCTAATATTGAGGGTCATCTTCATAATTTTTGAAGCAGTCTCTGGGTTACATATAAACTGGGGGAAGAGTTTTATATATCCTATCAACACAGTCAGGGAGATAGATGCTCTAGCAAGCAAATTAGGAGGAAGAGTAGGGGAGCTTCCAACTACATATCTTGGAATGCCTTTGGGTGCTAAAAGTAAGTCTGCAACAATTTGGAATGGGGTGGTGAAAAATGTACAAAAAGGCTTACAAATTGAAGAGTCAACACCTCTCCAGGGAAGGCAAGCTAACCCTAGTAAACAGTGTATTAGACACATTGCCTTCCTACTTGATGTCCACTTTCCCAATGCCTGCTAGTGTTAGCAAGAAAATAGATGTCCTGAGAAGGAACTTTTTATGGCAGGGGAATGAAGATAAGAAGAAGTATCACCTAGTTAAGTAGGAGGAGCTCTTAGTCAGAATCAAAGCCTGATGATGAAATGATTGTGGAAACTTGCTACTGAAGAAGGAATGTTTTGGAAAGAAGCCATTCTTGCAAAGTATGTATGGAAGATAATTGGATGACTAAGAATGTCACAACACCCTATGGATGTTCAGTCTAGAGAGCTATTAAGAATCTTTGACCAGTGATGCAGGTTAGAACTCAGGTGAGGATAGGAAATGGGCAGAAAACCTCATTTTGGCATGACAAGTGGGCAGGGCTTTTAACATTGAAACAACAACATCTGGAGCTATGCACTCTAAGCCAGCAAAAACAAGCCACAATTGCCATGATGTGGACTGGACAAGGATGGAATTTATATCTAAGGTGATATCTGTATGATTGGGAGATCGGGAGAATAATAGAATTCTATTACTCATTAGCAAGATTCAACAATCTGACTGAAGAAGTGGACAGACTAGAATGGAACAGAAACAGTAAGGGAATTTTTTCTGTCAAATCTGCATACAGGGAGCTAAATGTAGGAGTGGTGAAGGAAAAAGATTGGCTTTGGAAGATGATATGGAAACCAAAAATTCCCTACAAAGTTAATTGTTTCATCTGGCTTTTGGCCTAAGAAGCAGTGTTAACTCATGATAATCTGAACAAAAGGAGTCACCAACTAACTTCTGGGTGTTTTTTATGTGGGGAACAAGCTGAGACAATCAACCATCTTTTTTTGCATTGCAAATGGATAGACCAACTTTGGAGGATGTTCATCAGTATGAAAGGGATTAGTTGGGTGAAACATGGAATCATTGCAGATGTTCTAAGATGCTGGAATATGGATTGTAATGTGAGCAAGAAGGAAGAAAGATGGAAGATCGTCCCGGCATGCATTTGGTGGTCAATTTGGATTGAGAGGAACAAAAGGTGCTTTGAGGGGACTCGGAACAACATTCAGAATCTTAAAATGAGTTGTTTAGGCCTTTTTTATTTTTGGTGTGAGCAAAAACTATTAGCTCAAATAGTAGATATTTGTGATGTTTTAAACTTTTTGTGAGGCACAGAATTGAATTGCAAGTTGTAAGTTGTAATACTTTTGAAGGGGAACTACACTTTGGTTGTAGTATACCTGTGGATATGTAGAAGTAAAGTTACTATTATAAAAAAAAAAAAAAAAAGGAGCAAACAATGTGATGAAAGCTGCATCAATCACTGCATACTAGGATGTTAACTGTGTAATATCCATAGGAAATCACTTAATGTTCCAGTTTGAAACTTTCACCGCATACATCTAGTGAGGAACATGATTACCAGCCATAAGTATTTTCTTAATGACTGATATATTTGCTAATGAAAATTGACTGACGTGTTTTTTTTGTTTCTTTCTAATGTTTCTTCTTGCAGTTTGGTGGAATGCTCTGATATATGTAATTTGATGAAAGATGGTGAAGATGGACCATAGGGCTGTACATTCAATCTTATTTTTAGGTTAAATTCTTTATCTGAGCCTACGAAATTCCCAGGTGCTCTTTCATATCATTAAAGCTTTGATTGGGTTGTATATTCTCTATGCAGAAATTTGACAGTCTTTTATGTATATACACCTGCTTTTTCTTTCACCTTCCTGATGAGGTAGGCGCCAATATTCTTCAAGATATTTGAGAAAAAAATATTTACGCTTGTATTGTGAAGTGAGAAATGGAAATTGGTGAAAATACTAGCACATTGGTACTGCTGGTTTCTAAATTGTCAGGTAACACTTTGGTGGTAGTGCAGAAAGGAAGGGAAACTGAAGAAGAATTTGAAAGCAAAGAGGTTCCCTTGCTCTTATGTTCTTTAGAAAAAGTAGGAGGAAATGTCCCTTTTTTCTTCTTCTGGGAAATGGGTTTGTTGACACTGGGGTCTTTCGGAAACGGCCTCTCTACCTCCTTGATGTATGGTAAGGTTCGTGTACATTCTATCCTCCCCATACCCCACCTGTGGGATTTCACCGAGTATGGTGTTGTAAAATGAGTTTCTTGTCTGTTTTGAGTATCTTATGTCCCCCTAAAATTCTGTTATTTCTTTTCTATGCTTAATCGGTATGTTTTTATTGATGCTTTTAGTAAGAGAAGCTTTTACAGGTGGTTGTGTTAACTATTTTATTTGGTCACCAAACTGATTTGGATAATTTGGAAGATTAGTATAAGAACATCATTCAAGATAACCAATTCTAGGAACATGTTGTTATGTGAGTTTAATGCAAACACTTCATCACTTTTTAGTATCTTCAATTCACATATTGGTAGGATCTGACTTTATTAGGAGTCTCTAATTATACTTCCCAAACATGAAATATAATTTAACAACATTTTCTGCAAAATGCCATTATCATTTATATAAGACTGAGGTAAATATTTACGATTAAAATTTGAAATGAGAAATTGTCATTTAACCAAGGTCAAGTGAGAAATGTGTAATACTTTGGCTTGCGATATTAATAGCCTGTTTGGCTAACCTTGCAAAATCTATTTATTTTTTAAAGAATTTTTCATAAAAAGTATTTTTGATAACAAATTATTTGTATTTGGCTAATTAATATGAAAAGTGTATAAACATATTTGTATTCTGAGCCGTGTAATTATAACTAAAAGTAGGTCGCGAATTGTAATTAAGGCAAATTATAGCTATGTTAACTAATTAACTATGCGTAATTTTCCCAGTATTATAAATTTTGTTTTGGCTAATTTGGTCATATATTTAAGATGGGAAAAGGGTCAAAAATACCCTTAACGTATAAGAAATGGGTCACAAATGTTGTCCTTCCACCTATTAGATCAAAAATGCCCTCCCATCCACCTATTTGGATAAAAAATGCCCTCAAAGTTAAAAATTACCCTTCCTTTTAACAAGAGTTGATGTGTCATAAATATTTTTTTAAAATTAAATATGTGACATTATTTTTATTTATCCACATGCAATTAACTAAACTCAATTTCATTCACAATCATACCAACCCAAACCCATTTCTAATTAAAAGACCAATACTTTCTTCATTTGCCTTCACCAAAACTATTTGGAGGAATTAATAAAGTACTGATTTTCAAGATATGTTGAATATTACTTGGTTTTCAATATTCTACAGTCCCGTTTTCTAGCACAGCCTTGTACATTGTACTTGTTCCACTGGCTCTCAAAATGTAAGCAGATGTTGTTAGATGTAAGTAGTGTTTCTAATTCGAGTTCCCTTTCTCCATCAACGTTACTAATTCACATGTTTTCTGCTATGTATGCACTTAGATGCTTCTGATAACTTGTCGACAAGTCAGATTTTGCTGATGATGAAGACCCAAAATTTTGAGATTTTCCAGTTTTTGACTTGGATGCTTCTGATAATTCGTCGCCATCTCCATGCTTTTGTTTTCTTAAACAAGTTCATGACCTTAACCAGTTATTCTCTTCCGAGGATGATGCCCAACACTTTATTAATTTTCACCAAATAATTTTGGAAAAGGAAGATGAAGAAAGTGTTGGGTTTTTAAGAAATGAGTTTGGATCAATGAGTATGATTGTGAATGAAATTGGATCTAATTAATTACATGTGGATTAATAAAATAATACCACATATTTAATTAAAAGAATTTTTAATGCCACATCAACTTCTGTTAAAAGGAAGAGTAATTTTAGGCTTAAACTTAACCTTAAGGGTATTTTTTATCCAAATAGGTGGATGGGAGGGCATTTTTGATCCAATAGGTGGAAGAAGGGCATTTTTGAGCCATTTTCAATACGTTAAGGGCATTTTATACCCTTTTCCGATTTAAGATTAATGAAATGCAAACTGAAACACCGGCAAAAACAAAAGTTACCTAATTTTTTACTAGTTTAAAAATATCTTCATCTCTTCTATTTTATCACAATATTTAAATTAATTGATATTTAATCTTAGATCTTGAAAAATAAGTAATTAATATTGAGATATGCGAAAAGTAAGAAATAAACGAAAATATATTGTTAATATAATGGACCAATAAAAGTAAAAGGTGGAGTACTACTTTTTTTTTTTCACCACAGTAATCTTTCTCCATATTTATTGAGTTAGGGAAAAGATTAAAAAGGTAATACTTCCTCAGTTTCTAAATATGTATTAGCTTAGCTAAACTCACGTCCATTTAGAAATCATTAAATACAATGTGTAGTTCACTAAATTACTCATATTTAATAAATGACTCTTGAAAATTGAAAACTACTAAAAAAAAATGGAATACAGATATAATTGGAAAGAAATACACTTGTTTTTGTCTTGAATTCCGAAGGTAACACATTTTTTTTTTGCTAAGTTAACATTTATTTTTGGATAGAGGGAGACCTGAAGTAATTAAATTTTTTAAAAGATAAATATTTTGGATAATCTATTTTCAGTAAGAGTGACAAGTAAAATGAATTAGAGGGAATATGAAAATTACTTCGTATGTCTCATATTATTTATCCACATTACTAAAATAATTTATTTTCAATTACTTGTCAATTTATAAAAATTAAAATAAAAGTTTTTTAGAAGTGTAAACAATATTGATCACTTGCACAAAATATAATAACGTTCTAAGAAGCTCCTTCATAATTAATTTTGTATTGATAAATGAGGCACATAAAATAAAGTATATTAAAAAAATTAATTAATAAAAATCTATTTATTTATAGTTTCTTGAGAATCGTGTAAAAGCTGAAACCGAAAGTAAACTAATGAGAAACTAATAAATTATCTTGAGCTTTGAATTAGAAACTGAAAACGGATATGAAAAAGTCTTTGATAGAAAGTGTTATTTCTGAAAGGATTTGATTCAATACAAATTTCAATTAATCAAGTCTTAATATAAATATTCATATTCGAATGAAAATTTTAAAATAATTGCAAACTGCAATTCAGGTGAAGGTATTGGATATAATTTGTTATTGTTACTCTAATGCTATCTCAAATTTATTTCATATAACTTTTAAAATTTTAATGGATAAGTTTAGTGTACTAACTAGAGCACTTTAACCATTGTTAAATAATAACTACGATTTGTAGAAACAAGTTTAGGCACGGTAGATTATAAAAAAGTTACAAGTTTTTTGCTAATATAAATATTTTTTTTCTTTAAGTTTGAAATGAGTCAAATACCTAGCGGATGAGTTTATACCACTGACGAAGAAATGGTTCATGGATTTCTGAATGAAACGTGGATTCAATTATTCTATTAAGATGCATTTATGTGATATCACATTTCAAAATTCTTCTAAACTCAGTTAAACATAATAATTAAAATAATTGACACCAAAAATGTAGTAAGAAATGACTCACATTTATTTGTGGACGTTTATTTGTGGACAATCATATTTAATGAGAAATTAATAAATTATTTTTAGTTTAAAGTCCACCCACATCATCTTGATATCAGAAGTTAACATGTCATATAATACGAATGAATAAATTATAAATTTACTCATACTCAATGTATACATTAAATCATAATTTCACTTTATAATTAAAATTTGAACTGTGAATATATACTATTTTATGTTTATGTGTTTCCATACTAAATCAAATTTGTAATATTGAAAATAGTAATATTATTGCTACTATTATTTATGTTTGTAAGGATTAATTCAAGTTAATATGGTGAAGTCATATGATTGCGATATAATCTGTTGGATATTATTATATAGATTTTATTCACTAATATGAAGATGTGAGTAATTTAATTTAAAATTATAAAATATTTTTGCTTTATAAAATTTAATCACTCCTTACTTTTTATTTTTTTCTACAAACTTTAATATTTATCTAAGTAAAAATAAAATCATAAAATATACTTTTTAGTAAATTAGTCTCCTCATTTCAATTTTTTTATTAGTGCTTTTTTTATATGATATGTTTATAATCACAAGTAGAATGTGCAAAAACTGAATCGATCAATAAATTAAATTGAATAAAATGTTATCGATTTATTGCTATTGGGTTATTGGTTAGCGATCTCTTAATGGTTTTATAAAAAAAAATTATCGGGTTATCAATTCGATATTGATTTTTAATATTGAGTTATTTGGTAAACTAATAACTCATTAAGACTGTTGCAATTTACGTCTTTTACATGTTCATAAATATTAAATATTAAATATTAATCTCAATACCTTACTAGTTACTATTTTTGTTCTTTAGCTTGCAATTCACATTTTACAGTGACTTTGAGTTAGGGGTGTGTATCGGTCGGTTCGATTTTAAGTATTACTGGTTCGATTTATCGGTTTTTAAATATGCTAAACCGATAACCGAACCAATAAGATATATATTTGTTATCAATTTTTGATTTATCGATTTTTGGCCTTTAACAATTTGTTTTTTGATTTAACCAATAAGAAAATGCTTTCAAAACAAACACGCGATACATGCATACATCAAAACAAGCAAATCAGACTAAATTGCAACAATAAAGACTAAAGCATTACTAAAACCTAGGATAAATACAGAGGTCAGAGTTAAATAGTGTTAATACTGTGGTCCTTATAGTTATAGTCTAATATAGTGATTATATCACTAATATTTTTTGTCTGATATTTATGTATGACTAAAAATTAAAATAGTAAGTTATTATATTCTTAATTGGTTATTGGTTAACCGAATAACCTAATATTAAAAAATCAATATCGAACCGATAATCCAATAATTTTTTTCTTATAAAACTATTAAATAATTGTTAACCCAATAACAATAAATCAATAACATTTTTGCGGTTAGATTTATCGGTCAGTTTGGTTTTTGCACACCCCTACTTTGAGTTCACAACTTCACATTATACAAAACGTCAAAACCTAAAGTAAGAACCCTATTCCTCTTAACTTCTCTTTCTATTATACTTGTATATATAGTTCTTTTCATGTTAGTTATTATTGTTTCTATTTTATGAGCATTTGTAAAGTTACATTATTGTCTTGTTGCATAAAATTTAGAGAAGTCATATATTTGTTTTATAAGCATTTTCTTATTGGTTAAACCGAAAATCGAACCGTTAAGGATCAAAACTGATAAATTGAAAATCGATAAAAAATATCGTTTAGTTTGGTTATTGATTTAGAATATTTAAAAACCAATAACCGAACTAATAGTACATATTGAACCGCACCGATCGATGCACACCCCCTAATCACAGGATTAAAACAAACATCCAAACAAAGGGTAAATAATATTTTGAAAGATTCTAATATCCTTAATTTAAGACCATAATATTGAAACAGAGGGAATATAAGTTTATAAAAATTAAAAGAAGTAATGAAAACACTCTTGAAGTTGACACAAATTGTTAGTTTTGTTTGTAACATCTCGCAATTTGAAATAACTAGGAAGCAGCTTATAATTGGAAATAGTCATTTTTGGAAAGAATTAAAAATCTGGAAATTTGTCAAGGAAAAGTTGAGTTTTGATCAACTTCAAACGGCCATAATTCCTAGCTCAGGATGAGTTAGGTGTACTTCCAGATATGGTTGCAAAGCTCTTGGAAGGATCTTTCCAACGCCGCCGAGTTTGCGGAAATCCGAGTTCGTATGAGTGGGTTATGCCCTTTGGAAGTTGGGCTGTTAGAATAAGAAAAGTCCAATCCGGATTTTTAAAGGGTAGTTTGGTCTTTTTCTTACCCTTTTATTTTAATTCGGTTTTTTGTAATTAATTAGGGGCCTAAGCTGAATTAGATCAGTTTACGCTTTTGGAAGAAGGGTTAGGGTTTTGAGAGAAGAGAAAAGAAGAGGAGAAAGAAGAAGAATCGCCAAGATCGTCGAAGTTTAACTTGTGGAATTCGTCGGGGGTGATCCCTACAAGGTATGTGAGATCTTTTCGTGTTGGATTAGTTCACCCACACACCAACTTGTTTCAATCCAATTGTTTTGAGTTGTTTACATGTTGAAGAAGTAAGGTTCTTGAAGAACAAATTGTAGAATTCTTGTTGGTTGAGTTGTTGATGCTTGGGGGTGAGTTGATTCATGTTTTCGAGTTGTTTTTCGAGTTAGATTGGTTGTATATTGAGGGTACAATTGATCCTAAGTGTTTGGGGAAGGAACTATGGAAGTTAGGGAGGTTTAGAGAGGAAGAACGGAAGAGAAAAGTCGAAAGTTGCTGGGCAAAAGGGCTGGGGCGCCGCGCCTGCCAGAGCGCTATAAAAACTTCTCTGAAGTTTGGCCTTTGGCGTGTCGCACTAGCCAGACTTCTCTGAAGTTTGAGGGTTGGCGCCCCGCGCCTCTCAGAGCGCCAGGGACGCCAGTTCTCCCCATTCGTTCCCCACCTTTTTGTATTTGTTCCTAAGCGATGTACCTATGTTTTCTAGTTTATTCCAACACTCTAAGGTACATCTAAACATCATGAAATCATCCATACACATGAGATCATGAACCTTGAATCCATAATCCAATTCAAGGAAATCTAAGATCAAAGTCAAAGAAGTTAAGAGTCAAGTCTAGAAGTTAAGAAGCAAGTCAAAACAAAGTTACTTATAGTTTTCAAGAGTTTTTATTAAACGTTTAAATTTCGTTTTAAGGCTCAAGTTTCAAGTAAAGTAAAGAGTAAAGAGTTGAGTTCATTTCTCAAAAATTATTAGGGAACTAAGTATTCCTAAAGAAGTTTATAAATGTTTTCACATTTGAGTAAGAAAAGAACTATGATTTTTCAAAGAGCCTTCGGGCTAATTTTCAGAAAAAAGAAATAGCTTTCTAAATGAAGAGAGCAGGAAAACTGAGATTTCCAAGATAGCCTTTGAGCTAAGTTTTTGAGCACTAATCTCAAATCACAGAAGAAGTATGTTTTTAAACATAAAGAACTAAGTATATTTTTGGGAGTAGTATTGAGCACCGATATGGGGATGCGAGTTCATATTAACTCAAGTCTCCATAAACCATGTAGCCATCATGGGTAGAAAAGGGTCATACTTTTTAGATGAATCCTTTTCGCATAGACTAGTGGATCCACTTAGTGAGTTAGCTTCCTATATCATGGCAACGTATAGGATGGGCCTCGGCAGCGTGAGGTAAAACGTTGTATCATCACTATAGTTCTTAAGTGATGGTTGTCGGTTAGAGAAACTCCCACACCAGTAGTAGCATGGTTCCTCAAGGGGTTCTGCTTAGTGTGAATGGGGGGTATGGGAATTCATTCATGCATTGCACAAGTAGACTTTGAGAGGGAGCATGGTTTGTCTTTTTATGATATTATGATTATGAATTGACAACATGTTTTCAACAGTTTTCTTTATATTGCGCTTGTTTAAAACTATTTTATAATGAAATAAGTTTATTTAAGTATTCAAGAGTTTAGAAGAGCCAAGGTAAGTGTTTCTTTCATAATCTCTTTCGAGTCTATGTTGTTTAAGCATTCCAACTCGCATACTCGTACATTCAATGTACTGATGTCAGTTGGCCTGCATCGTATTATGATGCAAACACATGTAACTAGGATCGGCATCCGGCGCATTTGTTGATCCAGTGAGCAGTTTAAAGTATGTTGGTGAGCCTCTTTGCATTCCAGATGACTCATTTACATTGCTTTCAGTTTTAGTATTAGTTCATTAGGATGTCATGGGCCTGTCCCGACATCCATCTCAGTTGTTTAAAGGCTTCATAGATAGTAAGACAGTCAGTTAGTTAATTCAGTTGTCTTTACTTTTCATTTCATATGTTAAAGACTTGAGTTTGCCTTAATGGCCAGTTGAATGTTCCTTTATAACATTCTAGTTACTTCTTAAATGGGTATATGATGAGTTAAGTCTTCCGCTGAGTTAGTAAGTTAGGCTAAGGGTTCGCTTGAGGCCAGCAATGGTCTTCGAGTGTCGGCCACGTCCAGGGTGTAGGTTCAGGGCGTGACATTGTTCCCAAATTATTGACAATCTTAAAAACACTCTTCTACTTGACTAATTAAACTTAGATACACCCCGATTTAACACATGACATAACAAGTGGTCTCAAATTCTTGTAAGAGTATGAGACTCTTAATAAAAAGTCGAAAGACGCATTGAAAACATCCCTAAACTTGACAAAAATTTAAGAATGTATTTCACTCATGTTACAAGATCGAAGATGTATTTAAATCCAACTAAATAAATAAAGAAATAATTTTAAGACGTAGATAGTTTAAAAATGAAACTAATAAATCGCACCGAGTTGAGATGATTGTGCAAATTAAAATTTTAAAAGTCAGTTGCCCATTTTATAGTCTGTTTCACCTACCCAAGCCCAAGCAACAAAAGAAAAGACAATAAGCAACTAATGTTCAGTACCAAAATCTATTGATCCCAAATAAAAAATGGCGAATCATAGATTTCAAAGCCTAAAATGGTGGCGAAAATTGACAAGAAGAGAGTGGACTATTGCAGCAGCTTCATTGTCTATTCTATTTTTTACACTTTCCTTCATCACTCACTCTAACAGATACTCTAATAATTCAATGACTCCTCCTAGCGATTTGATACCCTTTACCCCTTTAAGCAATGCCCAACAAAAATCTGCCTGTAATTTTCTCTTATAGATTTTGTTTCGTTGACTTCAATTTGTTAGATTTAACTTTTGTAGTGTAATTGGGTATGTGAGCAGTTCAAATTGAATGGATTATTTTTATTTATTTTTTTGTGATTTTTTTGCAGTTTGTTTAGATGGAAGCTTACCTGGGTATCATTTGCAGAAGGGTTTTGGATCTGGGTCTGATAAATGGGTTCTTCACATTGAGGTTAGCTTCTATGTCTTATTTACTGAGTTGATCAATTGTTGGAATGTGTTTTGTATCTTGCTATTTTGCTATCGTATTTTTCTTGCTTCAAAAACTTTTCTTTAGATCCGAAGGTCTATCCGAAACTGTCTCTCTACTTTGCAATGAGTTAACTAAGTCATTTTCTTTTTTGGTAAAGGAAAAAGTGATCAACTATTCGAAATGGTGTGCAGAGTTTTTTTTTTTTTTTTTGTTAACAGAAATGTCACTTTACTATTACTATATCAGACCAAATATTCTCTTAGCCGGAAAATGTATTTCCAGTAACAATTTAATGATGTGACACACAATGTTTGAATCCAAAAGAATAAAAATCATAAAACCCGATCGTTTCAGCCAATATAGGACTATTCGATCCATGAATTCGACCCGTCTTACTTGGAAAAAGTCACAGAGTGTTTGAAAAAAGATGGTGTGTACTCTATAGACTGTTCATGTTTATGAGAAATTGGTCATAGTGTTGCAAACAGTCATATAGATCTGGTGATACAAAGTGGTCTATTGTTGATGACTTTTCTTTACCTTAGAATGATGTTATTCTCAAAGATGGGAACTTTTATGCTGTTGATAATACTGGGAGGGGGTGCATGTTAAATTGGGTGATGAGTCAGTGCCTGAGTTAATAGTTGTTGCTCATTTTGTGTTTGGAGGAGCTAAAATGTTTCTTGTGAAGTCTTGTGAGGACTTGTTGATGGGTTGACAAGTATCTGAGTATTGGTTTTGAAGATGACCTTGGATACAATGAGGATGTTGAATTTTATGAGGAATTTGATTTTACATGAGCTAAAGGACATATGCAAGAGGTGGGTTGAGGTCACTGGTTTGGAAGATAGGATATTGTTCATTGAGATGTACATTTTCTGTGTTGGCTTCTGAGCTTGATTATGGGGATAAAGGGAACTGTATACTTTTCAGAAAACAGTGCTTTTGTGGTTTTTGTACAAATAAAAGAAGGTTAAGGCGGTCGGGTTCATGGTTTGATAGTCCTATGGAGTATGGACCTATATTGGTTAAAATGGTTGGATTTTATGTTCTATTTTTGCTTCAAACATTGTGTGCCACATAACTTCATCATGTTGCTCGCTAAAATAAAACATGTCTCTTGTAATTCTTAAATTCCTTAATAGAGTGGTAATACACTTCAACATAGTATCCGAATAGGTAGAGGTATTGGGTTCGAGTCATATCATTCCCACAAACAAAAAACATTCTCATGAAAAAAGAAAAATCCAGCCATAAGTTAAGGGACATGTTCTCTAGCTTTTGTTATGTTGAGCTTAGATAAGGCCAAAGTAGTGGCCATGCACACAACATTAGCCTGCAGATGTGATACGTCAATATTCTAGTTTGCCCTTTCCCTTTTCTTTGTTGACTATGTTTTTGTGTTGATCTTGCATTGCAGGGTGGAGGCTGGTGTAACTCAATAGAAACATGTTCTTTTCGCCAGACAACAAAGTTGGGCTCCTCGAGGTTCATGGAGCATGAAGTTCAGTTTTTTGGGATTTTGAGCTCTGACCCATCACAAAATCCGGGTAAGCAACTCTAATGGTGATTTAAGTATTACTCTCTTGATATTTATCGAAAATAAAAAAGAATTGACTCCTTCAGTTCAGTTATCAGATTTTGTTAGCTCCATGAGCAATTCGCATAGCCTAGCTGATTTTTATTGTAGCTAACTCTACCATTTTTAATCCCTTGTGGATCTGTTAGCATCTTCTTGATCCCTTTATTGAACCCTCAAAAAGAAAAAAAGACTTGACTCCTTGATATAGTGTGTTCAATAATTGTTATCATTATAATCTTGCTACAAATTTTCATTATGCTTATAATTGTGTTATCTTAAAGTTTGGATCCTCCAGCAGTTTTATGTACCAAACGAAGACATCAAGTTTGTAAGTACACATTGATAGCTCATCATTTTATATTTTTCTGTTGCCAATGAATTAACCATCTACAAAAGTTCATGTTTTCCAAGAGGAATAATAGGAACTTACTTGAACACATTTCCTTTTTGACTGTTAATCCACATAGTTTTTCTTTTCGTATTTGTTGATGAGACTAGTATCACTTTTGACAAAAAGTAGGTACCAATAATTGACTTATTTTTGTTTTTAAATGAAAATCTGCTTCATTAAGGGATCATATGTTCTTGTTTGGCCAATTTGACTTTATTCAGATTTCTTCGACTGGAACAAAGTCAAGATACGCTATTGCGATGGTGGATCCTTTTCTGGACACCCAGACAGTGAATTTAAAGTAAGTTCATGGAGCGTTTATTAAAGACTATGAATGTTGTGTTTTTCCATGACATCCATCAAGAAGATGAGGGAAAGAAGGCAAAGAAAGAATTGAGTACCTATGTTATCTATTGATTTATGGCAGAATGGAACAGAATTCTTTTTCAGAGGCCAGGTTATTTGGGAAGCAGTAATGGATGAACTCTTGTCAATAGGACTTTCTAATGCTAAAAAGGTATTCTTTT
The DNA here is from genome assembly GCF_900185275.1 of Solanum verrucosum. Taxonomy (NCBI): domain Eukaryota; kingdom Viridiplantae; phylum Streptophyta; class Magnoliopsida; order Solanales; family Solanaceae; genus Solanum; species Solanum verrucosum. Next base: position 1,194,567 of record NW_026020134.1, on the reverse strand, counting down.
TTGCTTTGTCTCATTGAATTTTTGGTTTTTTCAATTCTCAGTTATATAAAACATTTTGCTCTGCCCCTCGCCCTAATTTTTTCAGTGAATTTCTTTCGTTTGTTCTGTAGTATGTATTGTAAAAACTAACAGATACTCAATTTGAAAAGTTACACCATTCTGAATTTATAGTTCTAATCAATATATTGTATCTTTCTAAGTGCACTAAGAGGTGATCACTTCTTTTTCTTCTTTAGAAAAAGAGGTTGTTATTGCTTTTATTGGAATACTGGACCTGGTCACCTAAGTCCAAGACTTGCAACTTTTTATGCCTAACTTTGCAGGCACTTCTTTCGGGATGTTCCGCTGGAGGTCTGGCAACTCTCATACACTGCGATGACTTTCGAGAGATTTTACCCAAGGATGCCAATGTCAAGTGCCTTGTTGATGCAGGTTTTTTCCTTAATGAGTATGTCTCCTAGATAACACTATGCATATTAAAGCTCCAATCACTAATATATCTATTTCTGGATCTTGACTCTCAAACATGCTTGATATACCTGTTCTTGGAAGCAGGTATAATTTCAAATCTAGAATGTGATTTCTGGAATATAATCTACACATATAGGAGAAATTTAAGGGAAGAAACTTGATGGTATTAGTCAATTCTTTAGTTATACATTGTAAAACATAGCGAGGAAATCATGAAATGTTAGCTAATGAATGAGCTAATATGCCTGCAACTGAAAAAATAAATAATAAGTACCAATCCTACTTCTAAAAATTAGGTATATACATATGCACATAGGTTTAAGCTTTTGGGGAATCATAATAGCTAAGTTGGTTGGCTACTTGAACTCCCACCTTGTTTGTGAGGGTTCGATTCAATCCTCTCCCATTTTCCCCTTCCCCTACCCCAATTTCATTTTATTTTTATAAAAATAGTTTTAAGCTCTTAAATAGTACTCCCGAAGATAGCCAGAAAAGGGTGGAAGGTGAAATACTGAATGAGCTAATATGCAAACAACTGAAAATAAGTTTAATTAAAGGTGTAAACACTCATGCTAAAAACTTTTTAATAGGCGAGGACTGGATCACCATAATAATCGGAATCTCATACTGCAATAGTTGATAAAATTTCAATGAAGAAAATACATGACTCACTGGGGCAGGAGGAAACTATGGAACATCTTGGTATGTTGATCATTTTGTGCAAAAGGGACACATTTTCCTTTAAATTAAGACTCTAATCAAATATTGAGAAAGATTCTTTTTGTCGAAAAGTTTGCATTAAGATATATAAAATGAGATTGAAAATTTCATTCCCAATAAAGCAGAGGTGTACCCATTCTAAGAACTGTTAGGTTTCTTGCGCGTGTAGTCCAAATTTGAATCAACTATAAGTCTATTATTGCTTTCACTATTTCAGAAAGGACGTTGCTGGAAGTCCCACCATTGAGCGATTTTATCAAGATGTTGTTAACCTCCAGGTTTTTCCTAATACTTCAGAAGCTACTTTTTTTGGTGTGTTTGCGTGCTTTTGTTCTGTGTTTGTGATCGGTTGTCTCAACATATTTATCCTTTCTTCTTTTTAGAATCTGGTCATTACCGATGTGATGAATGATCCTTCAGGTGTAATTAGATGTTGATGGAGAAATTATTGGCGTAAACATATGAGGAAAAAACAATTCAGCTTGGAAGGGAATTGATGAAACAGTTTGATTTCATAATTGTTGCATATGGACCAATAGAAAAAAGAATCATGGAATAGAAAATTAGAAGTGGTATTTATGCATTTTTATGGTGCAAATGGATATTGTTGGATCAGAATTTTGAGAGGTCTAAATGAGAGTCTGTAACTAAATTGTTTGTCCTACTAACTGTTTGTAATGTATATGATAAGTTTTGTACATGGTACATTCTACTAAGAGTTATGAAGGTCCTAAGATTTATATAAAAAGGGGCTGCCCGGTGCACTTAGCTCCTGCTATGCTCAGGTCCAGGGAAGGACTGGGTCACCGGACCATTAATGAGTAAATGTAGCTTGAAACCTGATGCCACTCGATTTCTACTTCTGAACCATATGTTTTACTTCTGTGAGGAAAGGGGAAAAAGATATTTTCCCTCATCAGTTGTACAACACATGAATATGAATGGTGATTTAGTTTTCTTCTTATTGGTTCTCTGTAGATGTGATGGAACAATGTTTCTGCTGTATTTCCTGCTTGATCAACAAAATGTTGTTACTTGTTAGTTGTTACTAATCAATGATATAATTTCTCAAGTGCTGCTTGAACAAATTACAATGTTTATGAATTAGCTACCTATGAACCTGATTTTTCTAATTGCAATTTCCAACTATTGTAGTTATCAACTATTTATTTGTGTACCCTGTTTCTTGATTGCATTTGTTCTAATTTCTCACTCAAACCTGATTGCAATTCGATCATTCTCAGGGTGTGGCAAAAAGCTTAAAGAAGGATTGCACATCAAGATTGAAACCCTACAAGGTGCCCTTTCTTCATTTATATTCGAGATACTAACTTAGTTTCTTCTGCAATTCACCTTTTCTCTATTGTGATTTTATGTTGGCTTCATCCTCAGTGTTTTTTCCCTCAAGAATTTATAAGCAACATAAAGACCCCTGTTTTCCTTGTTCAACCAGGATATGATTTTTGGCAAGTAAGTTTTTGTTCCATGTTGTTTCAGCTTCTAGTTAATATTTTTTCTTTCTTAATGCTCTACTAACTTAATGTTCATACTTGCAGATACAAAACATCTTGGTACCTCGTTCATCAGATCCACATCGAAGTTGGTTCAGATGCAAGCTAAATATTAACAACTGTAATTCCAAACAGCTTGAAGTCCTGCAAGGTGAATACTTGCATCTAAAAACAGCAATTGTAGTTATCGGCTTATCGCTACCAGGCTTTTCATGTGAGGAGTCCAGGGATTAGGATGCTTGCATGCTTGCTATGTTGTCACCTTATGAAATTATTCATTATCTACAGATTTCCGAAATTCTTTGCTCAAAACGCTTGATGGATTTCACAAAAATCCTGAAGGAGGCATGTTCATAAATTCTTGCTTTATACATTGCCAAACATGGGTGACTGAGACATGGCATTCTCCTCGTTCTCCAAAAATCAATAACAAAGTAAGCTTTTCACTTTATATTCCATCTATGGTCTGAAGGTGGTTCTAATTTTATCAGCATAGCTTTTAGTAAGTTACACATAATGTTATAGATAAATTAGACCCCATGTTCACCATACACCTAAGAGTTAGAGATAGCAAGATGGATAAGCGGTTGGTAGATGCGAAAGTAATTACTAACTGTTTGCACCTGTGATCCATCCTTTTTACCCATTCACCAACAGTGAAAACATAATGGTTTGTGAAAACTAAAATCTTTAGAAACCAAAGTAAGAGACGCTCAAAAAGTTGAAAACATCTAACTTAATGCGCAGTTTGACCTAAAAGCTTAAGTTAGATCTTTCTAAAGGTCAATTATGCTAATATTTTACTCCAGATGTAACCATAAACAGTGGGATTTTCGCTTAATAGTTTGCTTCAAAGCCTTCTTGAGGAATTATCTTAGGTTTGAACTTGACATAAAGAATATTTGATTAGGATCACATTGAGTATGTTATTGTTGTTATTGGGCTAGAATAATTTAATTCTAATTTCTCTTAAAGATCTCATCATGCTAGTTCATTTCGGGATTGCTTTGTACCAAATAGTAGAATAGGACAAGCTCACACCAATTTTTTCTTCAGACTATATCAATATCTTCTCCAGTGTTTTCTCTGTTTCTGAGACCACATATATGTTATATCAAGAAACCATCTCTAAGAAAATGTGGCAAATCAACTTTCTTGCTTTCATTAATAGCATGTTGGCTCGTCACATTTAGGGCGGTACCATTGACTGCACGGTGCCATCTATTCTAATATTAAGGAGAGCTATTACTCAAGACTAGTCATGTCGCATTCCTAAAGCCCATGGTTGAGAGTTATTCCTCTTGAAAGAAAAATAGCATACAAGCAGAAATCTAAAACCCGATGCAGTAGATGTCTGCCTTGTCTAATTCTTTTTCGCAATTTGGGAATATCTTTGAGCTTAAACTGTTGAACTCAATACGAGCTGAGAAATGGGAGGAATATTTCTCAATTAAGCTTCTGGCTTTCATTCATTAGAAATGAAAAAATCTTTCCAAAGCTCAATATATACACACATGTCTTCATTAACTTCACTAACTGTAACTGATGATTGTTCTCCGAATCATTGAGCAGACAATTGCAGAGGCTGTAGGAGACTGGTATTTCAACCGAGAAGAGGCAAAACATATTGATTGTCCATTTCCATGCAATCCTACTTGCTATCACATGAATTTTACTCAAGGATGACAGGCCGGTTGCTGCAGGTTTACTGATATCTTATGTTATGCTCTCCATTTAACCGTACTTTGTGGCACATTTTTATGCAAATATGAGAAACTATAATTCAGGCAGACAACATGAAGGTATGCAGCCAGAGTATTCTTGTTTTTTCTCTACATATTGAGCAATCGAGCATTCTGGAATCAACGGTTAATAGTGAACCTCATTTGCCATAATTTTAGTCTGGAGTTTATCTGTAACCATTTTTTCCCTTTTGAGATCAACAACTTCATTTCAAACTTCAAACTGCTGTTCCTTTAGCTTCTTTTTTGCCAGAGTTCATTTACATAAATATTTTTTTTTCTTCAGATTATAGGTTTTTACACCTTTCTCTTTCTCTCTTTTTTTTTGTATAAATTCCCAGCATCAAACATTTCCAGAATTATTCGAGAGAGATCGATTCGTATTTACTTAAATTCTGCAGAAATACAAGCAAGGTAATGTGATTATTTATCTTTTTTATTTTTTTTCATTTCTCCTTGCTCTATATTTTTTATGGGAGTCCAATAATCTGCTTAAGGTTAGTACCAAAGATCATTGTAAAACTGAAAAAGACTCAAGATGCACGTAGTGTATACACTAAATTAAAAATGCATGATATATTTTATTTATATATTCTAATCAATTAACCATGATTAAGTTAAATAAATGTCTCTCTATAATAAAGTTTAAGATACAAAGATTTTGCTGTTTTATCTAAAAAAAAAAAAAAAAAAAACAGACGACCATTTTTTACTAGTGACTATAAGTTATTTATCGATTCACCTCTTGTGAATGGAACATTACTCTGTAATCGGCTGAAGTGTTCGTATACCCATTTCGGAATAACTTCGAACAAATTCTATATCGTTTCATATATTTGAAGTTCATGTACATAAGATTGAAGTTTAACGATTTTACTTACTTTAACCATTTTATATGAAATTCATGCAATATGTAATTTCAAACACCGCATACCTTGATTTGTTTTAAAGTGGATAGACGAAAAAAATAAAATTAAAAATTGAGTATAGGTTAAATAACAGTATCCAAATAAGGAAGTGAAATTTTTACTCTATAATCTCAATCGAAGTTTTTAATTTTAATTTGTGGGTCAAAATAGACAAAAGGATTGGATCTCCCAAAACAGGAACGAGTTTTTCTCCAAAATTAATGTTTTTTTGCATCTTGGATGGAATTTACACTACTAAATAAATAAATATTTTCCTATTGAAATTTCGCATAAAAAAATGTTCAGCTGTTAGTCGCATAGATATTTCAATTGAATCAATGAGAAAAGAAAAAAATATTCAGTGGTTTTTTCCGGTATCGCAAAAGAATATGTTTTTCACCATGTGTTTTCCCAATTAATGAGCTGGTTTGAAGGACTGAAATGAAAAAATCATGTATTATAACACAAATTTTCATTAATTGATTTGGTGACACTAATTATGATATTGGTATAGGTAAAACTATGTCAAATTGTCAATGCCATGCGCTACTTTGAATATAAATTAAATACATATATGGTGTGATTTTGTCTATATAAATATAAAGTAAATGCTAAGACAGCAAGTGCAAATATTTTAGGAGTTGATTTGATCTTCTAGAAAGTGGATGACAGATTTTGTTCTTCTAATCTTTTAATTTGAAGCTACATTAACCAATTAAAAATTCTCTAAACACAAAATATGTATAGTCTGACTTTGGAATTTGCAATTTGCAATTTAACAAATCCAAAATAATCCAATCCTTTTACCAAGAAATTGTCTTTGATTTGATTCACTAATTTTGTATATAAACCCAAAAAAAAAAACATGTTGAATAGGAGAAGTGGAATCTTTTTTATTTGGAGAATCTCAATGAGTGAATAAAACTTTTGTCGTTCATTGTGAAAATAAAATAAAATACTTGTAAATACCTTTTAATTTTAATAATTGTTCTACATTTTGTTTAGTATCAATTGATAGTACTTAGTAGTGTGCATTTTGTGCAATTTATGCCAATAAATTAAGCTCAAATGGTATGATTAAAATCTTAATTCCTTTTAATCTGGCATTTTTATTTTTATTTTTATTTTCACTCGGTACGAATGGAGAATGGTATTGTTAAGTTCAACCACTACTAGAAACAAGGATTTTTCTACGGCAAACCAGTAAAATAAAATTTCATTCATTTTCCATCGAACCATCTCAACATGGGAAAATGCATGGTAGGAAACTTTTAAATTTTTTTATACGAAAATATTACTATTTTATGTTCTGAATCCTACTCAATCAAAATATATGTGAATATAGTCACTGGACATTTTTCAAGGACAAATGGTAATCTTTTAATAGTGAATCAAATTGAATATTTTCGACATAGAATATAAATATAATAAATTCTAGATTATGTACTCATAATTTCAATTTTCAAATGTTTAAGGAGTTCACAAATTTCAACCATAAACTCAGTCAAATTTCCGACCATCCACCTGAAATTAGGGATCAATTAGGAACACTTAAAACAAATAATTTTATTTTAAAAAAGAATTATGAGTAGGAAATTATAAAATGGAGAATTGAACTTGCATCAATAAAATGAAAATTTAAGATATTATCAACTAATTGAGTTATTAAAATTCTCCAAAATAGCATATAATATAATTGTAACTTTTATAAAAGAATTTTTGTTCTTTTTATCTTTAAACTTTTTTATAAGTGAAATAACCATCACCATCACTCTGCTAGTATGTTAACCAGCAAAAGTATTTTCAAGTGAGTGATGTTGATAGTCCAAAAATCAAAACCAACTCTTCTATACTTTGAACATCTAATTAGTTCATTTATTTCAATGTTTGACTTTTTAAAAAAAATTAACTTTATGAATTAATAAGTTCACTAGATATAATTAGAGTTTGCCAAAACCACAAGTAACTTTGTACAATAAATTAATCTTAATTACGTTTCACGTAGCTGATTTTCCCCTCCATGTTCATGGATCTCATGATTTTCCTTTATGGTTCGATTATTTGGATTTCGATATTAAAAAATTAGTATCTCAATTAATTTGGATTTTTTTCGGGCAAAAATTTCGTGAGAGACTGATTTACACTTTTTTAGTGATTATTTAGATTTTGTCCTAGGGTTAAAAGTTGTGCAAATATAATTTTAGAGAAACTACTTTTTCAGTTAATATTAAACTCAAATTTAATATTTGTTCATATATTATTCAAGTACCTTACCAATAAAATATTAGACTATCATATAACATTTGTAATAACTTACAAATTTTAGATGGTCATCTAATATTTTTTTTGTTTGATAAAAAATATATATTTAAATCGTAATTTAAAAAGTTCATAAGTTACAAAGAAATAAAAAGATGCCTATTTACTAAATAGTCATTCCAAAAAAAAAAATCCACAGATTTTTCACTAGAAGGGTCCCTACCAAAAATTTTATTCCCAGTATTCAAAATGATACATCTAATTAATGGCGAAAATATTTTTTTATCTTACCACAACACTCGACCATCGTCTCATTTATATTATCAAAAAACTAACCAACCATCCATTTTTTATTTTTAAAATTTGTAAAAAGCAATATTGGCAAATTAGTAATTACTTAAGTTTTTTGTCTGGTAGCTTCGGCCTTTGGGTCAACTACTTTCACATAAATCAATCAGGATTATAGTGGTGTGATAAGTATCTATTCATTCTTAATCAGAGTTTCTAGTTTGAGCACCTTGGATATGAAGTTATCTTTGTTAGGAAGTACTTTACTCCCTAATGTGGGACGTTTTGACGCAAATTCAAATTTAATTAGACTTCGATGCGAATACTGAAACACTAAAAAAAACACTTCTAGTTTATTTGTTTCTTTTTTAGATTTGTGTGAACAAGTCATCCTCCTTAATCAGACGTCTTGACTCTTGAGTTTAAGTTCCCTGAATATAGAATCGTCTTTGTTATAAATAACTTTCTCACCAATATAAAACGCTCCATCACAAGTTTAAGTTTTATCCTACTTTAATACAAATATAACAACCACTTCCATCTGATTTGTTTCTTTCTTAGTTTTGTGTGAACTAGTCCTCCATACTTGTATTCCCTGCATCCCCAATTTGCCATTTAGTTATTAGAAACAAGGTTTTGCGCGGCTTTTATAAAAAAATTAATTAGAAATTTAATTTGATTAATATACTTTTTATTTTATTTTTTATTTTGTTTTACTTGTTTACTTTACACGGTCTTAAGAAATAATTATTGATATGAGAATTTTATCATAATATTTTTATTATAAATTGATGTTTAGTATTAGGTCTTGAAAAAAAATGCAAATTAAGTAATTAATATTACGAGTAAAACATGAAAAATTAATTATTTTTTCTTGCCATGTTTAAATGTGACAAGTAAAAGTGAACATTTATTTTTGAAATAGCCGACAAGTAAAAGTAAACAATGAGAAAAAATCTTTGATCTTTACCTATTTACATGTTATTTAATTCTAGAATAATTAATATCAAGGACAAAGGTAGAAAATAATAATTGATTCTCTCTTAATTTTTTAAATTGACAAATATTTTTAGTATATATAACAATTATTTCCTCCGTCACATATTAATTATCTACTTTCTATTAATAATTTTTCCAAATTACTTGTTAATTTATAAAATTAAGATAGAATTAATTTTTAAAATTCCATTTTTATCCTTATGAGTTATGATTATTTCTTCTTTTGAAAGCGTAAAACAAGTTTGTAATATTCCAAAAAAGAAATATTCAAATTAATAAAAAATTTATTTTTATTTATAATTTCTTAAAAGACGCCTAAAAAGGAAAATAGACCATTAATATAGAGGGGGAAATATTTTACAAACATATCAGGTACTACTATTTATGTTTTTTCTAGCTAGATCAATATGCACCTACTTTCTTAATATTTCATATGTCACAAACTATGACTTATATGGCTCTTTTATTTTATTTTCTCTTGCTATTAGTGGATTGGATTAACAAAAGAAAACGCGTAGGTTTATTGAAAATCAAGAGCTTAATTGACTGTGTTTATTAAAAATCATGAGCTTAATTTATTTATTTATTTTGTGACAATCATCATGAGATTAATTGACTATCTCCATTTTCAGCCAACAACTTTCCATTTAAGTAGTAATAGAGGATTAAGTAGTAATGAAAGTCTTCTTAAACTGGAGAATTCTAGTGGATCTTCAAATTTGAATTCCAAGAGCATTTACTCTAATGATCTTTCTAGACCTTTCAAAATAAATTTAAAAAAATAAAATTGTCTTTTCATATTTAATTTCAATTCAAAGTTCCCAACATAATAACCAAATTGGTGATGACCAATTATTTTATTTATAACAAAATATTGTTGCTTTAGTTTACACATATCTTAGATTATTTAGATTGCATCTACGACCTTTTATTAGCATAGTCAAGGGTGAAAGCATAAAAGTATAAGAGTATTTAAGCTCTTTCGTCGTAAAATTATACAAAAAAAAATTACGTACATATAAATTTTGAGTTTCTTTGGGATGAATTTCTAACTCGGCCGCTGATTATAACTATTACATAATTTTGTCCATTAAAGCTTCCACATATAAAAAATAATCACCTATTATTATTTTTGTCTACGCTAATATTTGAACTCTGATCTCCAAGGGCGAAGTCACACTTACCTGAGCCTCCAAGAGGAATCAATTTACTTTTCTCTTGAATGTCCTTAAGAATATGTGTAGATACCTTTTTATATTTTGATTTTCATTAATGAAAAATGTAATTCTATTATTATTGATCTCTCGTGATTTTCATCCGCTTCATATTCATTGATGACCAATATATATTGGGCAGGTTTTGGTCTACTAGGATGATTCATGATTAAACAATTAGCAAAAGTAAAGCAAGAAGCTGTTTGAAATGGAAGACAAAATCAGTAGTATAGTTCAAGCTTCCACCAACATTTACTAATTGTTCTATATTTTGAAATTTATATTACGCCCCCACCCCCCACCCCACCCCACCCACCCCCAACCCCGCACACACACCCAAACAACATATGGATAATAAAGAGTGGCAAAAGAATTCCACAAGCAATTCAAATTTATGTCAACCATTCCCTCTTGTCAATTCAATTTGCTTTAAAGCATTATGCCATATACACTGTCCTGTCATATTGATTCGTCCTGCAGATTCTTCTTGGATAAGTTATAATATGTTCAAAAAAGCAAGTACAAGATTTGAATAATCTGAAACTAGACCAAAACTATGGAGAAAAATAAACGAATTTTCGACCAATAAGATCGAGTCTATTTGAGGTATCAGGTTGTGTGATAGACACACCTAGGAATATATGTACAATGAGCAGAATATTCTGTTACAAATATCCTAAGATTTTTACTTTTTAAGGGAAAAAAGGGCAACTTTATTGGCACCTTTACAATCCCCTGAGCAACAAACATGTTAATGAGCAAAACTAGTTTGAACTTTTCTAAGTGTATTGTTTTGTATGGATAAGAGCACGAAAGTTTTCGTTTTTATCTTTGGGGGCAAATTAGAGAACCAAAGGATTGAATCTCAATGGATCGTTGTAGTAAGGCCAGTCTGTCACTTACAATATCCCAACACAAAAGGCTTCCTTTATACGGTTGATTTACACGGATGATCTCCATATCCTACCTTCGAATGATATGATGATGATTGAGACATCATCGTGGTACTTCCTACGATCTCCTTGTGGTATATCAAGCAACTCGTGGAAGTCCATGCCTGTGAAATCGTAGGACAAAAGTCATTTAGTTTGATTTCTATGAGAAATTGTAGTACTTAGAATTCTCATAAGTAGAGATATTTACCAGCTTTCTTTGCAGCTCTAAATAACACTTCTTCAACAAGATGTTGCGCGGGATCTCCCTCGGGGAATATAGACATGAAAGTCTCAACTTCAGAGACTGCTTCTTCATTTGTGAAGTATTGATAAAGTCCATCAGATGATAAGATCAGAAATCTGTCTCTTGGGCCAAGTCTATGGTGGTATAATGATGGTATACAATTGATATACGGTGAATTTCCAACGTAGTCTATTCTGAAGACCCCTAGAAGTCCATTGTTCCATTTAGGCTGTAATATCACACAAACAGAAATGACATTAACACGAAAACTTGTTAAATTGAACGAGTTTAAAGAAGTTCGATTGAAGAGAATGCTAGGCATTTGTTATGACTTATGATCATAGACACGAAAAGTGTAATGTTAACGTTGAGAATACCTGTTTAAGAAAGCCTGCACCAAAAGCTCGAGTGACGTTCAAAGAACCTTTCACTCTATCATTTTTAATAGCAGACGTATCACTAGGATGCTCACTTCTAATCCTAAGAACTTCCTGCAACAATTTACCAGACAAACATGAGTATTAGTCTATGAAACACCAAAATATCAAAAAATTTGGACTAAAAGTGATATGTACCTCTTTAACAGATGTGCTATGGTCCATAGTGAGTTGACAAGAACTAAGACTGTGTTTTCTGTCTGATACAACTCTGTAGAGTGTATCAATGCTATTTCGACTTCCCTCATTTATCTGTCCCAAGTTACCAATGGAACGATCAGGTTCAGGATTTTGAGCCAAAACTGCTCTGCTATCTCCAACATTCATCAAATAAACATCATTGCCTTTCATCAACATCACTAGAACACATGATCCCATTAAGGCTAACTCGGGGTTTTCATTCACCATCGTGTCCGTTATCTCCAAATATGATGCCTCAGCTCTCCTCAACGCCTCAGATAACGCATTCAACACATCTAAATGATCAATACCTGCTATCTTTGATTGATCAAATTCTTGATTTTGAACGATAACTGTCTCGTTGCACATGAGATTTTCGGAGGATTCTAACTTGTCATTCCATAGCAATCCCTTGAGTTCTTTGAATACATTCGAATAAAGATTTTTCAATAAAAAATCAGTAGCATCAGGTCCATTAAAACCATCATAAATCCCAACAAATACCCATCCATATTCCTCAGAAATCACTACATGTACTCTGTCTTCCCCTGCTTTTCCCTGAGCCCATTGCACATTTCGACTTCGAAATGATCCATTATTCTCATCATCTTCATACAAACTGTTCAAAGATCCATTATTCTTCTTCTCAACCAAATTCATTGACAAAACTTTCTTTAAATTCCTAACTATATCCCATTTACTAGACTCAGGTTTGTACCTCTGTAGCTGCTGATCATACTGATTCTCCAACGGGCCAGAAGTAAAACTCCGCTCCATCGGGCCGGAAAGGAATCCCCTCTCGATCGGGCCCGAGCCTGAGTTAGAAATTCGGGGAATCGGGCCCGAACATATAGAGTGGATTGATCTCCGGGGAATTGGCTGAAGAGGAAAAGAAGAAAACCACTGAGAGCTCTCAAAAGCCGACGACTTCTCAATGTAAGTATTTGAAACGTCGACGAGGGAGGTGGACAGCGGCGTAGTAGAGGTGTTGGCGGAGATAGAAGCACCGGAAATAGTACGAAACGCCGTTGTTTGGCTGGTGCTGCTGCTGTTACTGGAGATGGTAGTAGTAGCGGAAGAAGAAGAATCTTCTAGAAAATGTTGATTCTTAGATGATGAATCATGCAATATATAACAAAATGAATGGCCTAATCCTTTATCAAGACTATCAATTAAGTCTACGCCAATATCATGGCGTCTTTTGGATATTTCTCCAACATCTCCTGCAAAACAAAACTTTAATTTTCCAATACCGTTTCCCATTTTCAAACAATTCTTCGAATTTCGATTTTGCAGTAACTACCTAGTTGTTCGTGCTTAACATGTTGTCAAGCACATAATAATAATAAAGATATTTCAAACTGAAACAGAAACTATGCCTTCAAGGAAATGGATGTTAACAATTTCTTTTATGGAGAAATAGTAATTGAAAGTGAATAATTAGGAAGAGAATAAAGCTGCTGCCATGAGAGAAGAAGTGAGGAATATGAAGATAGAAATTTGAAAGTTTATAATTGGTACTGTGGGGTTTAGCATTTAAATTCACAAGAAGTTGAGGAAAAAGTGGAGAGAGAAAAAAGAAAAAAAAAAGCATAGAGGAGTTGACTTTAGATACATGAAAAAGTAGGAATATTAGTTATTGTACTTATTGCTCCCTCTCACTCTGTTCCAATTTATGTAATAGATCGTTTGATAGGATTAGAGGGTGTTCATAGATCGAATTGAATTGGTCATTCATCAAAATTAAAACATAAGGTAGGGTGATAAAAAATATACAATGTTTGAAATATATTTTTTAAATTTTTTCTACTTTCATAAATAAATAATAAACTTTATCAATGAAATGTATATTATAAGATATTTATAAATATATTTTGTATATATAATTAGAAAAGTATATATATAATTTATCGGTTCGATTATTTTTTTGAGTTTTTTTGAACAAAAGTAAAATTAAACTAAATATTATTGGTAATTTAAAACGTAAACTCATATAAAATTGATTTATTTTATTGATTTAGTTTAACTTTTTGATTTGAATCGATTTCTATCCAAACTATGAATATCCCTAGATAAGATGTATTAGATACGATATTGTTTTAGCCTTTTATTTGATAGAATTTCCAGTTTATGTATGACTACATACATAACATATCATGATATTACCCTTACTCATACAATTGTGAAAAACATTAGTAGATGGTAATTTGACTAACTTATTCTTATTTATTAGTACTTCTATCAAGTTGATATTTTATTCTTTTCATAAGATTAATATATCTAATATGACTAAGGATGAAAGTTGAAATAAATAACTAATTACTCCATGTCTTAAATCTTCTAAAATGAAAAATATTGTGAAGTAAGGATGTCACGTATTTAGAAACGGAGAAAATATATAATAAGCATGATTAAAGATAGAATTGTCTTTAATACTCTAAATCAAACCGTGATAAATATATTTTTAACATTATTAATATACTTTATTCAACACTAGTTTTATACGCTCTACTAAATGATCCTATATATAATTGAGCACAAAATATTTTTAAAATAACATTGTGGTTATAATTCTCAAGTTAAATAAATAATGAAAATTTTAAAATTAAATTATTTATAAATATCCCTTAGGAAAAAAGTACACTCTTATATTCGATGCTTCTTTGGGTGGATAGTTCACTATTTTTGTTACTTTCATTTTCATAAATGTTTTATTTAATTTTTATATGGTTTCATGGGGAAGGTGTAGGAGAAATTAAATGCGTTGACATTGATTTGTTTATTTTTAGCATCTCTTTAATATTTGTGCTGAGTTTTTTTTAATAGCTTAAGACTAAGGTAAGCTAAAGCGTGTGGTGTTTGAATAAAATAGTCCTAATGGATTAAAAGTCAAAAGGGCCAACTTGAGAATATAAAAATAAAAATGGTGCCAAATTAATTGAAAAGAAAAATATAATTATATGCCAACTGGGAAATAATATTGGGTGCCACGTTTACAGGACACATTAATGCCAGCTGGCTAGCTTCTAAATTGGCTTTGTCGATTTTAGTTATAGACTTTTTATAGCTTGACATAGATTTCCTCTCTTTATCATCAACCTAATAATGCTGTTTTTTTTAGTACCTTTTATTACAAGTTTCTAATATTTTCTTGGTCGGAATCTTAGTAGATTAATTAGTTGATTATTTGAATTTTTATCTTATTTATAAAGGTTCAATTCTTAATTGGGTAATCATTGTTGACACCTAATTTTGACCCTCCCCGATAATAATTAATCTCGAGCTTCTTAATTTTCAAATGATTTAGAATAATTAATTTTAGAAATTTCAAAAAAAAAAAATATAATAGAATAATTTGCAAGTTGTTTCAAATAGTTTGTCACTTGTTATAATTTTTAAATAATAATATGTCTTTTATACAATTATGTATATAATTAGTGTATTTTATAAATATTGGAAAATCGTCTCAAAAGATTTGTTTAATTAGATATTTGGTTAGTTTGCTTAGTTATCTAATAGTTTGCAATTTTGAGTTAATTAGTTAGTTTATAATTAAGTTAATTATTATATAATTATGTGTCTAATTAGTATATTTTACGAATGTTCAAAAATTGTCTCAAAAGGATTTTAGTTTTATTTAAATATTTGGCTATTTGGTTTAAATTAATTAATAACTTATATTTCGAGTTAATTAGTTTATAATTAAGTTAATTATTATATAATTATGTGTCTAATTAGTATATTTTATGAATGTTCAAAAATCGTCCCAAAAAGAGTTTAATTTTAGTAAGTATTTTACAAAATTAGTTTAGTTCAAGTTATGGTTATAACTTTAAATCATTGGTTTGCGATTAAATTAATTATTCTATTTCGTTAAAATTTAGAAACTCGTTAATTAATTAATGTTAATCCATCTCACTTAGGATTTAGCCGAATTTGTTAATTTAACTCAATCGGCTATCTCTTAAACTCCAAGATCTAACCCATCTTTAACCTCACCTTAAAACCATTTTAAGACCAAAGTTTGGGCCACTTTTCAGCAGCCCAATACAATTTCCAACATACATGTACAACAGCCCCAACCCACTTCAATTCCCAGCCCACTCCAATTCCCAATCCTACTCCTAAAAGACCCGACCCAACCCAAAACCAACAATATATACATATAACACTACAGACAACCAGCAGCTGTACGCATCAACACATGAGCAGCAAATGGAAAAAATGGGAAATAGACGGAAAGCAGCGAGGACGCAGGCAGTACACTGCGTCCTTTGTCGTCTTCTTCAACGTCTCTCTCAGACCGTCCCAGTCGCGGCAGGCACGCGTTTCTCCCCTTTCCTCTTTCGGAATGGGGAGAAAATATCAGAAAAGTATGTCTTCCCTATTTGGTGAAAGAGGTTTGGGGTTTGAATTTTCGAAATGGGCCTTTTGAATCCGAGATTTCATCCGTTTTCCCCCCTATTTTGCCCTAATTTCCCTGCTATATATACTCTTTGGTTGTTCACTGTGAAGGGGGGGAATTTTTATTTTTTTTGGAGTTCGAAATCTTGGTGTTAGAAAAATTATCAGGAAAATATAGAGGGAAAGGTCGGGAAAAATCAGGCTAGCTTTAGAAAGAAACACAGAGAAATTAAGATTACAGAACATTGAATAAGGAAAATATAGGGGGATAGCGTTGGTATTGTTGAAGTATTTGAATCATTCATCTACTGTCCAAATTTTCTGTTGGCGTTTTCATTTGTGGTGATTGAAAGAAGCTCCATTACTAGCTCATTGTTCCCTGTTCGCTGCCCGGAAGGAGGTAACTTCTTTCCTTAGTTTGTTCTGTTCGCTCTTGCTATTTTAAACTCTCGGTTTATATGTTCCTAAGTTATATTCTAGCCTTACATGTAAAGTGGTTGATAGTTAAGTTAAATTCTTTGTTCTTGCTGAAATCTCGGCTACTGTTTTATTAAAATATAGCTGAAACTCCTAGTGCTTTGTTTGTTTTGGTCGACTATTAGCATCTTTGTTGTCTCCGTTACCTTAAGTGTTGAATCTGCTTTGCTTACTTAGTTTGTCTCCTTGTTATTTACCGAACCGTGCCATATTCCTTGCCTCATATCGCAAGGTTTTGGTCTTTGTATTAAATATTAGTCAGTGTTCCAAGGCCAAACCATGTGAACTATAGCCTCGTTCCAGATTCTTAAGCTACTGTGCCTTTATTTTATCTTTAAAAAATGTTATATGAAGTTGATTTGCCTTGTTTTGTCCTAAGTGTTTCAATTATAGTTTGTCCTGCTTAGGTACAGCAAATATGACCCCTTTATATTTATTTATTTGTTTATTATTATTATTTATTTTATTTTATTCTATTTTTTTGTTTTATTTTTGCAAAGTCTTTTAAATATTTGCATGAAGCCTAAATGTATGAATCAACCTACTAGCTATTTATATTCCCATAATTTTGCTTCTAGCAAAACTATTAAGTGTGAGTTTTGGTATTCTTCATCCTGAATTGTTTGAGTGTTGTTGCATCTAGCGGCTTTTGTTTATATTTGTTTCTAACTTTCAGCATCATATCCTCCGTGATTTTATACTGTTGAATATCTATGTGACCAGATATTATGATTGTGTCATTTCTTAGTTTGAGTATGAAAGAAATGTGTTAAGATTGGAATTTGTCTTCTTTGTTTATGTTTGTTTTCCTTTTGTCTGATAGATTCGATATGCATTGTTAAATGTTTGATTCAAACTAGTACCATTCCCAACTAAATAAAAAATATGCATATGTTCGTGTGTGGTATTTGTTTATTTTGCTTTTTTTTATTATTATTATTATTTATTTTATTTCTCTTTTCTACTCAAAAATGGGCTAGGTGTTTTGTTCAAAATCAGAGGGCCATTTGCTAGTTATGGTTTAGCCGTTCTTGCTTAAAAAAATAATAATAATAGAATTCTCAAGTGGTATATTGAAAGGTTTAAGTCGGTAGCATCTCATCTCCTCATTCATTTTTATGTTATCATTATTTTTCTTGGTTTTATGTAATATGTCTTTTAGATAATATTTAGGGGTTACTTGGTATGCACTAATTTTTCTTTATTTTTACTTGTCACATTATTCTATCTAGTTTATACATATAAATGATAATTATAGGAATCCTTTGTCGACTCCGCATTACTCAATTTTCCTTATAGAATCACTACAACTTTGGTAATTAAGTTATGTTTGTTTTGATCACTGTGGTGTTAAACTTGCTAAGTCATTTGTCTCCTAGTCTTATTGGTCTAAAATATAGTGTTAATTTCATTTGATAACAGTTTCTATATATACTCAAAATTTCGGTCTTAAGTGCTAAATATATGTTTGTTGTCCGCATTCTTAATAGTTCATTTAATCAGTGTCAATTTAGGGGTATATGCGTGAAAATGGAGAGTGGACCAAGGTCAAACTAGAATTTGTCCACGATTTGCATGTCACATGTGCCTATAGTGTCTAGCTTATATTCACGATTTGCATGCCACATTTTCTTTGTTTATATTCTAGTAGTATTTGTGAATGTGTATCAAAACAACTTTTAGCCATTTTTCTCATTGTAGCAAGTGAGTGACGAGTAGTTGGCCAAGTCATTGGCTTTATTAGATTAGTCCTTAAACATCTCATTATGCTTTTGTTGTATTGAGCTGTTAGTCACCTTAATGTTGCTCATTTTAGAAATGCGTTAGAGTTTCCTCTTCCCATGCTAATATGATTTTATTTGTCTTTGTTGCATGAAATCTGCCTGAGTTCACTACGAACTCCTGTCATCCCTCTTGCATTTTGAGAAGAGCCGTAAAGGCTCAAATTCTATTTTTTTATCCGAGTCAGCCAATCATCAAAATCGACGAACAGGTCCTGAAAGAATATGCAACAAATTGAAGAGTCAGAATTGGGCCAAAGGCTCACTCTGTATTTTAAAAAGTTGTATTTTGTTATTTTGGGCCTAAGCCCTTGTCATCTTACTATTATTATTTTGTTAGAATTTAGGACAGGTGAAAGAATTGGGCGTGAGGCCCAAAGATAAAAATATATTTCTTTATGTTAGTTTAGGACAGGTGCAGGTGACTCAAATGGGCCAAAGACCCAAAACGAAAATGAGCCCAAATACTGGCCCAGGCGGATAGGAAAACCAAATTTGGGCCCAACTCTCTTTCCCTCTCCACTTTACTTTGTTCATTTTACTTGTTAGTATTTGCCGCTTAATCCTAAGGTTTTAAAAATTCAAATCCTCAAAAGATACCCATTTTTGAATTAATTACGTAACCAAATTATTTATCTCTTACTTGACATAATAAATAAATAGGTATTTTTACAAAATATTTCGCTTAAATAATAGGTCAATATTTCCCTTTTCCCTTTTCAAAAACGATTCTAACTATAAAAATTGTTAAGTTAAATTATTTTAGCCAAATAAATTAATTGTCGGATAACCGCATTAGCGGACATTCTAGGTGCTTTTAAAACCTTCCTAGAATGTTAATAAGAACCTTGAACCCTTTTCAAGTTTTCACTAGATTTTTGTTTTAGTCTTGTGAAAATGAATAGTTTTCTTGATTTTTCTTAAAAAATTAAGTGGCGACTCTTAAAACCAGTCCTAGTCAAAAAATATATTTTCCAAATATAACAATCATCTCTTCCTTTTTTTCATTCCCTATCCCTTATGTAATAACTTTTTTAAAATAATACTAATATTTTGTTCGTCTTATTTTATATATTATTTGATTGTATATCGAATATAAAAAAGTATTTCCTCCATCTTAATTTATGTGACATTTTTTTGAATTTCGAAAGTCAAACGAGTATTTCCTTGACTACAATCTTTTCATAAAATTTTAAATTAATAATTATTGTGGCTTATAATAATTTTTACTTCGTTTGAATATGTAAATTTTATTTTTAACAAAATTTAAAAATTCATATCTGAATTCATAGTTAAATTAAAAGGTTTTGACTTTTGAAAGTGCAAAAAATGTCACATAAATTAGAATATGTAAATTAGTTTAAGTTATGTATATTAGTGATATTGTAAATACATCACATTAATATCGAAGGTCGAATTGTTTTAAAAAAATAAAATTCTTGAAAATAATAGAAGTTGTATTAGCACTTTTGGCTTATTGCTAACTTTCAATTTTAGTCCCGTAATATTTAATTAAGCATATTTAACTTTTAATTGATTGAGATATGTATTCTTAATCGCTTTCCTCGTGAATATCTATTTGTCATAATTATTGAGAACTCCTCTACTTAATTACCTAAGTTTGTTTTGTTATTTTATATTTGACGATAAAGGAATCAAAACATATATTTCAAGTTATTGAAAATTAAATACTCCCTCTGTTCAATAATATTTTTCTACTATTTACTTTGCACAGTTCTTACAAAATTATAAATATAAGGGTAATTTTACTATCACTCTTTGAATATAATAAATACAAATTCTTGAAAAATGTAATAGGAAAATGGCTATAATTAATGATAAGAGTAAATTAGAAAAAGTGTAAAACTATAGAATAATTTCATAAAATAAACAAGTATTATTGGACATCCTAAAATAATATAATGGACGAATGTTTTATCAAATATTATGAGGACTATAATAAAAAAGTTATCAATAATTGAAAAATAAAAAATGTTATATTATATAAATTTCGCATGTTTCAAAAGAAAGAAGATATCATAAAAGTTGAAAGTAGGGGTGTGCACTATTTGGATTAAACCGAAAAACCAAACCAAATCAAATCGAATTCTAATTTGGATTGGTTTTTTGGATTTTTGGTTTGGTCTTAGATTTATAATTTACTTTGTTTGGTTTTTTGGTTTGGTTTCGGATTTAGAAAAATGAAAACCGAAAAAACCGAATTATATATATATATATATATAGAATTAAGTTGGAGTTAACCACTTCTATCCCTTTTTAGTTATTTTCATTATGGTTTAGTTTAGTTTTTGTGTTTGGACATCTATAATTGATATACTTTTAAGTATTGTGTTTTATGTTTTACTTGTGATTTATATTAAAAAGTATTTTTAAGAAATTGAATATTTTATATATATATAATTCAAATTGCAAATATAACTTTGTTATGTTTCTAATTATTCCCATAACCGATTAACCGAATTGAAAAAATCCAAACCAAAAAGAGAAAAACCAAACCAAACCAAATTTATTTTGGTTTGGATTGGGTTACACTTCTTCAAAACCAAAAATCAAAAAATCCAAACCGAATAATATAAAACCAAACCGAAAAACCGAATGCACACCCCTAGTTGGAAGCAGCAGTTATTACCCCTAATTTACTGCTTCCTTTGTCTCCCATATTAGTTGATCATTTTATTTTTTATAGACATAATAATAAATTATACTCTTTTCATTTAATAATATTTATCCACTATTAACTTTGCACATTTTTTAAGAAACTATAAATAGGATGGTAATTTTAATATATCACTATTTGAATTTAATTAATACTATGTCTTGAAAAATGTAATAGAGAATGACTATAATTATTGATAAAGGTAAATCAGGAATTAAGGGTGTGTTAAAATGTTTTCCAATTTTTTCATGTTTGAAAAATATTTTTCCAAATCAACTCATTTTCCTCAAATTTAAGGGAAATGACTTCCCTTCCAAAATTAAGATAAACACTTTCCAAAACTCTATTTCATCCTTTATTTTTTTCTTACCCTACCCAGCTACCCCACACTCCGTACCCGATCATCCCCATTCAAAGAAAAAATTATTTTAAAAAAAAAATTCTTTATTTTAAAATTTTCAAATAAATTCTTATTCCTACCCCAAACCAGCCCCCATCGGTAGCTCTACCCCCAAACCACCACCACCACCCCTCCTCCTCCCTCAAACAAAAAATATTTTAAATTTTAAGATTTTTTTTACCTCACCCAACCCCTACCCCCTACCCCACAAAGAAAATTGTTTTTTGAAAAATATTTCAAATTTAATTTTTTTTCATTTTTTACGCCACACCCCCCCTATCCCACCAAGGCCACCCCCTCCGCCCACCACCCCACCCAGGCCACCCCGTCAATTTTATTTTTTTTAAAAATTGTTTTGGGAAATATTTCGAATATAAAAAAAAAATCATTTTTGCCACCCCCACCTAGGCCATCCCCATCAAATCTTTTTTAAAAAATATAAATTTTTTTAGGAAATATTTCATTTTTACGTCACTCCCTCCCCCCCCCCCCCCCCCCCCCCCCTCCACACTAAGGCCATCCCCGTCAAAAAAAATTAAAGAAATTGTTCGGAAAATATTTAAAATTTATTTATGTATTGCGTCACCCCCCCCCTCCCACCTGCCACCCTTACCTAGACCACCCCGTCAAAAAAATTTCTCAAAGTTTTTTTA
Source organism: Solanum verrucosum (assembly GCF_900185275.1). Taxonomy (NCBI): domain Eukaryota; kingdom Viridiplantae; phylum Streptophyta; class Magnoliopsida; order Solanales; family Solanaceae; genus Solanum; species Solanum verrucosum. Next base: position 1,172,267 of record NW_026020134.1, on the reverse strand, counting down.
AAAATGATTATTATGCCACCCCCACCCCAGCTGTCACCCCCTACCCCGTCAAAAATAAAATTTTCAAAAAAATATTTTTGAAAAATAATTTTCTGGGTCTGGTCCTAGGTCGAAAGTCTTGGTCATGTCCTGAGTTAGATCTCAAGATCGAATTTTGAAACGGTCAACGTGGCCTTGTCCTAATTGGAGTGTCGAGATCAGGTACTAGATCAATTATCGGTTTTAATTTTCTGATAAGAAATTATTTTCTAAATAAATAATATTAATATAAATAATTATATAAGTTACACGAATCATTAAATACTATTTAAGAAAATGTATATGTGAACTGTTAAATCAGATATATACAAATAACATATTTCATTTTACAAACATGTGGGGATGGTATAACTATAACACTTGTATTGTAAAATTGTTATAATTATACAAATGTCTTAAAATAATGATATATATAGAGAGAGAAGAATTGATAAATGTAGTTGTATAACCATACAATGTTGGATTTTCATAACTATAATTTTAAAAATTGTATAACTGATTATTTATACATATGTTGTTTATTAATTATGTAATATATACAAATAATTTAAATTGCAACTCAATTGTTATCTCATATACAAATTAAATTGAACATATACAAATAAAAAAAATAAGGTTATACCTCAAAATCTTCAATTATATTATACATTTACAGATAAAATAGATGAAAACAAAAGGTTATAACTTATATCTCAAAATCTTCTATTTCTTGTTACCCCATGTTATATAGTCTTTTCATTGTATTTTGATCAACATTAACCTAGTTTGTCTGTGAGTGTCTAGGTAGTACCAGTTGGGAGAAGCCATACCATATACGCTTGACATGGCATCTATGAATTTTGATGTTGAACTCTTTAAATGTTCTTATACTAGATTTGGCAAAGGAATCTGCAATTTTTTCAAGAACTTGAGTTAAATCCAACGAAAAAGGTGGAGGAGGGATGGATGAAATTTTAAAATTTTGAATTTTGATTCGGTTGAGTGATTTAGGGAAAACTGAGGGATTTTAGGAGAAAAATAAGTGAGTGTGATAAGAGAGAGTGTGTGTTGATTTGTATAAAAGGAGAAAAAGATTCTACACGTCTTGATACAAAACGTGGGACCCGAGTCCGACTTATAGCCATTTTCTTAAACAGTAATAATTTTTTATAATTAATTTAAACTAAAGCTATGAAACATCATTAACTATTAAATATTAGCTTGGTTATATAATTAGCTAATGGGTTGCGGTAACATCAATTTTTGGAAATGGGCTTGAGGGCATCTCCAACCCAATTCTCTATTTTACTCTCCAACTATAAAGTTCTCTATTTTTTCAAACAACCAACTTCAACCCAATTCTCTATTTTACTCTCTAAAAATGAATCTTTTTCGCTCTCCTCAATATTATATTATTATTTCTATTTCATTCTTATTTTCTTATTTCATAATATAAATCATTTATTTCTTTTTTCTCAAATAATTACTTTATATAATTTTTAATGTGATATAAAATTAGTTTTTATTCTAAATTTTTAAATAACATAAATTGCAAGAAAATATAATATAATACATAAATTAGGGGACAAATTCAAATAAAAGTGACATACAATTACATAAACACTCAATTTTCAAAATTATTACGTTGCTCCCATAAATGCTCTAGTAATGCATTACGGAGTTCAAAATGAGCATTTTTGTCCTTAATTATTTTATGTCTAGCTAAAAATTGTTCAAACCGGAGATTTTCATCTATCACCATTTCTATTGTTGGAGTTGGAGCCTCTACGACATCTTGAATTGGTGCATTGAGATCACGCGCATCCTCAATTATCATGTTGTGCAGTATAATACATGTAGTCATTATATCATGTAGCACTTCCTTTCTCCAAAAACGTGATGATCCTGCAATAATTGCAAAACGTGATTGCAAAACTCCAAATGCACGTTCAACATCTTTTCGGCACAATTCTTGTTTCATCGCGAAATATTTCTTTTGTTGGGAATGAGGATCACGAATAGTTTGAACAATTGTAGACCATTTAGGATATATACCATCAGCTAAATAATAACCCATATCGTATTCTTTTCCTTGAATAACATAATGGGCGGGAGGCGCAATACCACTAGCAAGATTGGAAAATAAATGTGATGACTCTAAAACATTAATATCGTTATATTGTATTGTTATCTTGTATTTAAATTATTATGTTATGTATTGTATTGTTACATTGTATTTAAATTATCATTTCATGTATTGTATTTATTAAAAAAAAAAATCATCTTGCCATTTTAATTTTGCGTATTCTTTATAATGAAAATTAATAATAAAATAAAATTTTATTATTCACGAAAATTAGAAAAAAAAAATACTAATAATTTGAAATTAAAATAGTATATATTAAATAATATTTTTAAAAATATTATATTACATTTAAAAAAGAATTATGAATATTAGATATTTAATTAATAGAATTATATGTAAAATAATATGTTAATTAGAAAGTAATAGAAATTTTGGAGAACTACTACTCAACTCTCTAAATTTGAAGAATAGAGGGTGATTTGAAGGTGAGTTGGAGTGTCCATTCTCTATTTTACTCTCCAAATATAGAGTATGGAGAGTAAAATAGGGGTGGATTGGAGATGCTCTGAACTACGAACAACGTGGGCTTCTAAATTTGACAGTTTATTTTGTCTTAACAATAATTTTTGTTAACATATAATCAAAAAAAATAATGGAAAGGTCTAATCATTAATAAATTATGAGCTTTAATTTTTCAGATATTAAGTGATCTTAAGAACTAACCATAAGACACTTGAATCCTATTGGCTATTGTTAGATATAGGTTTTTCTTAGTCAGCTTGTAAACATGCAAACCACTCCTTAGCAAAGCTTGATTAATTTATCTATGCTTGTCACATAAATTTTGGTTTGGGGAATCTACATAAATAGGCCATAAAATCCAATATAATTACAAGTCAATATTCAAACTCAAAGTAATTCCTGAAATTCTTATTCCCTCATAAATAATTACAACCCATACCCTCCTCTCCCATTTTTTAAGAGAAAAATTACATAAGTGAGTGTCTTTTATTTAATAACTATCACTTTTAAGTATACTTTTAATTTATTATCATTTTTGTCAACTTTCAGCAATACTTACTTAAAACAATTTTGTTCCTTTAAACTTAACAAAAAGTGTTGTCATTCGCAACTTTTAACAATAAGTTCCTTTTTATTCGTGTTTTGTTTCAACTAAATCCTACTTGTTCTAGGACTAGTTCTTTACTTTCTTTTGTACCCCAAGATTCCATACTTTATTACTACGAACTTGATACACGTTTTGGTTTAATTATAAATCTACAAAGTATTCTAGTTCAAAGGTGATTTTGAGAGGAAAAAGGCAAGTGTGGGTGAGTTTAAAAGAGGGTAAAAGCCATATTAAAAGTGTGATACTTGATCATTTATTCTTTTTTTTTAGATGTCTAATTCAGGTGGTGATGAGGAAAGGGCTCGTTTAGAAGCCGAGGTCAAAGGAAGGAACGACTTCACCCTTCAAGCTATGCACCAACAATTTGAGAGATGGACCCTTCAATTTCAAGAGATGAGGGATATGATTATCGAGCAGAATGACACCATAGCTGCAATTAGGAGGGAGAATAATGTTGTACCCCCAAATAATGTTAGACCCCAAGTTAGAAGGAATGTACCCTATATCCCTTTTGTAAATCCTGAATATGATAATGATGATTTTGATGTTGAATTTAATCTAGAAAGAAGAGATAGGAGGGGACAAAGAGGTAGAGTAGAAGATGATAATATAAATAGTATAAAGATGAAGATGCCATCTTTCAAGGGGACAAGGGATCCAGACTTGTACCTTGATTGGGAGAGACGAGTTGAAGCCATCTTTGATTGCCATAACTACTCTGAGGGTAAGAAAGTTAAACTTGCTGTTGTTGAGTTTTCTGATTATGCTGCTTCTTGGTGGAAAAAGCTTGCTAGGGACAGATTGCAAGAGGAGTTACCACCTATTGCTACGTGGGCAGAGATGAAGAGGGTAATGAGGAAGCAATTTATTCCATCATACTTCCAAAGAGATCTACAATCTCGCCTTCAACGCTTGAAGCAAGGCTCCATGTCGGTGGATGAGTACTTCAAAAGCATGGATATGGCTATGATCCAAGCTAACTGCATGGAGGAAGAAGAGGCTACAATAGCTAGATTTTTAAATGGTTTAAATACAGAAATAGCTAATGTAGTAGAGATACAACAATATGTAACTTTAGATGAGTTAGTTGATTTGTCTGTAAAAGTTGAAAAACAAATTGAGAAAAAGCAGCAAAATAACTCATGGAGAAGTCGACCAAACACTATCTCTAAGAAGCCATGGTCAACTCAAGAGGGGAAAGCTCCTTCCAAACCTCAAGATGATAGAGGTAAAGGTAAGGTTGAGGAGGGAGGTAAAACCTTTAATCCTAAATCTTCTAAACCTTCAAGTTCTATTCAATGTCACAAATGTCATGGAAGGGGGCATATGATGCATGAATGTCCAAGTAGAAGAAACATCCTACTTAGAGAGAATGGAGAATATGAGAGTGAAAAAAGTGAGGGGGAAGAAGAAGAGGGAGAAGGTGTAAGTGAGGAAGATGATTTGGAACTGCCTAATGATGGTATAATTGGGGTGGTTAGGAGAATTATGACTATCAATTTGGGTAGTGTTGATGAAGGGCAGAGAGAGAATTTGTTTCATACTAGGTGTGGGATAAAAGGGAAGACTTATTCTATGATTATTGATGGGGGAAGTTGTGCAAATGTGGTGAGTTCATACTTGGTGGATAAACTAGGAATTGCATGCATGAAGCGCTCTACCCCATATAGGCTCCAATGGTTGAATGATTGTGGAGAAGTAAAAGTAAACAAACAATGCATGATTTCATTCAATGTTGGTAGGTATGAAGATGAGATTCTTTGTGATGTAGTTCCAATGCAAGCATGTCATGTTTTACTTGGCCGACCTTGGCAGTATGATAGGGATACTACTCATCATGGGAGAAAGAATAGGTATAGTCTTCTGCATAATGGTAAGAAGTATACTCTTGCACCATTATCTCCTTCTCAAGTGTTTGAAGATAAAAAACGATTGAGGGAAACAATGGGAAAACAAAAGGGAGAGGTAAAAAGTGAGCTTGAGGGAAAAGAAAAGGGCCAAGAGATAGAAAAAAAGAGAGATGGCCGAGAGAAAGAGAGAGAGGGCAGCGATCTAAGTAAAGAGGTAAAAGAGGGTGTGAGTAAAAAAATAAAATGTTTTGGTGAGAGGAAAGAGGCTAAGGAAAAGAAAAATGAGAGCCTTTATATAAAAGCCAAAGAGTGTTTGAATGCTAGGAGAGAGGGACTGCCCATAATACTACTTACTTACAAAGAAATATTGATTAATTTTGAACAACTAACTCCTTCTTTGCCAAATAGTGTTTCTTCTCTTTCGCAGAATTTTGAAGATGTTTTTCCTGATGACACTCCAAAGGGATTGCCACCTTTGAGAGGGATTGAGCACCAAATAGACTTTGTGCCTGGGTCTCAACTTCCTAATAGGCCTGCCTATAGGAGCAATCCTGAAGAGACCAAAGAATTACAACGGCAAGTTGAAGAATTGCTTGTAAAGGGATTTGTTCGAGAGAGTATGAGCCCATGCTCTGTTCCAGTCCTATTGGTCCCCAAAAAGGATGGAACATGGAGGATGTGTGTAGATTGTCGAGCCATCAACAAGATAACGGTAAAGTATCGCCATCCTATCCCTCGTCTTGATGACATGTTGGACCAACTGTATGGTTCCAAAATCTTTTCTAAAATTGATCTAAAGAGTGGTTACCATCAGATTCGTATGAATCCTGGAGATGAATGGAAAACTGCTTTTAAGACCAAATATGGACTTTATGAGTGGTTAGTTATGCCCTTTGGCTTGACTAATGCACCAAGCACTTTTATGAGACTAATGAATCATGTTTTTAAAGATTTCCATGGAAAATTTATTGTGGTGTATTTTGATGACATCTTGATCTTTTCTCAAAATCTGGATGAACACCTAGAGCACTTAAAACAAGTTTTTGAAGTTCTTAGAAATCAGCGCTTATTTGCTAATCTCAAAAAGTGTACTTTCTGTGTGGATCGTGTGGTTTTCTTAGGTTTTGTGGTCAGTTCTAAGGGAGTTGAAGTAGATGATGAGAAAATCAAGGCAATAAAAGAATGGCCTAAACCTAATAGTGTAACTGAAGTTAGGAGTTTTCATGGACTTGCTAGTTTTTATAGGAGGTTTGTGCGAGACTTTAGCACCATTGCTGCTCCTTTAACTGAAGTTATTAAAAAAGATAAGGTTTTTACATGGGGAAAGGAACAAGATGATGCATTTAACTTGCTGAAGGATAAATTGTGTTTTGCGCCTCTTTTGCAATTGCCTGATTTTTCTAAGTCTTTTGAAGTTGAGTGTGATGCCTCTGGTAAGGGCATAGGTGCAGTTTTGATGCAAGACTCCAAGCCAATTGCCTACTTTAGTGAAAAGCTAAGTGGAGCAACATTGAACTACTCAACTTATGATAAGGAGCTATATGCCTTGGTGAGGGCGTTAGCTACATGGCAGCACTACTTGTGGCCTCGAGAATTTGTGGTCAAGACTGATCATGAGTCATTAAAATACTTGAAGAGCCAAGGTAAACTTAGTCGTAGGCATGCTAAATGGGTAGAGTTTATTGAAACTTTTCCTTATGTAATTGCTTACAAACAAGGAAATGAGAATGTGGTTGCTGATGCACTCTCAAGAAGGTATGTTTTGATCTCTACTCTTACTTCAAAGTTATTGGGTTTTGACCAAATCAAGTTCCTCTATGCTAATGATTCTGATTTTGGTGAGATTTTTGCTGAATGTAAGTTAGGTCCTTTTGAGAAATTTAATCTTCAAGATGAATTTCTATTCAAGGAAAATAAATTATGTGTTCCTAACTGCTCGTTGCGTGAACTATTTGTTAGGGAAGCACATTGTGGAGGGCTAATGGGACATTTTGGTGTACCCAAAACACTGGAAATACTTTCTGAACATTTTTATTGGCCTAGCATGAGAAAGGATGTTGAAAAAGTGTGTTCTTATTGTCTTGAATGTAAACAGGCTAAGTCTAGAACATTGCCGCATGGTCTTTATACTCCTTTACCTGTTTCTAATTCCCCTTGGATTGATATTTCTATGGATTTCATATTGGGGCTGCCAAGGACTAAGTATGGTAAGGATAGTATATTTGTGGTAGTAGATAGATTTTCTAAAATGGCTCGTTTTATCCCATGTAAAAAGACTAATGATGCATCTCATGTGGCTGACTTGTTTGTAAAGGAAGTGGTTAAATTGCATGGAATACCTAGAACTATTGTTAGTGATAGGGATGCCAAGTTCTTAAGTCACTTTTGGAGAATTCTTTGGGGAAAGTTGGGAACTAAATTGCTATTTTCTACATCTTGTCACCCACAAACGGACGGGCAAACGGAAGTGGTTAATAGAACTTTAGGGAACATGTTGAGGGCTATTTTGAAAGGAAAGTTGACTTCTTGGGAAGATTACTTACCTATTGTAGAATTTGCTTATAATAGGACCTTCCATTCTTCTACTGGTAAGACTCCTTTTGAAGTTGTATATGGATTCAACCCCCTTACCCCCCTTGATTTATTGCCTTTGCCTACTAATGATTTTGCTAATCTTGATGGTAAGAAGAAGGCTGATATGATGAAGAAAATTCATGAACAAACAAGGCTTGCAATTGAAAAGAAGAACAAGGAAGTTGCATGGCGAAGGAATAAGGGCAGAAAATATGTTGTTTTTAAACCTGGTGACTTGGTTTGGGTGCATATGCGAAAGGAAAGATTTCCTTCCAAAAGAAAGACCAAACTAGATCCTAGAGGAAGTGGGCCATACAAAGTCCTTGAAAGGATTGGAGACAATGCTTATAAACTTGATCTTCCTGGTGAGTTCCAAGTTAGTGCTACTTTTAATGTTTCTGATCTTTCCCATTTTGATGCAGATTTGAATTCGAGGACGAATTCTCTTCAAGAAGAGGGGAATGATAGCATCCAAGGAAGCTCTACTCCATTGAAGGACAAGGATGACGCTTTAGAAACTCCAAGGAGGCCCATAACAAGATCTCAAACCAAGGAGTTCAATGATAAGCTCAATGGGCTTCAATCGCTGATCCAAAGGTTTCTTATTGGGGAAGAAGAGCTCCAGCCCAAGGGAGAGGAATTGTCCAAATGCTACAATTATTTGGTGGCCCAAATTCAAGCCCAAGATGAGGAATTTTAAGGTCCAATTTCGTGCAAAAAAGGTCAAGAAGAGTCCAAGAATCAGCCACAACAAGAGTTGCTTTCTGCCCAAGTTTTGAGAGAAGACTAGTCAAACTTTCCAAGATTGTCAAGATTCTTTTCCTAGTTGGGATTTACCTTATTTATTTATTTATATATAGGTTATTAATATTTTCCTTAGTCTATTTATGGTCTCCTAAGTACCATTTAATGCTTTCCTAGAAGTACTAAATTTGTTCCTAGTTAGGTTACTTTATTTCCTTTCTAGAGTAGGATTCCTTGTAATTGTTTTTTTAGGGTTGGGCTTCTTGGACGTTTTTCCCTTCTCCTATATATAGGAGTCCTTTTTCATTCATTAAAGACAATTTAGATTGATATTAATAATATTTGAGAGAGTTCTTTGAACCTTTGTGACTTGTTCTTTGAGAATTTATCTTTAAACCTTTACTAGTTTCATAGTTTAAGGTATAAAGTAACTTCTTCTTGTGATATCTTTGGTTTCTTTTTGGTATTCTTTAGAAGGTGATTAGTTTCTACATACTAATTATTGTCTTTAGTTACTCATAAAGCGGTCAAGATCCGAATCTATCGTTTTGATTCGTTTTCTCAAGTAAAGGCGTTAGATTTCTTCCATAAATCTATACGTTGTTACTTGGATCTTTTCAAGGCCTTAGAACATCTAATCTTTGGAAATTCGTGGATCTTTCCTTCGAATTTCCCATATCTTTATTTAGTTTTTTTGTTTCTTTTCTTTGTGCTTCCGCATTCTAATATTTAATTCTCTATTTGTGATCTCCCTTAACCTTGCTGTTATCAAGTGATTTTCCCTTCATTAAAGTTGATAATTTTCGCTTAACTAATACTAAAGCAGTATCATATACTGATTTACATAATGTATTGGTATCATTAAGATGAATAATTTCATTTTTTATACCCTCCCTAGGAGCTCCCACCCTTTTTTGCTCCCTTGGTGACTCGAACTCGCAACCTTCGGGTTGGAAGTGAGGGATGCTTATCATCCGAGCAACTCCCTCTCATCAGATAATTTCGCTTTAACTTGATACTAAATCAATATATATTTTTACAATTATAAGCTTCAATGGGTAAGGGTATGCATCACTCTACATGGTGCTTGGGTTCAATTCCTTGTGGCGACGTATTATTATGTTTTTTCGCGGCCCGCCTTTTTGCCTTGAAATTGGGCCTTATCATCTTAAATCAAGATGGACCAAAAACACAAATCCAGCCTTAAAAAGTCTAAAATCATGATGAGTCAAAGTTCGAGGTTATAAATATCAATTAAGATTAAATTGTATAAATTTTAGGAATCACATAGTTTTAATATGAAATTACAATCTATCCCTATTTAGTTTGTAATTACATTAATCCCTGAAAAAGTAAAACAAACTAGATACATAATATCTAGCTCGGATACATTAAAAATTAGCTTGGATACATTATAAAATAAATCGGATACATAATATGTAGCTTGGATACATTAAAAACTAGTTCGGATACATTAAAAACTAGCTCGGATACATTATAAAATAATTTAGAATTAGGAGAGAAATAAGGGATTTTAGAGGTTTTTTTTAGAAATAGAAGGGAATATTAGAAATAAGAGAAACGTAAGACTTGTATTTCAGTAATTTTTCCTAAATTAAAATACATGTTCATATATTATATTATTATAAAAGATATATTTTTTTGAAAATAGATTTTTAAAAATCACATAAATTAAGACAAATAAATATATATTTAAGGAAAAATTGTGCATTATATAAAACTATTAATTCAAAAGTAATGTTATAGCTACAATTTCATTTAATTCTATTTCGTAGAAAACACATCGTTAATTTGCCATTCTCGCCTTTCTCCCCCCGAATCTCGCTCGCCACTCTCAATTCTCTCCCTCGCCTCTCTCACTTTTATACAAACACAAATGTATAAATTGTGTTTGCATTTGTATAAAGCGAGATAGATTATATATACAAATACAAATACATATATCTCTATCATATACACTTAATAATACTAATACAAATCTTCTCCTGCCCAATTCTCTTTTGTTTTTCTCCCTCTTTCACTTTATACAAACACAAATCATATAAATACGGTACAATTTTGTGTTTGTTTAAAGCGAGGGAGAGATTTGATATACAAATACAAATGTTTTTATTCGATTCAATTGTATATTAACTCGATTCAATTATATACAAATTTAAATTTTATGCAAATATACAAACACAATCATTGATATATATACATAGTAGTTAGTAGTTATATATATACAATTATCTAACTGATATACATATACAATTCACCTCTCTCCACTTTCTGTCCTCTATCGCTCGCCTCTCTTTTCTCTCTTCTAATCTCGCTCGTCACTCTAGCCTAATACAAAGAACATATGCATATACAAATGCAACTTGCATAGACATAGACGTCTGATTTATACAGATCGCTGCGATTTATACAAATAGCTTACTATGAAGCGCAAATAACAAATTATGTTTGTTATGGAGCGCAAATATCAAATCTGTAACTATAAAACGCTAATATGATTTTTATATTTGCTATTCTTAAAATTACTCTATATTTAACCCTCAGTTAACTTAATCATCTTCATGTAGAATTTTGATCTCAACTAATCAAATCTATTAAGTACTTTTTAAAATTTTACTTGAATAATACCATTTTTTTCAAATATCTTCGTTTTCGCCATCAGATAAAAAAAAAATAGAGAACTGATTTGCACAAGATTCTCGTCAACACACGTGTCCATAAGGAAAAACACAAACCGTGAAAGTACTTAAATATAACTATGATTTTTAAGAAGTTATTTTGATTAAATAATTATTGACTCTTAACTAGAGGATATTGTTCAAATAGAAAATACTTTTTACTCTCTTATAGTTGTGAGTCGGTATCAAGGAAGCAAACAGACAGAAGCGGAGGAATAAAATATAATATTTTCTTCATTTAAAAAAATAACCTTATTCAACTTAATATGAAATTTAAGAAAAAAAAAATCAATTCTATGATCTTAAATAAAATTATATCAAATATATCAAAATGTCATTTAATTTTGAAATCTATCTTTTTAACAAACTAAAACAATATATATATATAGTTATATAACCGTAATTGTTACACGAAATAAAATATAATATTTTCTTCATTTAAAAAAATAACCTTATTCAACTTAATATAAAATTTAAGAAAAAAAAATCAATTCTATGATCTTAAATAAAATTATATCAAATATATCAAAATGTCATTTAATTTTGAAATCTATCTTTTTAACAAACTAAAACAATATATATATATATATATATTATCTTTTAAAAACGGAGGAGTAATAAGACAAAAAATTATTGACTCTTAGATCCTTGTGAACAAATGTACAGAAATCTACCAGACAAACTATCCCTCGGGCCTCGAGTATTAATCACGATAGGTACCTTATTTAACGAGCTTGACGCACACTTACCGATTTATAAGGGACTTTAATTATACTCTGGGTTTGTTTGGAAAGTCACCAGGTAATTGAAATTGATGTAATTATTAGGATAGTAATTATCAGTCAAATAATTACATAATCTAGTAATTATACTGACTTGTTTGGTTGTCACAGTGTAATTACAGTTGTCATGTTTGGATGTCACACTGTAATTACACATATTCTGTTTGAATGCACATTTGCAATCATAAAATTATAATAAATTTTAAAAATAAAAGTTAATCATTTAAAATTTATACTAGACAAATAAGAAATTTTATAAATGACATTAAATTAAATATTTAAGATATATATTTAAGATATATATTCTTTTTTGAAAATATATTAATTAATAAACATATTTACTGTAACTAATATTATGAAAAAATAATTGATTTATATTTTTTCAAATTAATATATTTCAATTGAATTGATCGTAACAACTAAAAGTATGAAGTTTCTACGAATATTGTGAAATGTATGTTTGATAAAAAGAATAGCAATATATAAATAAAATATCATAAATTATTAAATGTTTGACAAAAATATAATCTATCAAGTCTAATTAAAAAATGACGAGCAATGTAAATTCAATATTACTAAAACAAATGAAACCGAAAATATAACATAAGTAATAAATTCAAAAAAAAAAATTTAACATAATACTCTTATAACAAATCTCAACATAGCAATAAATATGATTTATTTTTATTTCATCATAATAAAGAAAACGTAAGTCTATAACCTTACTTAACAAAAATTCTATTTTAATTTAAAAATTAGAATATTAATAAAATTATGTTAATGAGAAAATAAACATGGCATAAAGAAATAGATAATACGAGAAAATTACATAGAATAACGTAAAGTAAGGTTAAGACCAAGAATAAAATGAAATATAATAATATAAAATAAAAAATAGAGTTTTGCAAATTTTTAGAATTAATAAAAATAAAAATAAAAAGAAATTAAAATAATAAAAGTAAAAAAAATAAAAATAGAAATTAAAAAAAATGAAAAAGTAATCATGTGGTAATTACATCATGTAATTACCAACAATTCACAACCTCTGCCTGTGAATTGTAGAGTGTAATTACCCCCTGCCAATTACACCAATTACATGTTGACCATGTAATTACATGTCCTTCCAAACAAGACAAGACAATGTAATTACAACTACACCAAATTCAATTATCAGGGTGTCCTTCCAAACAGCCCCTTATAAATAGTTTCGCTTTAAAAATTTATCAGATTTGATCTTTTAACTATATATTTATCAATTTAGTCTTTTAATTATTTGAAAATTTATCAGTTTTGATTCTTTAATTTTATATTTATTGAATTTAGTCCTTTAATGATTTAAAAACTTATTATTTTTTGTCCTTTAAAACTATATACTTGCTGATTTTAGTCCTTTAAGTATTTAAAAACTTATCAATTTTGATCCATTAACTTTACACTTATAGATTTTAGTCTTTTAAATATTTAAAAACTTATAAGGTTTGGTCTTTGTCCATTTTTTAAAAATATAAATAGCTTATAGTTAACAATGTTTTTTTTGTGAAATTAAATTTTTAACCTATTTTTAAGTTGTTTCTTTATCCCCGCTAATTTTTCTTCAAATTACTCTTATGAAAAGAACAATCACCTCAACGATTCAAAATAAAATTAATGATTAAAAAATATAAGTTCTAATTTTATTCAATGAAGAATAAAATGAAACATATGATTGCTGCTAATGACTTGAATAAGTTGTACTCCCTTCTTTGGCGGTTAACGGTTTATAATCAACGCAAATTTTTTTCATTTTATTTTTCATACAAAAGAAAAATAAGAGATTTGATCTTATTACTCAAATATCTCTACGTAAAATAAAATGAATAGAATACTACAAACAATCTATTTAAAGAAAAACTAAAACAAAAAGGTTGCAAATCTACCATTTTATAAAGTTCAAGTTCTGAAAAATCAAACAAAATTTGAATTGAATGGGTAATAATCTTTTTTCTTTTTATAATAAGGTTTGGAATATTCAACTCATTAATAACAATAGTATGTTTCATTTTATCATTCGTTGAATAAAATTATCACTTACAGTTTTTTTTCTCATTAATTTTATTTTGAATTGTTGAGGTTAAAGTTCTTTGCATAAGGGTAATTTAAAGTAAAAGTAGCGAGCACTGCATTAAAAATGATCTTTAGCGACAATTAATTAACAACAATACCTCAATTGCCGCTAAAAGTACTTTAACATATTTAGAGGCAATTAGCAATCTTTGTATATATATACCTAAAGCCTATAGCGACATTGAATCTAAGTAATGACACTTAACTAATGCAGATAAAGACTTAACACTTTTGATTAATGTGTCTATTTATTACCGCTAAAATTTATTTTTGTTGTAGTGGAGAGAGAGAGAGAAATAATTGAAAAAATGGCTAAAAGATTTAATTTCTTGAGACATAGATTTCATTAATATAAACATAGGTTATTTGTATAAAAAATGGACAAACACCAAACCTAATTAGTTTATAAATACCTAAATGACTAAAATCGATAAATATGTAGTTAATGGACCAAGTTTGATAAATTTTTGAATAGTTGAAGAACTAAACTCAACAAAAGTTTAGTTAAGAGACAATTTTAGACATACTTCTGTAGTTAAGAGATCATTTATGTTATTTTTCTAACAAACAACATCCCTTTTAAGCGAAATAATCTGATGAACCTTTATACTTGTATGCGTTTGTATTCTGAACCCTCTTACTTTATACTTTGTCAATTGGACCCTTAAACTTATTAAAACATAATATTTGAAACCCCTCTGACCATTGACGAAAACTTATGTGACATAAATATTGTTGAGTTGGAAAAATGTGTAAATGCACTCGCTTCCAAACGCATCATTACACTATTTTCTATTTAATTTTAATTTTATTTTTTTGGGAAACAATAATTTTTTAATCAAAAAATAATAAAATATCTTCATTAACCCTCTCCCACCCTGCCCCCGCCCCAATTTCTCATCTTCTCTTCTTCCCACCCATAACCCTAAACTTTCTTCTCATTTTCTTCAACAAAATCACCCACCACATCCTTTCTCTCTTTTTTTCTTCGAAATCACCCATCATATACTTTTTTTTTCTTCTTCTTCTTCAATCCACTCTCCTCTTTGCAACAAATCAAATTCCACACCTAATTTCTCTTTTCATCCCCCTTTATCTAAATTTTTAATGTTTTTTATTTTAAAAGTTGAAATCATTAGTTGTGTTGGATTTAAAGAGAATGTATGATATGAATTAAGTAAGGAGTGATGGTGGATATTGAAAAAGTTGAAAACTCCATTGATAAGTTTGAGAAACTTGAAGAGCAACAAATGAGTCTTATGAATTTGTAAAATTAATTCAAATTTGTGATTGTGGCTAGTATGTTTTGTGTTTATGAATTTCTAGTTGAAATTTCAAGTCAAATAAAAAAAATCATCTATTTGACATGAATTTAGTGCTCAAATTGTGAGCACATGTGGAGGTTGAAGAACATGACTATTCAAAAATTTCAAAAAGTTGATTTTTTTTTTATTTTCTTAATATTTAGTTTCTTACGTGTCATTGAAATATAACATGGAATTACACATGTAATAGGTTGAATTACACACACAGTGATCTGATTAGAAAAGGATTTAAAATATTGTGTTTTAATGAGTTTAAGAGTTTAATTGACAAAATGTTAAGTAGGAGGGTTTATAATACAAACGCATACAAGTATAAGGGTCCATAAGACCATTTCACCACCCATTTAACACCTAGTTTGGATAGTAGTTACCAATCGTATTTATTAATTAACGCATTATATTTATTATAAATTATTATATAAATTTTATTATAATATATTGTTAGATAATGATTGAACAATTTATTTTTTGTAATAAGTGATTTGATTTAATTTCATTATTATTTTTGTCTTTATTCATCATTTAATAATTTATTTTATTATTTATACTATATTTACAAGTCTATCGAAGCTTATACCTATTTATTGATTATTAAAATGTGAACCCCAGATCTCTCGAGGGGAGGGTGGATATTCCAACTCTAAAATAAGACGATTCATTTTTATTTTTATTTTTATATTAAAATTTCTATTATATAGAAATGTGAAGACGACCATGACGACCAATGGCAATTCCGAAAATCTAATATGATTGAAGGGCAGAATAGTAATTATTCCTTACCTATTAGAATGGATTTCTAGAAGGACATGGACCTTTCTTTTCCATTCCTAATCAGCAACAGTCTCTTTCTTTCGTTGACCAAATAATAAATTAAAAATATCTTTTCAATTTTCATTTTTTCCAGAAGTAATACAAGGTATGACTTTTCTTTCATCAATTTTCATTTTCAATAGTAATACAAGATATGTTTTTTCTTTCAAATTTCTCAAATGCTTTCATCTTCATTCATATTAAGGTTGTTGTTCAAGACCATATGAACATGTCCCTCAATTCGAATACCACACTGTAGTTATAATCAATATCCATAAAAATGTCTACATCAACTCACCCAATTTTCTTAGAATCTTGTGTTCTCTCTTTCAATTACTCTGTAGTTTTGTTCCCAAATATAATGAAGGGTGTGAATTTGATGAAGATATTTTGTAGCAAATAATAATTGGACAAACATTTTCATAATTTTGGAGGAAAAATATAGTTAGAGATCTCGAGGGATAGGAATATAAGAGAGAGAAGGAATTGTTTGGAGTTGCGGGGAAAGTGAGTGGGCTTGTTTCATAAAAAAATCTCATCTGCACTAATCCACATAATTTTTCTTACCTTGTTAACCATTTGTTTCAAAAATCTAGCCATACATTGATATTTCATCAAGAAAGTAAAATTAGATGCAAAGAAGAAACAACAACAATAAGAGGGTGCATGTTTGGAAAAAGAAAGATGAAGAAGCAGAATAGATGGATATGTAATGGGACTAGATCTAGAAAGATCTTTAAGGGTATATTTGTTATTTACACAATATTTTTTAATTTAATTTTTGTTATAATTGTACTTGTCCCCAAATTCTTTCCACGTGGCAAAAATATCAAATATAAATGCCAAACTATGTTTCTCTAGAAATTTCCATTCATGCTTTAAATAATTTTTTAACGCTTCATATCCTTACCAACAATTTTATTTTATTTTCTATTATATAGAAATGTGATGAGGAGAACGATGAAGGGCACTTTTGTCATTTAACCAAAATTATCAGCTTAGAACAGTTGTACTTTATGCTGCAAAATTATTGAATTTCCCAAATACCCAACCAAATTGCTATTACAATGATGGCCACGTGTACTTCCTATCATGAAAAGCATAAAAAATATCAAAACTAGCCGTACTAGCTAAAAATGGTGGGACCCATTTTTTAAATCAATTTATATTACATTAACACCTTTACCTATTGCACTAAAATAAATATATAAAAAACAAACATGATTTAAAATGTATGAAAAAATAAAAATATTTTAATTAGGGAGCATAAAAATAAAAAAATAAAAAAAATGGATAGATAAATTAAATGAAATTAAAGTAAACTAAGAGTCTCACTAAATTTTTAAATAAATAGTTTTAAAATTTTGTAAAAATATTGAAGAGAAATAATAAGTATTCTTAGTGTTCAATTTACGTACATTAATGATAAGAATATTTTGATAATAGAATATTTTAAACTTTAAGATTAATCAGAATAATATTTAATTAATTATAGTAGATTGTTTACTTTATTTACTTAATATTGCTATTCTTTTGTTTGAAATAAGAAGTTAAGAATCGGAACACATGAAAAATCAATACATTAATTAGAGAAGTAAAATAAATTTAAGTAGATTAATATTTAGAAAGAGATGACAAAAATAGCAAATGTGTAATAGTAATTTTAAAAATTACGTATAAATTTTGGAATAAGATAAAATATCTGGACAACGAAATCAGTATGATATGTAATGATCTATGTATCAAAATATCATGTTAATTTAACATTTAATTCTAAATATTTTTTTTTTAAAACAGAGAAAATGCATTTATGTTATGAGATTGTTTGAAATTTTTTCACTAAACTAATAAAAATAACAAAAATACATATTCCTATAAGTTATTGTGCATGAAAAAAGAGAACCAAAAACACATTTGTATCATGCCTAAAAAAATTATGTTCATTAAGATAAATTATGCATATATATAACTTCATGTGATAGTGAAACATGCTTCTTAGTTCTAATTTTTATGTATGAGTGATAAATAAAAATCTTAATCTCTCTGTTTCAATGTGTTTGTTCTATATTGACTTGACATGAAATTTAAGAAATTAAGGAAGATTTTTGAACCTTCTGATTTTGAATTTAAAATATGTTAAATATAGTAAATGCCTTTTGATCTTGTGATCTTAAATATGTTATGTGGAGTTGAAACAAAGAAAAGAAAAGGGACATTATTTTTTAACAGATTAAAAAAAAATATGACAGATTAATTGAAATGAATAGGATAGATTTCAAGATGATAATACATAATGATTCATGATTTTTTTTATAAGATATAATTCAATCTAATAGACAAATTAACTCTAAATCTTAATAAATTTGTGTCTTATAGTAATAAATAAATTAATTAAATATTAGACTTGAGAGTTTTACAACTAAAAAATGAATCTACCATCGTTAATATCAATTATACTTTAAAATATTTTTGGGTTAATTTAATTTAATATTTTTTTTATTTAGTATTCGATATTCATATTGGAGTTCGATTAATTCTAATGTGCTCTTAAATAGGACCCATTCGGATATAGTGCTCCCTATTAAGAATTTTTTTCATATCAAAAACTCAAAATTAAGATATTTAATTAGGAAAGGAAAACACCATTCAATGCAGTGATGCGCTATATTCTTTGATGACTATTTTTTGATTTTTTTTATACTAATTTTTTTTACCAGGATCAATAATAATTAATGTTGATCAGAATGCTCTAGAAATATCTTTTAATATTTGTCAAATAACGATTAATAATCGATTATATTGGGCCCGTATCATGGGCCTTAAGAATCTAGTAAACTAATATAAATTGAGACGAAGAAAATAGTTATACACTATACGTACGTCCGAACACCATATAAAACGTGCTTTAAAAGTTTGGCCATCCCAATATTTCACACTTGAAAAAATCTTCTACTTATATAACCAACACTTTTTATTAGCTTAAAGCAAAATAAGCAAGCTACTCCGGTAGACACCATGTTCTCTTCAGATGAGATTCTCTTTAACTTCATCGTTTTCTTCATTCTTGTTATGGCATTTCCCACCTTCATCTTATGTCAATTCTTCACTTCTCCTTACGGAAAACACTACACTTCAGCTTATTCAGGTACCACTATTTCTCCGCCAATCGCGTGGGCTTTCTTGGAAAGCCCTACGCTTTGTCTCACATTTCTCATATTTCGATTGGGGGAAAATTACACAAATCCATTAGCTTTTATCCTAATTTCCCCTTACATTTTTCACTACATAAATCGAACAATCATTTACCCTCTTCGCCTCCGTAGCAGAAGCACAAAGAACAATTTCCCGTTGAATATTGCAGTTACGACTTTTATTTTCAATTTACTGAATGCTTACATACAGAGCAGATGGGTTTCTCATTACGCTAACTACGAAGAAGACGAGTCGTTTTGGGTTAGGTTTGGTATTGGGCTGGGCTTATTCGGGTCAGGTATGTTGGTGAATATTTGGGCCGATGGGGTTTTGTTGGGCCTGAAGAGTCAAGGAGGTGGATACAAGATACCGAGAGGTGGGCTTTTTTATTATGTGAGCAGCCCAAATTATTTGGGAAAGAGAGTGGAATGGTTGGGCGGGGCTTTGATGACCTGATCTTGGGCCGGGCTTGCGTTTTTTGTGTACACGTGTGCTAATTTGGTTCCTCGAGCTGTTTCGAATCATAAATGGTACGTGGAGAAATTTGGAGAAGATTATCCCAAGAATAGATAAGTTGTTTTTCCCTTTTTGTACTGATAAAATTAATATATGAATAAATTTTATACAACATTTAAAATTCTACCAACCAAACATGATATAAGTTATGTTATCTTTTCCACCTAATACAAAATTTCTACCAAACATGATAAAAGTAATGCAACTTTTTATACATGAATAAAATGCAACTTATACAGTAACCAAACGGCCCCTAGTGTTCCCCGCTCAGATTTTGACAAAGTTGTCCCCCTAAGGTAACGCTCAATCAAAAGAAAGCAGGCTTGTACCATTGCTTTGACTAATAGATGCAATAGAAAATGTAAAAGAATTGAGAAATTAACTAAAACAAGCTAAAGTTGAACTTTAGGAGAAACTAAAATGAAGCGAAAATGGTGTGTACACACTTGGAAAGAATCCATTGAGGAATGTGTTCTAGTCTTTCTTATTTTCCAAAGCTGATATGCTGATATTATATTCCTTTCCCTCAATATTTAAATTAAAATAAGAAAAATATGGTAATTTGTTCCAATGTTTGTTTTAGCGAGCTTGAGTCAATATATTAATGTGAATTAGGCGGTTTAGTGAACATATTGTAAGATGGGATGTTACTCTTATCATCTACGCCAGTTATGCACGGTTAGTATTATACTCATAATTGCTAACAAGTCTTCATAAAGTTGAGTGAATCTAGTCATAGAAAATGGCGGAGGGGAGGAACGAGTAATATATTGAGAAAGGAGTTGGAAATTGATGATAACACTATGCTTCATGAGCATTAACTCTTCCAGATTGCAGTGATGTTTATGAATGAAAGACACTGATTAACACTGGTGCTCAGAATGGAAGTGTATATTGAGTTTGTAATGTGGAATTCCTAGAATTAGGCATTGTTGTCACAGAAAAAATGCGTACAAAAACATTGATGTTTGATGGAAATTTAAGCATAGAGCGCAAATGAAGGAACGTGCATAACAAGAATATATGTGTGTGCACGCTTGTGTATATTATCTTCATTTACTACGAGAATAATATAGCACATGTGCAAATCTTGTTAAGTTCATTTTCATTACCCTTAATTAAGTATTAACAGTTAATTTGTGCTCAATAACTGATCCGAATACAATTTTAGGGTTGAATTTTAAGTGGAATATCAAAATAATGGTACATGCATGTTTCATTTTGTTAGACAATCTCCGTAAGGTTATACCTTTGTTAAAATCCTAGTGGAGGATGTCAAAGGTATCAGAAGTAACCCTAAACTTTAGTGTCCCTATATAATTTTCGGTGTAATTTTGAACTCACAGCTCTTCCTCCAAATCTCTACCCTCAAACGAGAGAGAGTAAGGAGGGAGTAAGGAAATCTTATATAGGGACTACTAGGGTTTAGGATTAGTTCTAATATCTTTAGGGGTCGTTTGGTTACTGGTTAAAGTTATGCAGATATTAGTTCTGGAGGGTATAGTTATGAAGGTATTAGTTATGTAGGGTATAGATATGCAGGTATTAGTTATGCAGGGTTTAGTTATGCAGGGTTTAGTTATGCAGGGTTTAGTTATGCAAGTATTAGTTATGCATATATTATTTAGTTATGTAGAGATCACAATGCATAAATTATTAACTAATAAATATTGAATTTATTGTAAATTAATATATATTACTTACAAATAAATAAGTAAGCTAGTAGTATAAATTCTCCCTCTTTTTGAATAAAAGGTAAAGTAAAAAAATTCTCCCTCTATACTTAACTGGGACTGTTATTTTTTCAGTTTAATATTTTTTTATGTTTATAACTTGTAAAAATAAAATACAATTGATATATTTCAAGTAAATTATAATATCCTATTTTATATAATGTAAATATCCTATCAATATGTTGTATATATTGTTTATACAGTTTTAATATACCAAATATATGAATTATGTATAAATTCACATCCTAAACAAAATAATAATACATGTTAATTAAATAAGTGGAATATATTAATAATATATAACGCTATATACAATTCAATTTGTAATATTAATAAAACACTACATTTGGATTTCAAATGAAAACAAAAAAAAAGAAGTTGTTCGTGTATTAAAAAAAAGTTAGGAAAATAGTATAGTTGGGCAACGTTTTCAATGAAAATAATTAAAAATAAATCAATTAGGGTAAATGTGTAATTTACTATTTTAATACATGTTTAACTAATACCTGCATAACTTATTCCACCTTGTACCCTGCATAACTTATACATAGATTCCCTCATAAGTTATGTTGGTACTCCCTTCGTCCACAATTGTTTGGCAGGTATACTAAAAATAGATGTCCAAGATTAATTGTCAATTTAAACAATCAAGAAATAATTAGTCACTTTTTTCCAATTCTGCCCTTAATGATTGTATAGTTCAATTGAAAAGTTATGTGAACTTTTGGTATTCTTGATATAGTAGGGTTGTATTAGTCAAATTACACCTTGTATTAAATTTTGCTTGAGTGATATGCATGACCTTACCCTGACAAACAATTGTGAACGGAGGGAGTATTAATTATGTATGACTACAAAAAACACAACCAAACACCGTATAAAATTAATACATGAATAACTTTTATATAACATTTAGAATTCTACCAACCAAACATGGTATAAGTTATGTTGACTTTTCCACCTAATACAAATTTTCTACCAAATATGGTACAAGTAATGCAACTATTTAAACATGGATAAAATGCAACTTATACAGTAACCAAACGGCTCCTTAGTGTTCCTCGCTCAGATTTTGACAAAGGTGTCCCCTAAAGGTAACGCTCAACCAAAAGAAAGCAGGCTTGTACCATTGCTTTGATAAATTTTTGAGTTTATTTTCAAAATTAGATTTTATATAATAGTGAATGGAGAGAGTAATTAATCAATGTATAAAGTATTCCAATGAATATTAATTACTTATTAATTTTTTTAAGTTGGTCAAAATATATATTTTCAAGACTAATTAACTACTCTATCAAAGATATAATAGAAAAAACATGGTAATTTATATATTGATTTTATGAAATGTCAAGTATTATGATCCAACTATTTCTAGCAACGAATAACATATAAAAATGAGAGAACTGCTAATTGGCTAGACAGAATTTTGGCATGAATTGCCAAGACACGGGTAAATAACGAAAATGTCCCTTTGGCTCCAAAACCACTTGTATTTCCCTCCAAAAAAGAAAACCACTTGTATGAGGTTTTGTTGGCTGTCAAATGTACAAATGGGACCCATACCTTAACTATTTCAGTTTCTTTCATCTCCTTACTCTTTTTCATTCATTTAAAAAAAAATCCTTTGACTTTCTTTTTTCCTCCTCTACGTTACTTCATTTGTCAGAGTTATAAAGAATTTTTAAGACTTACCCAAAATGTATAATATGCTTATTTTACGGTATTATTTATTTGAGAGAAAAAATAAAGTGAATGTGGCGAGAAAATTTCGAATTAATTTTTGAATGAAATGGAACAAATTGAAGGTAATGAAATTACAAATAAAAAAATCGTAAAATTTTGCGTATTAATTTCTTGAACCTTTTCTTTTTCTGTACGTATTTTATAGAATGATATATACGAAATATGAGAATTTAGATATTTTGTTTTGTGTTTGTTTATAAAAGATTATACATTGATTTTTTAATATAACTTTTATCATCATATATAAAAAATTTAAAAATGTTATAAATATTTTTTAAAAAAAAATTCTTTGTTCTATTCATGTATTTCTCTTTATAATAATCAAGTTATTTGCATTTACTTCGTATTTTAATTTATATTTTATTTTAAGAATATCAAGAATGAATTTTCATGTTCAAAATAACTTATGTCTTTGATTATTTTTATTTAAATCAAGCATCATCAAGACATAGTATATCACAACTAAATTTTTAATTTTTTGTAAAAAAAATAAAATCGTTGGAACAAATTTATCATATTTCTTAGAAATAATTAATTTCTTAGATAATGCATACATTTTTTGAAGGATCCTATATATAATTAGATCAATTTCTTACATTATCATATATATTCTAATCGACCAAAGCCAAATAGAAAAAAAAATAAAAAATTAAAGTGATAAAAAAATTGACTTAATTAATTTGACTTAATTTCAACGTTTGAAAACTCAAATTATCGATCAAAACCAAATAGAAAAAAAATAAAAAAATTAAAGGGATAAAAAGATCAACTTAATTAATTTGACTTAATTTCAACATTTCAATAATCAAATTAATTTATTTAATAAAAAACTATCCAAACTAAATCACGGCCAATTCTACTAAAAATAATTAAATTTCAGCATTTGTTAAAAATAAACTAATTAATACGAAAAATAATAAAATTACAAAAAGAAACGGAAAAGAAGAAGAAGATATGGAATTGGAGAAAAATAATAAAGAAATTGAGCCTTTTAGCTTCTTCTTTTTAGTGGGACCCAATTTCCACCTGGCAAAATATGAAAGGATCTCATACAAGTATTGTCTGACACGTAATAAGTCCTTGAACATAATAAAAAATTTCTTAAAAGTGGTTTTACTTTTGAGGGTAATTTAGATATACGAAATAAATAAATTTACCCAATTATCCTTAACTTTTCACCAAAATTACGAAAATAACTGATTTTTATTTCTCAAGTCATTTCGTGCCAAAAATCTATCTTGCCAATTATATTTTCCGTAAAAATGAATGGAGGGAGGTTATATTATTCTTTTTAAAACTAATAAAACAAAAAATTATTAGCTCTTAGATGCATGTGAACAAATGTACAGAAATCTACCAGACAAACTGTCCCTCGGGCCTCGAGTATTAATTATGGTAGGTACCTTATTTAACGAGCTTGACGCACGCTTACCGATTTATAAGGCTTTTATTATACTCTTATAAATAAATAGTCCCTCAATTATAGGAGTAAGTTAAAATAGTCTCTTAATTATATTTTTATCTAATTTAGTTTTTGAACTATAAAAAAAATTATCAGTTTTGATTCTTTAATTATATATTTTATCGATTTTAGTCCCTCAAATATTTAAAATTTTATCAGTTTTGATAATTATATTTTAGTCCTTTAAATATTTAAGAACTTATTAGGTTTGATCTTTGTTCATTTTTAAATACAAATAACTTATGTTTATAGTAACAAAGTTTTTTTTTACGAAATTAAATTTTTAACCTATTTTTAAGTTGTTTCTTTATCCTCGTTAATTTTTCTTCAAATTATTATGAAAAGAACAATCACCTCAACGATTCAAAATAAAATTAATAATTAAAAAATATAAATTTCTAATTTTATTCAATAGAGGATAAAATGACACATATAATTGCTACTAATGACTTGAATATGTTGTGTTTCCTTCTTTGGCGGTTAACAGTTCATTATTCTTTTTGTCTTTATCCATCATTTAATAATTTATTTTTTTATTTATACTATATTTGCAAGTCTATGGAAGCTTACACCTTATTTATTGATTATTAAAATGTGAACCCCAGATCTCCTGGGGGGAGGGGGGTATTCCTATTCTAAAATAAGACGATTTCTTTTTTTAATTGTTTTTTAATAATACAAACTAACTTATATAAATTGAGACGAAAAAAATAGTTATACACTATATGTACGTCCGAACACCATATAAAACGTGCTTTAAAAGTCTAGCCATCCTATTTTTCACACTTGAAAAACAGTCATCTAGTTATATAAACCACACTTTTAGCTTAAAGCAAAATAAGCAAAGCTACTCCAGTAGACAACATGTTCTCTTCAGATGAAAATCTCTTTAACTTCATCGTTTCCTTCATTCTTGTTATGGCATTTCCCACCTTCATCTTATGTCAATTCTTCACTTCTCCTTACGGCAAACACTACACTTCAGCTGATTCAGGTACCACTATTTCTCCGCCAATCGCGTGGGCTTTCATGGAAAGTCCTACGCTTTGGCTCACATTTATCGTATTTCGATTGGGGAAAAATTACACAAATCCATTAGCTTTTATCCTAATTTCACCTTACATCTTCCACTACATAAATCGAACAATCATTTACCCTCTTCGCCTCCGTAGCAGAAGCACAAAGAACAATTTCCCTCTGAATATTGCAGTTACGGCTTTTATTTTCAATTTATTGAATGCTTACATACAGAGCAGATGGGTTTCTCATTACGCTAACTATGAAGAAGACGAGTCATTTAGGGTTAGGTTTGGTATTGGGCTGGGCTTATTCGGGTCGGGTATGGTGGTGAATATTTGGGGCGATGGGGTTTTGTTGGGCCTGAAGAGTCAAGGAGGTGGATACAAGATACCGAGAGGTGGGCTTTTTGATTATGTGAGCAGCCCAAATTATTTGGGAGAGATAATGGAATGGTTGGGCTGGGCTTTGATGACCTGGTCTTGGGCTGGGCTTGCGTTTTTTGTGTACACGTGTGCTAATTTGGTTCCTCGAGCTGTTTCGAATCATAAATGGTACGTGGAGAAATTTGGAGAAGATTATCCCAAGAATAGAAAAGCTGTTTTCCCCTTTTTGTATTGATAAAATTAATACATGAATAACTTTTATATAACATTTAGAATTCTACCAACCAAACATGATATAAGTTATGTTGACTTTTCCACCTAATACAAAATTTCTACTAAATATGGTAAAAGTAATGCAACTTTTTAAACATGGATAAAATGCGACTTATATAGTAACCAAACGGCTCCTTAGTGTTCCTCGCTCAGATTTTGACAAAGGTGTCCCCTTAAGGTAACGCTCAACCAAAAGAAAGCAGGCTTGTACCATTGCTTTGATAAATTTTTGAATTTATTTTCAAAATCAGATTTTATATAATAGTGAATGGAGAGAGTAATTAATCAATGTATAAAGTATTTCAATGAATATTAATTACTTATTAATTTTTTAAAGTTGGTCAAAATATATATTTTCAAAACTAATTAACTACTCTATCAAAGATATAATAGAAAGAACATGATAATTTATATATTGATTTTATGAAATGATAAGTATTATGATCCAATTATTTATAGCAACGAATAACATATAAAAATGAATGGAGGGAGGTTATATTATTCTTTTTAAAACTAATAAAACAAAAAATTATTAACTTTTAGATGCATGTGAACAAATGTACAGAAATCTACCAGACAAGCTGTCCCTCTGGCCTCGAGTATTAATCATGGTCCGTACCTTATTTAACGAGCTTGACGCACGCTTACCGATTTATAAGGGACTTTTATTATACTCTTATAAATAAATAGTCCCTCAATTATATGAGTAAATTTAAAATAGTCTCTTAATTATATTTTTATCTAATTTAGTTTTTGAACTATTAAATTTTTTATCAGTTTTGGTTCTTTAATTATATATTTTATCGATTTTAGTCCCTTAAATATTTAAAATTTTATCAGTTTTGTTATTTTAATTATATTTTAGTCCTTTAAATATTTAAAAACTTATCAATTTTGGTCCATTAATTTTACACTTACAGATTTTAGTCTTTTAAATATTTAAGAACTAAAATTTTATTAGGTTTGATCTTTGTTCATTTTTAAATACAAATAGCTTATGTTTATAGTAACATAGTTTTTTTTTACGAAATTAAATTTTTAACCTATTTTTAAGTTGTTTCTTTATCCCCGCTAATTTTTCTTCAAATTATTATGAAAAGAACAATCACCTCAACGATTCAAAATAAAATTAATGATTAAAAACATAAATTTCTAATTTTATTCAATAGAAGATAAAATGATACGTATAATTGCTGCTAATGACTTAAATATGTTGTGTTTCCTTCTTTGGCGGTTAACAATTCATAAACGGAAATTTTTTAATTCTATTTTTCATACAAAAGAAAAATAAGAGATTTGATCTTATTACTCAAATATCTCTACGTAAAATAAAATGAATAGAATACTAAAAACAATCTATTTAAAGAAAAAACTAAAAAAAGGTTGCAAATCTACCATTTTATAAAGTTCAACTTTTGAAAATATTGTGTTTTAATGAGTTTAGGGATTTAGTTGATAAAATGTTAAGTAGAAGGATTTAGAATACAAACGCATACATGTATAAGGGTCCATCAAATTATTTCATCTCCCATTTAACACCTAGTTTGGATAATTGTTACCTATCATATTTGTTAATTAACACATTATATTTATTATAAATTATTATATAAAGTTTATTATAATATATTGTTAGATAATGATTGAACATTTATAATAAATATAATGTGTTAATTAACAAATACGATAGGTAACAACAAAGTTTATTATAATATATTGTTAGATAATGATTGAACATTTTATTTTTTGTAATAAGTGATTTGATTTAATTACATTATTATTTTTATCTTTATTCATCATTTAATAATTTATTTTATTATTTATACTATATTTGCAAGTCTATGGAAGCTTACACCTATTTATTGATTATTAAAATGTGAACCCCAGATCCCCCGGGGGGCGGGGGGTAATCCTATTCTAAAATAAGACGATTCCTTTTTTTTATTTTATATATTAATACAAACTAACTTATATAAATTGAGACGAAAAAAATAATTGTACACTATATGTACGTCCGAACACCATATAAAACGTGCTTTAAAAGTCTAGCCATCCCATTTTTCACACTTGAAAAAAAATCTTCCTACTTGTATAAACCACACTTTTAGCTTAAAGCAAAATAAGCAAGCTACTCCAGTAGACACCATGTTCTCTTCAGATGAAAATCTCTTTAACTTCATCGTTTTCTTCATTCTTGTTATGGCGTTTCCCACCTTCATCTTATGTCAATTCGTCACTTCTTCTTACGGCAAACACTACACTTCAGCTGATTCAGGTACCGCTATTTCTCCGCCAATCGCGTGGGCTTTCATGGAAAGCCCTACGCTTTGGCTCACATTTATCGTATTTCGATTGGGGAAAAATTACACAAATCCATTAGCTTTTATCCTAATTTCACCTTACCTCTTCCACTACATAAATCGAACAATCATTTACCCTCTTCACCTCCGTAGCAGAAGCACAAAGAACAATTTCCCGCTGAATATTGCAGTTACGGCTTTTATTTTCAATTTACTGAATGCTTACATACAGAGCAGATGGGTTTCTCATTACGCTAACTGCGAAGAAGACGAGTCGTTTTGGGTTAGGTTTGGTATTGGGCTGGGCTTATTCGGGTCGTGTATGGTGGTGAATATTTGGGCCGATGGGGTTTTGTTGGGCCTGAAGAGTCAAGGAGGTGGATACAAGATACCGAGAGGTGGGCTTTTTGATTATGTGAGCAGCCCAAATTATTTGGGAGAGATAATGGAATGGTTGGGCTGGGCTTTGATTACCTGGTCTTGGGCCGGGCTTGCGTTTTTTGTGTACACGTGTGCTAATTTGGTTCCTCAAGCTGTTTCGAATCATAAATGGTACGTGGAGAAATTTGGAGAAGATTATCCTAAGAATAGAAAAGCTGTTTTCCCCTTTTTGTATTGATATTGTTGTATCGTATTTTGTTAATTTAAATGTAATGTTTGTTTTAGTTGTTATTTAAATTTAATTATATCGTATGGCTAGAGTTATTGTTACATAAAAGTTGATTTGGTGTGCATTGTTAATCTTCTTTTTTTGCGTATTATCTAATAATGATGTTTTATTATTTATCCTAGTATTTTTTTAAGTAATAATAGTTTTAACTCGTACTCTACTTTTTTGGTAAATTTGTTCTTCAAATTGCTCATGCTTGACACTATGTAATATTGAAAAAATAATACAATCTATTGAAATGCTATATTTATCAAGATAACATATTATGAAATGATATGTAACGATCATACGAACAAAAGGTTTTTATTTGGTTCAGTTGAATATTTTTATTTAATGATTTAGCTTTTTTGATATTGATTTTTACATATAGTAATCCACTAAATCGAAGTTGTCGATCGATTTTATCCTTTAAATATTTAAAGGAAAAATCCTTTTGGCTAGAATTTAGACAGAATTATATTTTACCTATGTTATTTTACTTTTTAAAATATTTTTACTCTTTGAACTTTAATATCTTTTAACTAAAAATGAAAAAAAGATTAGTTTGTTATAAAATAAAAAAAATATTATAGTTTTTTTAAAATTCTTATCAAATTCTTATCAAATTTTCTGGCCATTTAACATTATTCATTCTTAAATTTATAGTACCTTCACAAGTGAATTTGTATTTTAAGACTACTGCATTCATCCCTAACAGGAAAAAATGTGCCTAATTTGGATGTAATAGAAAGCATTACATAGCTCCAAAGCAAAATATCAGAACTGATCCACAGATGTTTCAATCAGATACAAAACAAGTGTTTTAGAATGTCAAAAAACAACTTTATATTCGTAAGGTAGAAATTCTTGAGATTATTATATTTTATATCTCACACGAAACGACTCTTAAAATTATTGCAAAATTTAGGGAAAATGTCTAAAGTACCCTTTTATGATTTGCAATTCGAACTCTTACGAGGGGTGTAACTATAATTTGAAAAAGTAAAGAGGGTCGAAATGACACTTGGGTTTGCCAATCTCGTACCCCGATTAGGGTTTTAGATATAAGTTCACCATTTTCCCCTTTAACCAGTGGCTGCTTATACCTCTGTTCTTCCCCAAACACAACCAAAGTTGCATACCGTGGTGAATCAAATTGAGGAATCAAGATGGATAAGAGTATGATTGGAGATTTGGATTCACTTCCTGAAGCAGATAAGCTTAGAATGGCCGCCATGATTGAGCAGCTCCAAGTTCGTGACAGGTTATTCCATCTCTTTCAATTTTTATTTTTATTTGCTTATTTTACCAGCTTGATTAAGAAATATACCCGAAAATTCTCCCCTGTGTGAGTTGCAACAATTTTGATTGTGGCCATGTCTCTTTTCCGGCTTTGAAAGTATACCGCTTTGGTTTTGGTTTTTGCATATAACAATGGATTTTGTAAAACATAATGTTATATCATGCAATTAGCCTATTCGAAATAGTCTATAAATTCCTTTTACATTTGGATCGCAATTTATTTGTAAGTTTCAAATTCAAGATTTCATATCAGAATCTATAAGGAGTTAAGGATCCTAATCCATGATTTACTGATTGCTCTACCCTGATTTGAGTGTCCACCATGAACTGTATGCAACTAGCTCATGTTTTTGTTTTCTTAGCTGGAAAAAACTTAGTTTTTTATTTGTGGTAAATTTAGAGTTTAGACTAACATGAAGAACTATTAACCTCTGAAGTGGTGAACCTCTTTCTTATTTTCCAAAACTGTTATTATATTCCGTTATATTTGAATAAATACATAAATTATGTGGTAATTTGTTCCAATGTTGGTTTTAGCAAGCTTGAGACAGTATGTTAATGTGAATTAGGTGGTTTATTCAGCATGTTGTTAGCTGGGATAATACTATTATGACCTGCACCAGTTATGCAGTGATGGAGGGTAGAAAAGAGTAATATATTGAGAATGGAATTGGATATTGATGATAACACTGGGGCTTCATGAGGATTAACTTTTTAGATTGTTGTAATGGTGATAAATGAGAGACTGCTGATTAACACAGGTGTTCATAATGGAAATGTGTATTGAGTGTGTAATGAGGAATTCCAAAGATTAGGCAGTATTAACAAAGGAAAAAAGTGCCAAAAAAGCGTTGAGGTTTGATGGGGTTTAAAGCGTAGAGCACAAATGAAGCTTCATGCTTTAATGAAGAAATGTCCAAAACAAGAATATATGCGTGGGCACACCTATGTATATTATCTTCATTTACTTTTAAGAATAATATAAAGCGTCTGCAAATCTTGTTAACTTCATTTTCATTAACCTTTTTGATAACCCTTCATTGTCATTAACCTTAATTAACTACTAACGCTGAGTTACCTTGGTTAATTAATTAGCACTCTATAACTGATTTGAAGACAGTTTTAAGGGTTGATTATAGAGATGAAGATAAAAATGGAATATCAAATCAATGGTACATGCATGTTTTACTTTGTTGGACAGTACCTTCAAGGGTAAACCGTTGTTAAAATCTTGAAGAATGGCACTAAAGTTATTAGAAGCAACCCTGAACCCTAGTGTCCCTTATATAATCTTCGGTCTTGCCCCTCAAAATCTCTACCCTCTAATGAGGAAATAAGGAGATTATATATTGAGCAATAGGACTTAGGATTACTTTTAATATCTTTAATGCCCCACTCATATTTTAACAAAGGTATACCTAAGGGTAAAAGAAAGCAGGGGTGTACGATGTACCATTAATTTGATATTCCTTTTTCTATTCTTTTGCTCCAAAAATTATTTAAGCTAATTAATTAATCAAACCAGTTAATTTAATTAATGGGTTATGTAATTAATTATTTGATACTAAAATACGTAATTAAGGAAATAGAAAACTTTAATGGCGTTCTTTTGACTAATAGATGCAATTGAAAATGTATAAGAATTGAGAAATTGACTAAAACAAGCTAAAGTTGAACTTTAGGAGAAACTAAAATGGAGCGAAAATGGAGTGTACACACTTGGAAAGAATCCATTGAGGAATGTGTTCTAGTCTTTCTTATTTTCCAAAGCTGATATGCTGATATTATATTCCCTTCACTCAATATTTAAATTAAAATAAGAAAAATATGGTAATTTGTTCCCAGTGTTCAGGGAAGCGTTAAGCGGAAAAAAGTGATAATGCCCCGCTTCACGCTTTAAGCGATGAAGCGCTCACATACTCATTCTAGTCTGTGAAGCGTAGAAGGCTCGCATCGCTTCGCTTCATCGCTTTAAGCGATGAAGCGCTCGCTTTCCTGAACACTGTTCCAGTGTTGGCTTTAGCGAGGTTGAGTCAATATATTAATGTGAATTAGGCGGTTGAGTGAACATATTGTAAGATGGGATGTTACTCTTATCATCTGCGCTAGTTATGCATGGCTAGTATTATACTCATAATTGCTAACAAGTCTTCATAAAGTTGAGTGAATCTAGTCATAGAAAATGGTGGAGGGGAGGAACGAGTAATATATTGAGAAAGGAGTTGGAAATTGATGATAACACTATGCTTCATGAGCATTAACTCTTCTAGATTGCAGTGATGTTTATGAATGGAAGACACTGATTAACATTGGTGCTCAGGATGGAAGTGTATATTGAGTGTGTAATGTGGAATTCCTAGAATTAGGCATTGTTGTCACAGAAAAAATGCGTACAAAAGCACTGATGTTTGATGGAGGTTTAAACATAGAGCGCAAATGAAGGAACGTCCATAACAAGAATATATGTGTGTGCACGCTTGTGTATATTATCTTCATTTACTATGAGAATAATATAGCACATGTGCAAATCTTGTTAAGTTCATTTTCATTAACCTTAATTAAGTATTAATAGTTAATTTGTGCTCAATAACTGATCTGAATACAAATTTAGGGTTGAATTTTAAGTGGAATATCAAAATAAGGGTACATGCATGTTTCATTTTGTTAGACAATATCCGTAAGGCTATACCTTTGTCAAAATCCTAGTGGAGGATGTCAAAGGTATCAGAAGTAACCCTAAACTTTAGTGTCCCCATATAATTTTTGGTGTAATTTTGAACTCACAGCTCCTCCACCAAATCTCTACCCTCAAACGAGAGAGAGTAAGGAAATCTTATATAGGGACTACTAGGGTTTAGGATTAGTTCTAATACCTTTTGTCTTCCCCGCTCAGATTTTGACAAAGGTGTCCCCTTAAGGTAATGCTCAACCAAAAGAAAGCAGGCTTGTACCATTGCTTTGATATTCCCTTTCTATTCTTTTGCTCCAAAAATTATTTAAGCTAATTAATTAAACCACTCAACCAATTAATTTAATTAATGCATTAATTAATTAATCCTAAACTTAGAAGGCTGTGATTGGTCCTAAGGACATATCGCAGACGGATGTCTTGGTTATCAAAAAAAAATTAATCCTATACTTGCAAACAAGGAAAGAAAAAAATTCTGGTATTTTTTTTAATAACAGATGCAATTTATATAAAAATTGTTAGATTGATTAAAATAAGTGAAAAATAGAACTTTAGAGAAACTAAAACAGAGCAAAATTAGGTGTTCACACTTGGGAAGAATCCATTGAGGAATGTGTTGCATTCTTTCTTAATTTCCAAAGCTGATATTATATTCCTTTCCCTCAAT
Organism: Solanum verrucosum; assembly: GCF_900185275.1. NCBI lineage: Eukaryota > Viridiplantae > Streptophyta > Magnoliopsida > Solanales > Solanaceae > Solanum > Solanum verrucosum. The sequence goes on along the minus strand of NW_026020134.1, from coordinate 1,138,221 downwards.
ATTTAAATAAAAATAGAATGTATGTGGTAATTTGTTCCAATGTTGGTTTTAGCAAGCTTGAGTCCATATGTTAATGTGAATTAGGCAATTCAGTCAGCATGTTGTAAGTTGAGATGATATTCGTATGGTCAGTGCCAGTTATGCACTCAACAAGTATTCAAGAAGTTGAGTGAATCAAGTCATTCACAAGTCATAGAAATGGAGGAGAGGAGAGTAATATATTGAGAAAGATTTTGGAAATTGATGATAACACTCGGCTTCACAAGCATTAACTTTTCTTGATTTCTCATTTTAGTGATGTTTATGAATGAGAGATTACTGATTAACAAGGGCGTTCGTAATGGCAGTAAAAAAAAGCAAATTCCTCAGTAAAATATGTTGCAAGTAGAAATTTGAAGTGAATTGAAACGGGATTGTATTTTGTTACTCTCTGTTTCAGTTAGTACTTTCTCATGATAATAGTGTTACAACTCTAAAGCCTGGTCTCTTTTTGTCTTTAATTACTGCAGCTTGAGAATGTATAATTCTCTGGTCGAAAGATGTTTCACGGACTGTGTAGACAGTTTCAAACGCAAAACTTTAGACAAACAAGAGGAGACCTGTGTCCGACGATGTGCTGAGAAGTTCTTGAAGCATTCTATGCGTGTAGGACTGAGATTTGCAGAGCTTAACCAAGGTGCACCAACACCAGACTAAGACGCTTCTGCAATTCAATTTTTCATTATTGTTTATTGTGGGTTAATCAACAAGGACAAGTAGTGGAAGTTCCTTATTTTGGAATGTCAACAGCTCTCCTCGTCGTTATTGGTAAAATGTACTTCTACAGTTAAATTATTAGAAACTTGAATAGTAGAACTGGATCCTGCAACTGATTGCAGGCCACTTGCTGTTACGATAGCATTCTTTTGTTGTGACGTTCTAGCAAAATAATGTGGTATTCAACTTCATCAAGGAGAGACATATCTGTTGCCTTTTCTGGTATGATGACAATTTTATGAACTTGAAATTGAAAAATGGATTTTTGCTGATACGATTAACTACAAGTCCACATTAATATTGTCTATTGATCTTCTTCTTGTTTCCTCGTACTTCCTCTTGCTTTCAGTTTTTTTATAATCGAGAAATTTCTGAGTGTCAGTGGCACAGTTCGAAATTCAATGGATAGTGGTTCCTCTCTGTTAATGTCATATTCCGAAACATCGAATTTGCCACATACTATTTGGTAGGTTGCTTCTGAGGCATGCCAAGATGGGAAATTAACCTGTCCATATCTTTTATGATGTTCATCTGCGCCAAGTCGAAAATGTTGGTTTGTGCACAATTCAATTATTTGACATTGATGAGTTAAGTAGTACTTGTAATTTTGAATTGTGTTCTCAGACCAACAATCGATTAATTTGAGGTGAAATGTTGCTTTATTGTAGTTGTCAATTTAATGCCAATGTTTGTTTCAGTTCCAAAAATAAAATAAATCTCAGCAATTCTGGAGATTACCATTCAAGTGGCACGTCCTTTTATTTTGTACTTCTTTTATAAATTTGTCATTAGGTGAGTATCATCTTTACAAGATACTATTTTTTACACAAGAAATCCGAAAATAATACACCAGTCATTTTTTTCTATTCAAATTGCAAGTGATAGTTCCTTGAAAAAAGCAGCTCTCAATTTTTAGTTTGTGTTAGCACATGAATATTTTGGTAATGTCGCTTTTGGACGGTTATTTTATACAGCCTTCACGAACACTTCGTAGGGAGTGGAGGGAGAAGTACGTGAAGCTTCGCCATTTTTTTGTACATATTTTAGGAATTTAAAGGTCATTTTTATAAGAATTATGCGATTTTCTCAGTTTTTCGTGTGTTATTCCATAAATATCTTTGTGATGTGACTTTTAGATAGTCTTTTTGCAAAACATTTACGAAATCTTCCGTAGAGAGTTGGGGGAGCAGTACGTGAAACATCACTATTTTTTCCTCATATTTTGGGCATTTAGGAGTCATTTTACAGGAATTAAGCGATTTTCTCAGTTTTTTGTTTGTGTTAGCCCATGAATATTTTGGCCATATGCTTCTGGATGATTTTTTCGCAAAGCCTTTACGGAACCCTCCGTAGGGAATTGGGAGAGCAATACGTGAAGCCTCACTATTTTTACACATATTTTGGACATTTAGATGCCATTTTACAAGAATTAGACGATTTTCTCAATTTTTCGTGTGTATTAGCCTATGAATATCTTGGTGATATGACTTTCAAACGGTTTTTTTGAAAAACCTTTAGTGAACCCTCCGTATGGAGTTCGGGAAGCTGTACGTGAAGCCTCACAAATTTTTGCACATATTTTGTGCATTTAGGAGCCATTTAAAAATAATTAGACAATTTTCTCAATTTTCGCTTGTGTTAGCCCATAAATATGTTGGTGATATTACTTCCGGATGATTTTTTTCGCAAAACCTTTACGTAATTCTTTGTAAGAAGTTGAGGGAGCAGTACGTGAAGTGTCACCACTTTTTGCACATATGATGGGCATTTAGGAGCCATTTTATAGGAAGGCTATTTTCTTAGTTTTTCGTATGTATAAGCTTATGAATTTTTTTGTGATATGACTCCCGGAAAGTTTTTTTGCAAAACATTTACGGAACCCTCCATAGGGAGTTAGGGGAGTAGTAAGTGAAGCCTCACCATTTTTTGCAAGTATTTTTGACATTTAGGATCCATTTTACAGGAATTAGGCGACTTTCTCAATTTTTCGTGTATATTAGTCAATGAGCCCATGAATATTTTGATGATACGACTTTTCAAATGGTTTTTTTTTGCAAAATCTTTATGGAACCCTCCATAGAGAGTTGTGGGAGTAGTACGTGATGTCTTGCCTTTTTTTTTTTATACATATTTTGGGCATTTAGGAGCCATTTTACAGGAATAAAGTGATTTTCTCAGTTTTTCGTGTTGTTTGCCCATGAATATTTTGGTGATATGACTTTCAAATAGTTATTTTGCAAAACATTTACAAAACTCTCCGTAGGGAGTTGGGAGAGTAGTACGTGAAGCCTCACCATTTTTGCATATATTTTGGTTATTTAGGAGTCATGTTACATGAGTAATTAGGAGATTTTGTTAGTTATTCGTGTGTGTTAGCCTATGAATATTTTGGTGATACGACTTGTAGATTTTTTTTTGCAAAACCTTTACGGAACCCTCCATAAGAAGTTGGGGAAGCAATATGTGAAGTCTCACCATTTTTTGCACATATTTTGGATATTAATTAGGAGCCATTTTATAGGAAATAAACGATTTTTTTGGTGATATGACTCGTGTGTGTTAGCCTATGAATATTTTGGTGATATGTCTTCCGGACGTTTTTTTTCAAAACCTTTACGGAACCCTTTGTAGGGAATTGGGGGATCAGTACTTGAAGTCTCACAATTTTTTGCACATATTTTGTGCATTTAGAAGCCATTTTACAAGAATTAGGCGATTTTTGCAATTTTTCGTGCTTGTTAGCCCATGAATATTTTGATGATATGACTTCCGGACAATTGTTTTGCCAAACCTTTACGGAACCCTCCATAGAGAGTTGGGAGTACAGTACGTGAAACCTCACCATTTTTTACACATATTTTAAATATTTATAAGTCAGTTTATAGGAATTAAGCCATATTTTGCTGAGGCAACCTTGCACTCGCCCCACTCCGCTCCATTGCCAACTCTAAGTGAGAAATTTAAAAGCTGGACTACAAAAGGAATAGAGAGTAGAAGAAAATAAACCCACAATGGCATCAAGTTGCTACGAGGAAAATGCATCCAAGGTACAATTATGGGAGCTATTAGCACGTAGCCAAAGCTTTTACTAAAAAAAAATATCAAAATATAACTTACAAATTTAAGAGAATTGAACATATAATACATATACTGCTTCCTATAAAAGAAAACATTCACAAACACTCGAAATTTTTTTCCGATATCTTTAATTAAGAGAGAGATATTCATGCATTCCACCATAATTCTAGACACATGGTCACAAGAGACATAATTCGAAAGACGCGGAAATGGAAGTTATATTAGAGAGAGTCAATGTAAAATATGAATTGGAACATTACCACATGTTATAACAATACAATTATAAGATTTGCAGTATAAAAATATATTCATAAACTTGGCAATAATTTGCCATTACATCACCATAATAATAACAATATGCAAGTAAAGCTGTGGGCTACAATTTCCCCCCCTAAATTTGGTCCTTTTGTAGCCACTTCAGCCTCTATAATTTTTCACTTTAACTTTACCAACACCCAACTTACATAAAAAGAAAAAAGAGTAGCAAACCAATTCCCCAGAAAGTTGATAGTAATTCAAAAGAAAAAGAAACTAATCCCCGCGACACTTCAAAATTTTCCCACATAAAAAAGAGAATAATTGAAGGCGGGAAATCGTATGAATTTTCTTTTTTTCGATCAGGTCAGTGTAATTATTTAAAATTTGGTGAAATTAAACGCGGAAATTCTTTCCCTGGAAAGTTTGTCCAAATTGCCAGTTAGCTGGTGCAATGTTGTATGAAGCAGAGCTGCGTCGATCACTACCAGTGACTCTAAAAGAAAGTGCTTGTCCGATTAGTTTTGCATTTGTTTGCCAATTTTGACCCCAATTACGAGTCATGGAAATCCATGGCGTGTTTGTGCCTTTAACATAAACCTTCTGAATGTCACCTGCACCTGCAACGTTGGTCACTAACACCAAGTTAAAGTATTGGAAACCATTGACTGTGAATCTGATTCCTCCTTGTTTCCTGCATGGAACCCTGTAAAAAGAGGGAAAAACAAAACAGATTTTATTTTTGAACTTAGCATTAAGGACAAATGCACCAAAAATAGAAAAAACGCGTTATTGTTCAATTGATCCAGTTTATCTGCAAAATATAGGTGAAGAGTATTGGGGACCATTTGTAGATTTTAATGAAGCTATACCATAACTAGGAGTTGTAGGTTTTTGGTATAGCAAGACTATGTTCATTTGCTAAAATTGGGGAGAAAATAGGACCACAAAAAGAAAAAATAAAAGAAATAAGTATTTCTAAAAATAAATTGACGGTCAGTGTAATGAAGTTAATCTCAAAATGAAAACTCAACAGATCAGTAACGGTTTTGCTAAAAATCCGGCAAATTGGACATTTCAGTCTTAAGAGAACTTGTTAAATCATGACGAGAAAATAAATGTGCACATTCATTGTAGTAGTAGTTACTCTTGTTCCAATTTATGTGAAGCACTAAAACATTTGAATCTTGTAATCCAAAAAAAGAGGTTATAAATATGTACGCATCACAAATATACAAAGTAATAGTAATATTGTATTATATGGAAGCTCAAATCAGCTCTGTACCATATAAGAAATATCAAAACTAACCCTCAGGAAACTGGAAAGTTTAGTTTAAGTAAATCCAAAGCATAATTACTTGTTTAACACGTAATGACTTTTTTGGTGTTAAATGAGTATAAAAGTTTGCTTACAATTCAAACTAGTTATATTTAATTCTGCAAATAAAATCCACAAAAGAACGAACAATTCAAGGAATTAGTTCAGTTGGGTGACTATCTCGAATAGCGAAAAGAGAATTTATAGCTAATTAGGCACTGTGTGAGCAACTAACCTTCGGTAGTTGACAGCAACAATTCCAGCACGGTACACAGCAATTTTGAGGAACATGGGCATGGCGAGGTCGAAATGTGGGCGAGGTGGGTTACACCAGCCTCCATTATCGTTAGGCAAGGCGTAATTTGGTGGGCAGAAATTTGTTCCTGTTACCAAGATGGAAGGGTTTCCAGGGTTGCAATATTCCTTCTTACTGTCAGTACACTTTATCTCGAAGCAAGAGCCGCAGCTCAGCCCACTGTTGAAAAGTGCCGTACTCAATGCCGCGTTGTTTACTCCGTACCCTTGGCTGTACAGATTCCCATAGCCACATGCACCACCTACACACATCAGCCATTGTAAATCCATCAGTAACTAACCTTCTAAATAAAGCGAAAATGGTGTGGGATTCACGTGAAGAGTAGAAAACAGAGTAATGGAAAGAAAAACACCACACTGAACCAAATTAAAAGTTTAGCTAACGTTTCACAGTAGATTTTGAATCAGATTTTAAAAATGTTTCTTCAAATATCTGTTTACCATGAAATTTATCTCAAATTCTGAAGAAATTTCACTTTCCAAGTAAAATGTAGGTCCAAATACAACTTCGAAAACTTAAATTTTCAAATTCGAATTTCAAAATCTATGGCTTAGGCTTCACGGGTACCAAAATATATACAGTATGTCTAGATTAAGTTGAAAACCGATGAATTCTGCTTAAAATGGGGAGAACAGAGACTGGTACGGTACCCATGGTTCCAGAAGCATCAGCGCCTCCATAAAAGGTGGCGTGGGCACTTGTCCAGGATCCGCCGGTGTAAACTCCGGCGATTTTTGCGTTAACAACCGTTAGAAAACAGAGAAGACTAGCAACGCAGAGTGCCCAATTCACAGCCATTTTTCTTACAGTGAAGTGTTTGTTCAGTGTGAAGAGAAAACAGAGAGAGAAAGGGAATATGGGATTTGAGCAGAGAGCGAATTGAGAGGGAAAGGAAAGTGAGGTGCCTATTTATTGAGGAGTTGCAATGGCAGACTCCGTAATTAAATACTACTCTGTTTTCGTTGATTTAAAATTTTATACTCACTTTTAATATGTGTGAGAGGTATATTGATCCTATATATTTATCATGGTTTAAGCATGTATTTCCTCCGTTTTAACATATTTGTCATATTATTTGCTTATCGAGTGTGAGTTATAAATTTTGACCAATATATACTTTTTCGTTATATTGATATAAGAATAATCTCAAGATATATCACATTTCTAATACTCACAATTTTTTTTAATCTAATTCATTTCCGTTCTGAAGAATATTCATTAAATTAAAAATAAAAATAAGAAACATGATAAGTATTTTGAAATTGAAGAAATAATTGCGAAAAACATATACGGTAAATGTAATGTACAAGAATACATGTGACGTGAACGTGGTAATAAGAATAGCTAGAGCTATCTCAAGCTAAGGCACATGGAAACATGGTGATGGAGTAAATGGAATGTGTGCTAATGATTCATGCTTAAACTTATGGCAAAGCCTAAAAGATACATAGAGGAAGCTTTGAGTTCTTGATTTCGTGTTAGCAAAACTACCTAAACACTACCACCATAGAATATGGTGCATCGTCGCATCTTTCTTAATAAGAGATTTCAATTTCGAGTTTTGAGTATGAATTTTTTTTTGATAGAAAGCGTGCTTCCCCCTGAATAGAGTCCTACACAATATGAATCTGAATTAATTGAGAGTCAATATAGATATCAAATATGAATACTAGATGAAAATAAACTATCTAAACACTAGTGAAACAAGTTGCTATAGTAATGTGATGATAGTTTTTCAAGTACTTGAGAGTACTAGTATAGTTGCTAATAGGATTCCAATTGGCAACTTGCAAACAATAGATAATTATAGGGTGAAAATTAACTCACACCTAAATTTTACATCATATTAATAAATGAATATCATGTATTTGCACATGTATTTCTAGCGCTTAATTATAGTTAATTAATATGCATTATAATTTCATTAAATCACTTAACTAATAAATCAACATAATTCATTATAAATATATGATACGAGTATGTAAAATAAATATAAGTTTTTTTCCTACATGTATATATATATTAAATCACTTTAAATGGATTTTAACTAGTTTATTGGTTATAGTTTAATGTTATGATCGAAATAGCAGAGTTATGTGGAAATTGATAGTTATACATTTTGACGGTGATAAATCAGACAATAGATAAAATTATAGTAAAAGAAGCATAATATCTAATTTATTTTGATTAAGTGATCTATATATTGAGAAAATTAATATTAAAAATATAAAATCAATTGGGAATGATATTCTATAATCATGAGAAAAAAAATTGAAACAAGATCCTCAATTGTAGGTTACCAAGTTTTAGATAAATGAGATGTTATTGTTATATATATAATGAGTCGTGCATATAACTGAAACCATGTGATCTTGCTGATGTTCATGATGTATATTTCATATTTATCTTCTATGTACTATATAAGTACTTGTTTCCATAAATTATTAAGGGATAACCAACCCTTTGTGATGGACATTCTTAATCAGAGATTTTGAATTCGAATTTCTTTGAATATGGAGTTGTATTTCTTTAATTTTTGGACTAGATCCAATCAGATTTCATTATGGGTATTAGACATCGATGAAATTTTTATTTTTATTTTTGACTAAAAACTCCAATTACATAAAGTTATATTTGTGGTAATTAGTTAAAAAATACTTTTTTTTTCTTGAAAAGGAAATACTCTTGTGAGGTAATGAATAATTAATTTGGAATATGGTTGATGCTGCTTCTTTCTTCATCATCTATTGCCTACTGTTTCCTCCCTTTTCTTTTTCTACAAAACTGAAAATCCAACCTCCCATGTGCCTACACTTATTGCAGTCTTTTCTCTTTCTATATATTTTTTATACTTCACTCGTTTAAAAAAGAATAATTAATTTTTTTAAAATTTTATCAAAATAGTATGTATTTAAGGTTAGAACAGTAAAAGAGTTTTTATTATTTTTGACACAACTTTAATTTAGAATCACAAATTAATTTTTTATTTTATTTTATTACATTTCATTTTAAATCAAACTAGGCCATTCTTTTTCTCTTCCGAAATGGGGGAGTAACTTTTATTATCACTAATTTTGTGTTATTTTGGTTGACTGACGCAATATTGATCTTTTTCTTTCTTTCTTTGTTGTTCACTTTTTGACCTTTGATTGTTTTGTCATATAATAAAACAATTTCATTCGAACATATAGCTTATACAATATTATTATTTGTTTTATCCGTTATCGCTTCAAATATTACACAAAATATACATGAACATCTAAGTTCGATTAGGTTGAGATTTAATCAATTTCTATATTGAGCATGGTTGAACTTCCCCACGATGTGTCATGTGTCATGTGCATGTAAATTAAATACACATCATTATTTTGTAAGAAAAGAAAAAACATGATACATAGGTCTTTCTCGAATTAATGAGATGCGCGTAAGCTAGTTTAGAAACTATAAGTATAATATTTTTTAAAAAAACAGCAGGATAACAATGTACTGTGACCAACTTAGTCTATCTAGTAAATCATGAAAAAAGGTGTAGTTGATCATATATATTACTCCCTTTATTTCAATTTGTGTGACATTTTTCGAATTTTGTGATTCAAAAAAAATTATTTTTGACTATAAAGTTTTCATATATCTTTTAAATAATTTGAATTGTTAATTATTGTGACTTAGAGCTTGTTTGAATTGGCTTTAAAAGTTGTTTTAAAGTAAAAAATAAAAAGTCAAACATAAGTGATTTTTAATTCAAAAAATAAAAAGTAAGGGAGGTCCACTTTTGTTTTTTAACTTATTTAAAGTCATTTTAAACTACTATTAAGTTATTTTAAACACTTCTTAATTTATTTCAAGTTATTTTTATATTTGTTAAATACTTTCAGAAGTAAAAAACTGGCTTTAAAGTAGATTTGATCAACTTTTAAGCCAATCCATACACCCTCTTAGAGTACATTTTACGTAGTTTACAAATATATAAATTTCATTTCAAAACGTTTAAAGATTTTATGTGCAAATTCTCAGTCAAATTTAAATTATTTAACTCTCGAAAAACAAAAAAAATATCATATTAATTGAAACAGATGGAGTACCACATTTACGTATACATCAATTTAATTTTTCAACAAACGTCTCCTTAACATGTGACTTCATTTGCCACCAAGCTCACTTAACACCTTCCGTTCGCTATCATTAAGGCCATTTATCATGACTTCAATGTCGTGTCGAAATAGATAAGATCCTTTCATTCTTAACTATAAATATCTTGAGTTTGAATTTTAGAAATGAAAATATATCTGATAGAGAGTGTTTCTTCTTTAATGAACCTTGCACTATACACATTTAAATTCTTGTAGTTATATTTATTACTTCTCGTAAATATAATCATATTAACAGCCTTAGTAAAAAGGGAAAATTAAATTTGAAATTATTTAGTGTGTCAGCTTAACTAATATCTCGTGGTACGTAACTACTTGATCTCTAATAATGATAAATAATGTGATAAGCAAATGGTGGATCAACTAGCTTATGTGATACGTATAACGAATATTTCTTCATAAAAAAGGCTCTTGCAATTAATACCACATTTAAAAATAATAGAAGATGACTTGATCAAGATGGATTTATAATGACAAATTAAATGCATTTTCTAAGCTCACATATGGTATCTCCATCATAACTTGATATGAGAATTCTCACTTTTAAATAACTGATAATAATTTAATTTATATAATATAAAAACATTGCACTAAATGCTTGCAAAAATTAAAAAAGAAGAGCAATTAATCATACAAGGTTGGCAATATTTATTGGAATGAAATAATAATTTATAATAATATTGGAGTCGTGGGGTTGAGTGCTTCTATTGTTGGATTAATAGTAAAAAAATTATTATTTAGTTTTCACTCCCTATTCAATAATCGTTTAAATATTCACATCAAAATCTTAGTATAAGGTGAGAAACTCGCTATTGAAAGATAATTATATTTTTCATAAATTTAAACTTAACACTTCTAATTTAGAATGAAAAAATACTTATCACTTTACGTCAACCGTTAAAACGAATAATCAAAGATAATAACAATAAGACATCTTCTGAAATGAAGGAAGAATTATCAATATTATATACTATAGTTTACGATATTTATTATTAATACAAGTCTATGTCAAAAGTCAAAGCGAACGTACCCTACGGATTAGTCACATTGTACTTTAATATATCCACATTCTTGTTCCATGTGCTTTTAGCATACTTTAGGGTATTTGGAAAAATATTAAAATGTTGTGTTGACTCTTAAAGGGATTTGACTTTATATTATGTATGATCAAGGGATCTAAAATCACATGCAAACAAATAATTTCATGAGGAGTATTCATTGAGGTTTGATAAATTATTAACTACCTTTTGGATCTACTTGTTTTGGAAGTCAATGCTTCCCATATTTTTAATTCTTGATCAAAACATTTTTTTTTTGAAATCGCAGTTTAGAAAAGTAAATCTCTCCTATGCAATAGCACTCGCAAGCCACACATGAGAAGTAAATCAAACTAGACAAGTCTAATGCGATGAAGCCTACTACGTTGACATGAGGAATTGATTTTTAGCCTTTTTTTCTTATGAGATATCATCTGTTGCACCAACTCATCAATTACCCTTACGAGTATCATAACATTATTATTAACTAAAAATAAGGTAGTTGCTCCCAATCATAACAACGATTCCATCTACTTAAGACTTTTCTGTCACAAGTTGGTACTCCAATAATTTAAAAAAAATCTGTTTTTACTTGCATTAAAAGGTTCCTTTAGGGATGTACTATATCACATATAAACAAAGGTTTTTCTTAAATATGTAAGAAGAGTAAATAATAATCCTAACTAACTGATCAAACAAATTTTAAAATTGAAAACGTCAACCCACAGAAATGTAAACATCATCACGTAGAAATTTAATCACAACATGGAAGTGGAAAATTTAATCATTCTATTTCTATTTTTTTTTTATGATGTTCACTATATTCTTATTGAAGACTCAATTATATTAATTGATTTGTAGTTCGTTGCGTAAAATTCATTTAAGAGAAAAGTGTTTTCTAATAAGATTTTAAAATTCTAGGAACCCGAGTCCAAGGCCAAATTCAGGTAGGAGGGAGGGGGTTCATCCGAACTCCACTGTTTAATGTTTACACATAGTTAAACTTATATTTTTATGCTGATAAAGCAGCTATAAAAGCTATGCTTGTCAATTCAGTAAGTGATTTTGGATTAGCTCCTTATACATATTGGATAATGAATCTATTTTGATTTATTCGTGTGTTTACTTTTTTATATTTTAAATTTTCTTAATAAATTTTTTGACTTTGCCATTGTCCGAGACCTCTAAAGGGGTCCTATCCATCGATCCTACCACAACCTTTGTCGGTAATGAAATTTTCATTCCTCGAACGTTATGGATTTATTTTTGTGAGTATTAAATAGTGTGCACTTGTTCCGTACCACTTTTTCAAGAACCATGTGATCCAAAAACCAAGTAGTACTACTAATTAATTTGTTCATAAATATATATACGTACTACTGCGTTATTTTTTAGAAAAAAATAAATAAATCAATTTGTTAGTAAGTTATATGTCATTGAGAGTTGACCATCATGAGAATAATATTATTTTTCCCATTTTTGAAAGACTTTTAATAATTAATTTTGGTTAGAAACATATGATGTCGTACGTAATTGATTACGTACAAAAGTGATCATTTGAGTTCCGTGACTCGTAATTTAAAGTTTATAGTAACTGAATTTGCCTCCGAATTCATACTTTATTATAGGCATAATACATAAATATGCTCTTTAATTTGACCTCAATTTAAATTTATGTTCTTTAATTTTGGGCGTGCACAAGTAAACACTTAAACTTATATAAAGTTGAAAAAATAGACACATGCATCCTGCGTGATATCCTACATGGAAATTTGCATCTTACATGGTGTTCTATGTGTATTATGCCACGTAGGACTCATGTGTCTACTTGTTCAACTTTACAAAAGTTAAAGTGTCTATATATTCAAGCAGAGGTTATTGAGTTCATCCAAATCTGCAGCAAATGATCGACATCTTGTTAGGAACGAATTAATTAGGTGTCATGCATAAACTAGCAACGTAAACTTTGAAAGACCATGAACAAGAACAAATGAGACAAATATTTAATGTGGTTCGGTCAACCGACCTACATCCACAATTTACTATATTAATATGAGAGTACAAAATATCAAGAGAAATTAATTAAATTCTCACAATTCATTCAGAATAACATAACACTCATGTCTCACAATACTACCTTTGGAAAAACGTTTTTTTTTTTCAAACTTGAGTTCAATTTTTTTTTCTCCTTTATGATACTTGGTATATGACGCTCTACTTATCAAACAAATTTCAGCTTACAATATTTATATATTTTTGGACAAAGATAAGGTTCAAGTAATATATTAATCTAACTACTCGTCCATAAAAAGAGAAGAGAATAAATCCAGCTAATATATTATCTATCCAATTAAGAATCTTATATATATATATATATAAGCACAATTATATGACCAATCATAATGCCATTTAGAATTTCATCCCACAAAATTTTACTAGGACCCTTTTTCACAGATGAATTAATTAACCTAATTATTATTTTTAAAAGAAGAATAAATGAATTTTATAACATAATGCCATTTTTTTTTAGAGTGAGAAATGAATTTCACGAGACGAAGGAACATATAAGAAATTACATGTAAATATAATTTAAGTGCACTCGTTTTCAAGATCATTGAGTGTAATTTCATGCAATACAACCATTTGCTTTACCCAGAGGCGAATCTAGGATTTTTCGAATATGGGTGCACCAAGAAAAATGTATTAAGTAGAAATTGATCCGAATATGAGTGCACCAAGAAAAATGTATTAAGTGGGAATTGATCCTCAGTCCTCAAAGTCAAAAGCTCAACATTTAACCATGTGGACCAACTAGATTTTTTATAGTAACGGGTGCAAGAATATAATATTATACAAATATTAAAAAATATATACATAAAATATCTAATTTTACGAAGAGACCACGGGTTCGGGTGCCCTTATTTTTGCACCTAAATTCGCCACTGGCTTTACCTAATGTCAGAAACATTGGGAGAATTGTCTTGTAGGAACGAAATTATTCATATTGGGCCGTAGCCCATCATAAACTGCAAAATTAACTCATATTGGGTCAGCCCATTTCATAGACCTTCTATGAATCATTGCGAGGAGGCCTTTAACTTGGCCTTAGTTTCATACATCCATATCATATATACTAATTATGTTAATATTTTAAAATCATTACGTATCTTACACTAATGAAGAATTTTTATCATATACTGAGGAAGATATACACTTTTAGATACTTGTATTTTTGCTACCACACTAAAATAAAAGATGGAGAGGGAGATAGTCATGTATCTTATATACATGCGAACCACACTAGATACATGTATCTGGTGTGATTCGCAAGTATCTGGGATACTAGATACATATGAGAGTGGCGAGCAAGATTTATCCCTCTCTCTCTCTCTATATATATATATCCAATTGGATAGGAACCTAAAGTTTGAGCACAAATTCAATCATATATATTCTTGTTAATTTGTTTCGTCTCTACGTATATCAAAGGGTGTGTTAGCTGTCAAGAAGCATAGATATAGAATTAGATTCAACGAGATCTGTTCACAATTAAATTCACTGATAATTTTTTCACAAGTATTATTGTGACACGAGGGAGTTGCTCGAATGATAAGCACCTCTTATAAACGAGTACTGATGGAATTCATGATCTTAGTTTCCTGATTTTCGAATCAATGTTTGACATCTACACTAAGATTCAACTAAATCTCAATTTGGAATAATGCTCTCTAACAAAAGTTGACTCCTCCTATAATAAGGATAAAGCAATAGTCCACTTAATATGAATAATAGCAATAGTCCACTTAATAGAAGGCCTAACAGAATCATTAAAAACTGCTTTTGGTCAAACTCTTTACAGCTTCCAGCTTTTGTAAAGTGTGTTTCTTTAATTTTAGGGAAAATTGTGTATTATAGCAAATTATTAATTCAAAATAAATGGTATAACTATAATTTTATTTAATTTTAATTCGCAGCAAACTTCTTGTCATTTGCCTCTCTCCCCTCTCTCTGGAATCTCGCTCGCTACTCTCAATCATCTCTCCCTCACCTCCCTCACTTTATACAAACACAAATGTATAATTTGTGTTTGTATAAAGCGAGAGAGACTGTATATACAACTACAAATACATATCTCTCCGTCCTATACATTTATAATTATACAAATACAGATCTTCCCCTGCCCAGTTCTCTTTGTTTTATTTAAAAAATATAATTTGACTGGTTTTAAGAGTCGCCACTTAATTTTAAAGTAAAATTAAGAAAATTGTTGTTTTCAAAAGATTAAAACAGAAATCTAATGAAAATTTAAAAGGGGTTCGGGGTTCTTATTAGTGTTCTAGGAAGGGTTTTAAAGCATCTAGAACACCCGCTAATGCGGTTATCCGGCAATTAATTATTTGACTGATGTTTTAAAAGGGTAAGCATACTTGGATAAGTTGAGAAATTTAACAACTTTTAAAGATTTAAGTTATCTTAAGGAGAAAAGGGAAATATTAAAGTATATATTACTTAAGTAAAATATTTTGCAAATTTATATTATTATTATTTTTATTATTATTTTAATTGAGTAAAAATGAATGCTTACTTAATTTTTTTTTTTTAAAAGAAAGATTAATTCGGATTGACTATCCTTAGAGAATTTGAATTGTGATAACCTTAAAATTAATTAAAAGACAAGCATGCAAATAATAATAAATAAGCGAATATAAGACGTAAGTAATAAAAGGTGGGCCCAAGTCTGATTTTTCTGTTCGCCTGGCCAGTACTTGGGCCTATTTTTTGTTTTGGGCCTTTGGCCCACTTGACTCACCTGCACCTGTCCTAGTCTAATATAAAAGAAATATATTTTATCTTTGGGCCTTAGATTCAATCCTTTCACCTGTCCTAAATTTCTAACGAAAATGATAATAATGACTAAATGGACTTAGACCCAATAAATAACAAATACATTTTTTTTGAAATAGTGAGTGTGCCTTTGGCCCAATTTTCGACTCTCCGATCTGTTGCATATTCTTTCAACTCCTGGACCTGTTCGTCAATTTTAGAGCCGGATGACTCGAGTAAGGGAATTTGAGCCTTTATGGCTCTTTCGGGATGCAAATGAAAATATGATATGAGTTCGTAGCGAACTCGGGCGGATTTCACATGCAACAAAAAATCAGACAAAGTGTAAGTAGCCACTCATTCATTTAATACGGATAAATATCACAAAAACGAAATCAGTCTGCCACTATTCACGACCTTATTATTATTATCATTTTAAGCACTCGAAAGAAAAACTAATGAACTTTATTTCGATGTAAAAGATTTAACGACTTTAGGCAAATATTAACTATAGTCAGACATTAAACAGAGACAGAATTCTAAGGATGAACAATTTATCATGCCACCTAAGTTTTCAAAACAGGAGCTAGGTTGCATTTTATTAACGAGTAAAATGTGGTTAAGGGAAATCGAAACTTTAAAAGTTAAGATATAATGAACCAAATGCCAATTTACAATAACTCAAAGCAACACAAGCAAATGAACTTTTCCCTCTAACATACAGTAGATGACAACTGATGAAGAATAAATGGAACTTATATATTTATATATTTTTTGTAGTTAAGGAAGGTGACAACAAAGTCCCATGACTTTAAAGAAACTAAGCATATTAAACAAGGACCAAATCTGCACATAATACACATGGAGAATCACAGAAGAGAAGAAAAAAAATATACATCATTTCTAGACATGAACAAGAGGGACTTTGGGCACTATAATTGACACGCACTCCTCTAATGAACCAGACATACCCAAACAACGCCTAATAACAATAGACACCCCCAATCATAGTAGCTATAGAGTGCTAATATGATTTCTATCTTTGTTATTCCTAAAATTTACTCTTAATTTTATTGGTTCAATTAATTCTTAGAGCCCATTTGAATTGATTTTAAAAAAAAAAAAATAGTTTTTAAGTTGAAAAATAAAAAGTTTAACTTAAATGATTTTTAAAAACAAATAATAAAAGTAAGGAAAAACCTACTTTTGGTTTTTAACTTTTTCAAAGTCTTTTTAAACATTGTCAAACACTTCCAAAAGCTAAAAATGACTTGAAAGTAGATTTGTCCAACTTTTAAGTCAATCCAAACAGACTCTTAGAGGGTGTTTGGATTGGAATAAAAGTTGGTCAAACTTACTTTTAAGTCAGCTTTTGACTTCTGGAAGTGTTTGACAAATATAAAAAATAATTTAAAATAAGTAAAAAATGACCTAAAATAAATTGAGAGTGTTGGCAAGGTCAAGTATGACTTAAAATAAATTTAAAATGACTTAAAATAAGTCCAAAACCAAAAGTAGGCCTCCCCCTACTTTTTATTTTTTGACTTAAAAGTTATTTCAGTTTGACTTTTTATTTTTGACTTAAAAACTACTTTTTTTAAGCCAATCCAAATGGGCACTTAGTCTGATAGCACGATATATATATATATATATATATATATATGTTAAATTAGGTCTTAGGCCTAACTCACACCCCAAAAGCTAGCTCAAAGGAAGGAGGATTGCCCAAGCCTTATAAGGAGTCTACCCATCTCATTAACCACCGATGTGGGACTTTTGTCATTCTTTAACACCCCACCCCACCTCACGCCCAGTACTTAGCATCTGGTGCGTGGGCAATTTTGATTTTGGGGGACCCCAACATCGGGTGAGACGGGCCCTGCTCTGATACCATGTTAAATTAAGTCTTAGGCCTAACTCACACCCCAAAAGCTAGCTCAAAGGGAGGAGGATTGTAACATCCGGCAATTTGAAATAACTATGGAAAAGCTTGAGATTTGGAAATAGTCATTTTTGGAAAATTTTAAAATCTGGAAATTTGGCTGTGGAAATTAGTGAGTTTTTGGCCAATTTTGAGCAGTCATAACTCCTAGCTCAGGATGATTTAGGAGTAGTTCCAGTTATGGTTGTGAAGCTTGTGGAATTATCTTTCCAATGCCACCGAGTTTGCTCGATTCCGAGTTCGTATGAGCGAGTTATGGCCATTGAAAGTTGGGCAGTTGGCAGGGAATCCGTCCAGAAATTTTAAGGGCATTTTGATCTTTTCCCTAGCCAATTCTTTTGGGATTATATTGTTGTATAGGGCTGATCTTTGGATCATTTTGTCCCATTTTAAAAGAGTAAAAGCTAGGGCTTGAGAAGAAGAAGAGAAGAAGGGGAAGAAGAAGAGAAGAAAGATGAGATCAACTAGTTTCGTCAAGGTTCCGTCGTGGAAATCGTCGGGGGTGATCCCTATCAAGGTATGTGAGTTCTTTGTGTGGGTTGATCCTTTCCCCCACACACCAAGCTCATTTTATGATTTGAGAAAAGATTGGAATTGTTGTTGAAGTTGTTAGTTGTTGTTGATATTGTTAGTTGTGTTATTGAAGTTATTGTTGGTTGTGGGACATGATTGGATTGTGCATTTGAGTTGTAATCTATTGTATGTTGAGAGATTGATGATCCCTAGTGTTTGGGGTTAAATCCATTGAAGTAAGGATGGTTTAGAGTTGAAGAAAAATGGGAGAAAAGTTGAGTTTTCTGGGCAAGGGGTCGGCGCGTCGCGCCTGCCAGCGCACCCCAAAAGGGGCTCTGAGGTTTTCCCCTTGGGGCGGCGCGCCTCTCAGTACACCAGCAGTCCCTCTCTGAAGTTTATGGTCTAGCGCTCTGCGCTTCTCAGAGCGCCAAGTTTTCCTATTCTTTCCATGCTTTCTCATGCATGTTCCTAGGTGTTATACCTATGTTCCCTAGTTGTTTCCAACCCCCCCCCCCCCCCCCTCCCCCCAAAGTGTTTCTAAACATCCCGAACTCATCTAAATACGTGTGATCATACACCTTGAATCCATAGTTCAATTCAAGGCAAGTTAGTATCAAGTTAAAGAGAAGTTAGAGTCAAGTCAAGCAAAGTTAATAAGTTAGTTCAAGTAAGTTTTCAAAGTTGTTCAAGAGTCTTTATTGAACGTTTTCACTTCATTCTAAGGCTCAAGTTGCAAGTCAAGTAAAGAGTAAAGAGTCAAGAGTTCCAAGTTGAGTCATTTCTCAAAGTTATTAGGGAACTATGTATTCCCAAAGAAGTTTTAAAGAAATGTTTGTACATTTAAACAAGGTTGGAAACTGAGATTTCCAAAGGAGCCTTCGGGCTAGTTTTTGAGTAATTATCTCATATCAGCAGGAAGAAATATGTTTTAAAAACATAAGAGCCAGTACATTTTTGGGAGTAGTATCGAGCACCGAATTGGGGGAGCGTTCAAAGAACCCACAACCCCCATAGAACCATGTTAGCCACCATGGGTAGAAAAGGTTCATACTTTTTAGATGAATCCTTTTCAGATTAGACTAGTGGATCCCTTAGGCAGTTCAGGTCTTATACCTATGGCCGGGTATAAGATGCTCTGGCAGAGTGAGGTCGATCGCTGTATCATCACTATAGCTCTCGTGTGATGGTTGTCGGTTAGAGAAACTCCCACAGCAGTTATTGTATTTTCATACACAGAAGTTATTGTATTTTTATATACATCAGTTCATTGTATTTCTATATACACTTCAGGCTTATTATATCTTTGTATACACACAGAGTTTATAGCATGTTTTAAACAGTATTCTTTATATCGCACTTGTTTTAAATTGCCTTATATTGAAAGAAGTCAGTCAGGTTGAGTTGAGTTGAGCCAGGTAAGCTATTCAGTTTCTTCCAGATTTCCTTCTAGCCTAGGTTGCTTAGTTTTCCAGCTTGCATACTCGTACATTCCATGTACTGATGCCAGTTGGCCTGCATCTTATTATGATGCAGATACAGGTACCCCGGATCAGCATCCTGCACGTCGTTGATCCAACTGAGCACTCCAGAGTCAGTGGTGAGCCTCCTTGCTTTCCGGAGGACTCGGTTATTTTGTGCTCTTAGTTTTGTCCTAGTAGGATGTTGTGGGGTCTGTCCCAACATCCATCTCAGTATTGTAAAGGCTTCATAGACAGTCAGTCAGTTAGTTTTGAGTCTCTTATATATGTAAATATTATATTTTGAGACCCGAGGTGCCTTGTTGGTCAGATTTGTATCAGTTAAGTTGTCTTATGACTTTGCTTTGCATGAAGTTATTCTGTTGAGTTAGGTTTCCGCTGAGTTAAGAAAGTCAGGCCAATGGTTCGCTTGGGGCCAACAATGGTCGTCGAGTGCCGGTCCCGCCCAGGGTGTAGACTCGGGGAGTGACAAGGATTGTCCAAGCCTTATAAGGAGTCCACCCATCTCATTAACCACCGATGTGGGACTTTTGTCATTCTTTAACAATATATATATCGGTTGATATTATTGTTGAATTACTGTAAACGACGGTATGTATTTTAACCGTAACTCAAAATTACTTGTTTGTGTCAACATATTGTGTCTTAATTATCTCAAAATTACTTGTCGTTAACCCTTGTTTGTAACCAACAAGGGTTATGTTGGAATAGAGTCGACCCCCAATGCAATCATTAAACACTGAACAAAAAATCAAAAGAAAAAAACTTTGTATTTTCTGATTGGCTATGTCTTACTTGCATCCAACTTTTTTGCTTTATCTATACTCCAAACGCGTGGAATTTGGAAAGGCTACTATCCTAAGCCGTGGTTAGAATTTATTCCAAAGTAGTTTTAACCTTTGGATATTAAAAATTGTCTAAGTGGAAATAATTTTTGTTAGCATTTAATGAGCATCATGCATTTTATAAAAAAAATTGAGGATAATGTAATCCTTACATAACGATCATTTTATCCAACTTCCGATCATTAAAAAACATCTCAAACATGAATAATTATAATAAGAGATTCTCCATATATCATATGATTCTCATTCTTGAAAATCCAAGCTTCTCCGTTTAGTTTAACCCGGCCAATATATTTATTAGATTTAATGTTGAATGGATGATACAGATATACATGTGCCCATGATAATATATTAAGGATTAAATAAATTAGATATATCTGTCCTTAAACTTAAAAGAACTTCAGTTAAAATAGGTCCAGTGGGGTGGTCCTATTTTTCTTTTTGCAAAGATCTAGAAAGTATAAATTGTTACTAAAAAATAAAAGAAAAAATTATTTAGAATACGCTAGAAATCTTAGGTTGAAAATGCGTCTAGGTTCATTCTGATAGTTTTTTATGCATTTGGGATGGGACAATATAAAAATTATTTCTGATACAAAGTAAACAAAACAACAAACACTTCTAAAAAGTCATAATTTCTCATTTATTAAGAATTATAAGGGTCAAGGTACGGTATTAACTAAAGAATTTGATACATAATTTATTTAAAAATCGTTTGGTAAGTCTTGAGCGTTAAACATTAAACGTGTGTATAGAGAATACAGTTAGATGCTTAAAGCATAAACGTTACACAATTATACCCACATGTGTTTCTCGAGGTGTTTTACTAGTATACTACCCCAAAATGAGTTCTAAAACTGTATTTTAAAACATTTTGCTTCAATTACAAATATTTATTTAACTTAACACGAAATTTACCTAGTTGCTTCTTTGTTTTAGTTACGAACACCTAATTAATTGAGCACGAATAGATAGATAGATATATAAGATTTTAGACACCTCAAACACCAGATATAAGGTGAAACAATCCATCAAACCTACGACGCACAAACTTTAAAAAATTTATATATTTATTTATTTCGTCTAATTATAAGTGGTAAGGTGAAACAATCCATCAAACCTACGACGCACAAACTTTAAAAAATTTATATATTTATTTATTTCGTCTAATTATAAGTGGCGTCCATGGCCCAACTCTCTCCAATCCCAATCTCCCACTTTATTTTTCCCACTTTCTCCTCATTGACTCAGTGCTCAAAACTATTATAAAATTAGTGTATATAAAATACTATTTTTTTTCATATTCGTTGCTGACCAATGAACGTGAGAGTTCTACAAATATTTTAGAACATATGTTTTCTTGTGAGATAGAAAAAGTAATATCTGAATCACACACCTTAACTAATATCATGATATACTAAGTCGTACTCTTTGATGCAAATTTTAAACGATAATAGTATTTTAACTTATTATCTCATCCTCACCCTCCGACGTCCTTTGAACATACATCCTAAATTTAACATAATTTTTTTTGAAATAATATATTTTCTTATTTATTCATCAAATATCAAAAAATAAATAAGAAAACCTCTTATTCTTCATGAAATTGCTTTCATACCACACATACCTCTAATGACACTCCTTTAGAAGGACCTGGTTAGACATAGTATATGAAATCAAATTAATTTAAAATAATTTTTTTATTCGAACATGCAATTATATTTTTCCTTCAAATGAGCAAATCATAATCCATAAACAAATCGCTTAGATGATCACACCTTGTTCTTCTTTGTGCTACCATATATGTCTTTTATCACTGTTTTCGTATTAGTTGTCATGTTTTTGGTTGAGATATGTTGAAATAAGAGCCAAGACTTAGTGTGCATCACAAGGGTTGTCAGCACCTTAAGACGTGCCGACTGCTGAATAGAAAACAACAATTTTTGTATTCAAGCACATGCAACCCACTTCTGTCACTACAGTAATGTGCCCACTAATCCACTCACCTTGCCAGGGCCTATTGCAGCAACAATTTTACACACCCAAAAAGGGTGTCCCATTTCCTATGAACTCCATTTAAAAAGCTCATATTAAAAAAAAAAAAAAAAAACAGAAGAAACTATTGATTCTTTGTTTACAGGTGGCTTGCAAATAATAATTGGTCTGAATCCACAAACCAGTTATTTGAAACCTGACAACACTAAACTTTCAATTTCACAACAACGATCACTAACTGGCTAAAGCTTTTTCAACGCTTTGATTTTATTATTATATTATAAAAAAGAACTCTTTTTCCAGTGTTTCTTCACAGTGCATCTTTCTTTCTCCAATTCTTCATCTTCCCTTAGGTTTGAGGTATGCCCTTTACATTTTCCCTTCATATCAACTGTGTTTTTTTGAGGGGTTTATGCTTGCCTGTAAATTCTGGGGTTCTCTTGATTTTTGTTCAAGTACTTTAAATATGAGCATAATTTTGAGTCAATGATGACACTTTTAACTTTTTTTTGTGAAAAAGGATCTTATTGGGGCAAGAGTCTGAAGATTAGTTCAGATAATCTGTGATAAAATTTCAATCTTGTTAATGTATATGATTTGATGTTTGTTTTGTATTAATAGCTTTGTCATTTTTTTTTGGAGAATCATGTGACATTGAGATTTGATATGAGAATTTATGAATTACTAGGTTAAAATGGATCCAAGGTTCAATAGATTTCCAACTACTGTGAATGGATTTAATCTGGAGAACCAATCCTTACTAAGCTTTTCGGATAATTGGAAGAATAATGAACCTATAATTGGGGCTATTTATCCAGATCAGAAAATAGTCAATGTTCCAAGATTTGAAAATAGTTTTATCCAACATAATGTTCCATCTCTTTCAAATGACCCTTCAACAACAAGCAATATAGCAGTGACTTCTGAGATTGGTACTGAGGATGAATACAATGAAGATTTTGATTTCTCGGATACGGTTTTGAGCTATATAAATCAGATGCTTATGGAAGAAGATATGGAGGACAAGACACATATGCTTCAAGAGTCGTTGGAACTTCAAGCGAAAGAGAGATCATTTTATGAGGCCCTTGGCAATTCACCTCAGCAGAACCTGTCTATTACTGACCAGAACGGTGAGATACCGGATGACTATTACTCAGGAAGTCTGTATAGTTCTACAAGTAATGTCATTGACAGTAGTGGTTACCTAATTGATCCAAGGTTGGTTAGCATTTCAAATGATCATAATTACTCTTATGAACAAGGCCTTTTCTTTTGTAATGGTCCTTACTCTTCGATTAGCTCATCGAATAGCATAAATAATCTTGTAGATGGGTTCTTGGACTCTCCTGTAAGTCCTCTTCATATTCCTGATATATATAATGATAGCCACCCGATTTGGAACTTTAGGAAAGGAGTGGAAGAAGCGAGGAAATTCCTCCCTACTGATAATAAGTTGTTGGACAATGTGGTTATCAACGACTTGCTACCTCAGGAGAAAAGAGGAGAAAGTGGTTGTGCGGTGGAGAAAAGGGATGTGGGAGCGACTTCACCTACAGGGCCGAGAGGGACGAAAAATCCTCATAGAGATGATAGGGATTTATTAGAAGAAGAAGAAGAAAGAAGTAGCAAGCAAGCAGCAGTTTATACAGAATCTACAGTTCGTTCGGATGAGTTTGATGTAATTTTGTTGCATAGCATGGGGGATGGAAGGGAAGCATTGACAGCTTATCGTGAGAGCTTGAAGAACGCTAGAACAAAACCCACGGTGCAATCAAAAGGATTTGCTGTAGGGAGGGGAGGCCGCGGGAAGAAACAGTCTAGTAAAAAGGAAGTCATAGATTTAAGGTCTCTTTTAATAAATTGTGCACAAGCTGTTGCTGCTGATGATTGCAGGAGTGCAACTGAACTGCTGAAACAGGTAAGACTTCATTCATCTCCTTTTGGAGATGGCAACCAGAGATTAGCTCATTGTTTTGCAGATGGTCTGGAAGCACGTTTGGCAGGCACTGGTAGCCAGATTTATAAGGCCCTCGTCAATAAACGAACATCAGCAGCTGATTTTTTAAAGGCCTATCATTTGTATCTTGCATCATGCCCATTCAGAAAGATGTCAGGTTTTACCTCAAACAAGACAATCATTAGAAAATCAAAGAATGCTACAAGGGTCCATGTCATTGACTTTGGCATCCTCTATGGCTTTCAATGGCCTACGTTAATTCAACGTATTGCAGCAAGAGAAGGTGGACCACCAAATCTTCGTATTACTGGTATAGAATTTCCTCAACCTGGCTTCAGGCCAGCAGAAAGGATTGAGGAAACAGGACGCCGTTTGAGCGATTATGCCAAGTCCTTTAATGTTCCATTTGAGTACCAAGCAATAGCAAAGAAATGGGAAACCATCAGACTTGAGGATCTAAAGCTTGAAAAGGATGAGTATCTTGTTGTCAATTGTTTGTATAGATTTAAGAACTTGCACGATGAGACCTTGTTATCTGACAGTTCGAGAACTCTCGTTCTCAATCTAATAAGGGAGATCAATCCAGACATTTTCATCCATGGGATTGTCAATGGGGCCTATAGTGCCCCATTCTTTGTCACACGGTTCCGTGAGGTCCTGTTTCATTTTTCAGCACTTTTTGATATGCTGGAAGCTAATGTACCCCGGGAGTATCCGGAAAGAATGTTAATTGAGAGAGAGATCTTTGGGAGGGAAGCCCTGAATGTCATAGCTTGCGAAGGATGGGAAAGAGTTGAAAGGCCAGAGACATATAAGCAGTGGCAAGTTCGTCATCTAAGGGCAAGGTTTACACAAATACCTTTTGAGCAACAGGAGATCATGAATATAGCAGTTGAAAAGGTGAGAACAAGCTATCACAAAGACTTTGTAATCGATCAAGATAACAAGTGGATGTTACTGGGGTGGAAAGGGAGAACGATCTACGCCTTATCTTGTTGGACACCTATTTAAGAAACCTGCAAGGCATGATTTGGAAAATGAAACTTGTCCTTCCACATATTTGGAAAATTCAACAATACAGATGTAAGTCTCAGCCTATTTTCCATCACATATGTTTTCTTCTTATTGCGCTTCAACACTTAGCATTTAAAAGTGACAAATTTTCCTCCCGAGCAGGTATCTGGCAAGCTCATTCTAGATATTGCTCACACAAGTGATACAAAGGTCATGTTGTTGCTCAATACTCTTGCCAATGATGATGAAGTCAAATGGCTAGCAGATAGTCATTTCCAATAAGTGTGAAGCACATTTGTTTTTTCCTCCATATCAGTGGTATACAAGCTAGGGTTGCACACACTTCGACCAATTCCTTGAATATCTGCTACTACCCAATAACTCTACCCACCAAGACCTAGGTAGCTGTGAAAAAATCGCCTAGAGTTTTTTTTGTTGGTCTCTAGTGAGATTTCTTTCCTGATCTCGAGGCTTTTTCTCGTTTCGGGACTACTTGGCACATCCTTGGGTGCTTACGTGCAACATGTTTGTTATTAAACATTGCTTTCTTGTTTGTTTCACTTCTTTGTCCATTATTTGGGTTTCCACTACAAGTTTTTGGATATCCAATTTCTTCTCAAATATTTTTGGTTCGCAATAGGCAATCTGGAATTTAATGATGTTGGAAGTGGGGTGCCTTTTCTACTTTTCTTCCCAAAGACCTCAAAAGCATAAAACTTCTAAAGATCAAGATAATTAATTTAGGACATGCAGAACAGAGAGTGTGGGTTCCAAATGCGTCTTGTTTCATTCAAATTGAGCAAAAAAAGAATATTATGCGTCTAGGAAATGTGAGGGAGTTCTTTTTGTAAAATACTAGTATATCTACTTAATTATCAGAAAATGACTGCTTAATGTATGAATGATTTAATATTTGACCAACTTAGCATCGATGTGTGTTTTAATACAAAGGGAATGATAGCTTAGGTAGGTAAAGGGAACAATGAATAGTTGCAGTCTGAAACTCGAGAAAAAGTGATAGTTTAAGAGTGCTTTTGAGCATTAACTCATCTTTTAACTAGAAACTAGACACTGCTAAAATGAAACCTTTATCCTTTCTTTTTTCAGGCAGTGTGTGTTCTATTCAATCAGCAATTTGGAAATTAGAACATGGAGAAAACTAGACAGGTTAAAGGAAAAAAAAAAGAAACGAGACGGAAATAATGAATACAGGACTAAGCATTGTATTAAAACTGAATGTCAAGATTCGAGTATAGTAATAAGCTGCTGTCTCACAATATTCTTGTGTATTTCACTTTAGCATTCTAATGCAATGAACTATTTGAAGATTTTTCTGTCCTTACTTGCTTTTCACCAAAGAGTACTCACAGCAAATCTTAGGACAAAACAAGTCATTCATAGTCTCAACATCAGCTATCATACTTCACTTCTTTATTTACGCCACAGAAAATTCGTTTACTTCTAAACCTTGAAATGTGAACAAAGTTTTAACTTGCAAACCTCAGTTGTTGGCCCTTCTCCTCATTTCCAGTGTTGCTATTTATGTCACACTGCAGTAAAACCAAAATCCATAACAATGTTTAAAATGACAGAGAGAAATTCAAACATTATGAAGCTGAACACAGACAGAAGACCTAATAGAATAATTTAGTAGAATCCGAGAGAAAGTTCAATGAATACAAATATGAACAAACATCTTACCAAATAGATCAGAATAGAGTTAAGATTAAATGCTAGATAAAAGTAAAACCATTTTGAAGTTGAACTTCTCGGAACATAAACTGAAGGCCTAATAGAATAATTTAGCAGAACCTGGTAGAAACCTAATGAATAACAAGATGAGCAAACATCTAAAACGAATAGATAAGAACAGAGTTTTAAAAAAGAGATAAAAGTACAAAAATTATGAAACTGAACTCTAATGAACACAGGCAGAAGGCCTATTAGAATAATTTAGCGAATCTGACAGAAACTACAATGAATATCAAGATGAGAGAACATCTTAAGCAAATAGATCAGAGCATTAATCAAATCTTCTAATTAAAAACTACATCACCAAATTTCCAAATGATCATAAAAAGGTTTATTACATGAATGCTCTTCAGATATACAACCATACATACACAAAACAGACAGAAAACTGAAGCTGTACCTTTAACTTGCAGATCAACATGCTCCATCATCAGATTTTCATTCTTCTCATCAGTATTTATCTCAATTTTCAGGTCAGTCAAGGTCTGATTATCTTCTTTTAGCGACTCTGAGATTGGAAACAGCAGTATTTCAAGGATTAATCATTCAGTCAAAGGAGTTGCAGCATTGAAGGAAAGATAAAGTCTATAAGGCAGAAATTTCAAAATGGAGATAAATGTTATGAACACAAATGATGACGTCGAGGAGAACTTGGCAGCTACAGTGGACAAGAACATTACTCAGACCTAAAAGGAGCAAGCCGTGACAATTCCCTCTAAAAGGTTAGCAGATCTCATTGTGAAGCCTGGATGACAAAAACGTGAATAGCAAGTGGTGCAGGGAAACAGTGTAATGAGTGAGAGTTTGCTATAAGGAGCAGTGAGTAGGCATAGTAAGAGTAGGTTATTTTTATGTGAAGTTTTCTATCTTCTTCCGCATCACTCTTCTTCTTCTTATTTGTTCTTCCATATCAGTTCAGTTGTTATTTCTTTGTAATTTCAATTAGTGATTATTGAGCTTGTTTCAATAGATCGCTACAAATAATAAGTTGGAAGACGATAAACTTTTATCATTTGAAAAAGCATTTAACTAGGCCTGATGAACAAAAAATAGAGATGCATTTGTCGATGTCGAATCACAAAGAAGCTTCTATATCAACTTCAATTCTTAACAATCGACAGAATTACAGATAACTAAATTCCTTTTTCACCAAATTACTAAGATCAATCGGAAGAATTTAATAATAACTTCGAGATACGTCTATAGACATGCACAACTAGAATATGATATACCTTGAACTGGCTGCAGTCCATGCTTCACCTCTTCCAACCTCTTTTGCATTCTTTCGCGTCTATCAAGGAGCAAGTTCTTATGACCATCAATGATCATTAGAGAAGTAGGACAAGTTACTTTAGTACGTCGCACTTCGAGTTCCTCCATATCCTTCTCAATGGATTCAACAGATTTGCCAATACACTCAATCAAGTACATTTTTCTGTTGGCGACAAGAGTTTTAATGAAGGGACGTTCATCGTAGCTTTCTCCAGTAACGCTACTATCCTCAGACACATCAGATTCATCGTCGGTCGTCTCATCATCACTGTTTTCCTGATCGAAACTCTCTTCTCCGGGAACGATTTTGTCCTCAAGGACCTCAACCATTACTCCGATTCTACTGAAAACAAAAACAAAACCGTGAAAAAAAACAGATAATGTAAGCAATGGAAGGTGAATTTGGAATGAAAACTACTTTGATCTTAATGTCATTCTCTGAAACCCAAAGTTATCGATTGAGAGAGAATAGTCCCCTCATTGAAGACATGCTTGCGATTTAGCCCTATGTGTATATATATAGTGTGATTTTTCAGTTTTGCTTTTGTATTTTTCCTTTATTTAATTCATTTTTTCAAATCAAAGAAAAATTTCAGTTGTAACCGACTGGCACGATTATCGAGAAATCTCTCTGGACTCTGTGCACTTCTTTCGACTTATAATTTGTGATCGTTTTGTTGCATTCGTCATGGTTTAAACTTTAATGGCTTATAATGTAATGTGTTAGTATTAATAAAATGAATTAAATTAATTTAATATTTAAATTTTTTAGATGTGTGAAAACTATACGATACATAAGTTGTGATCTTTTTTATTTCATCTATCCAACAAAAATTGTTCACTGTTGTCTTGAAACACCCCTTTAAAAATAATAAATAATAAGGGTAATATTATTATATTATCCTTTGATTTTGTTAAATTTAATGATTTGACAAATGTGTTAGATGATATATATTACTTATTTAATAACAAGGGTCAAATAGACACAAAGGCAAAATTATGTCTTGATTTTCTAAATTGGACAAGTATTGTTGAACAATTATGTTTAGTATAGTGGATAATTATTGTTGGATGGAGAGAATATATTAATATGATGGAAATAGAATTTTACACTCTGTTTGGATCATTGTTACCCATTGTTTCATAATGTATTGTATTGTATTGTATTGTACTATATTGTATGGTAGATACAATGTTTGGCTAGACTGAATTGTTTGTTGTTGTTTAATAACATTTTTATTTTTGGTTTGACTGTATCGTATTGTATTGTATTTTATAAATTTACTTAAATATCCTTAATTATTCTAGGGTAGGAGGTTTGACTAGAATTAAATAATATAAGGTAAAGGGTAAAATAGTATTATGAAATATTATGTAAAGATATAATTGGAAAAAGAAATTAAGTAACAATGGAAACACATCATATTGGTTGTTCCATAAAATGGGGTTTTCATTGTTACGTAACAACGGAATATAACAATACAATACAATAGAGAAAATGATCAAAATGGTCCTTGATGTATAATGGTTGTTTTATGTTGACCCTTAATATATTTCACATGATCTATATGGTCCTTGATGTATTATAAAAGATGATCAATTTGATCCTTTGACCTAAAACTAACAGATACATCAAAAAACTCATGTTAACTTTAACATCGGGTCCCACTTCAAAATAAACCGCGAAAACTTTCTCATCTCCTCATAAGCCATAGCGCCAAAGGTGCCCTAATTTTCTCCATCTTCATCTCTTTGAAGTTTCACTATAGAATTCTATATGCAGTAAAAATACTTACATTCTTCTTTATTACCAAGAATGTTCATCAAAAGAAATGGTGACAAAGAATCAACTCTATATTATGGTAAGATTTTTGTTTCTAGATTTTATGTTTTGCGTGTATTTTACTACTCTGTTTGTTGTTTCTCTTATGACTTCTTATGTCTCTGTCTAGGTAAAAGTATTGTCTTTTGTTAGTTTTGAGTTTTTCAACAAATGCATAAAGTTTTAGATAAGGGTCTCAGAACCTAAGCCTTTAATCTCGTAAAAAATATTCACTAGTGGTCCCAAAAATATTATATGTAGGTGGTCCTCATAATTTTTTTTTACAGATCCGGTGTTCGAGGTTGGAATTTTTAGTATTAAAATTAATCATATGGGACTAATGAAGCATCAACCAAGGAAAATTTATGTTGGAGGAATGGTGGACTATTTTGATTATGTTGAAGCAAAAAACCTTAATTTAGCAGATTTGAAGCAGATGGCTGTTATGTGCGGCTATATGAATGACTCGGAAATATTTTGGCATAAATTTGGAAAGTTCGGTGATAGGTGGAGATTAGTGTCTACTGAAGTAGAAGCTCTCTCAATTAAAAAATTTATCCCGAATGATAGAGTAGTTGAGTTGTATTTTGAACATTTGGACTCCTACATTGAAGTAGATTCAGGTGAGATTCTAGGCCACACAAATTGTACATTAAATCAAGAGCATATAGAATGTGGTGACACATACAATTCTGATGAGTTTGAAGATTCAGAAAATGAATTATCCGGTGACGATGTCATCCTTGAAAGACATGGACAAAAAAAGCAAAGCTTTGAGGATGGAAGGAAACTTATTAATGACGAAGTTCTGAGGAAATTGTCTAATGAAGATGGAGATTCAGATTGTGTGGACTCTGAAGATCAGAAGAGTTTGAATGGTGATTCTGATAATGAGTGCTTTCATTTTCCAAAGCATAACCCAAAAACTGAAGCAAAACATCCTATATTAGCATTAGAATATACATTTGGAAGCAGGGAGGAGTTCAAAAATGCGGTATCAATTCATGAGGTAAAAGCTGGGAAGAGTATTAGGTGGATAAAAAATGATGGAAAAAGAGCAAAAGCGAAGTGTAGAAATTCAGATTGTAAATGGGTAATTATGACATCGGTAATGCATCGAGACAAGGCATTTCAGATTAAAACTTATGATTCCAAGCATACCTGCAAACGTTGGAACCATCGTAACAAGACAATAACCTCTTCTTTCATTGCAATAATGTATCTTGATGCTATCAGTCAAAACAGAGAGTGGAAGTTGTCTGACTTTAGAGACACGGTCAGTGTGGGACTTAAAGCTCATGTTACTTTAGCTCAAGCTAGAAAGGCTAAAAAGAAGGCACTTGCATTAATTGATGGAGATGTGAAAGAACAATTTTCCATCCTTTGGGACTACTGCCTTGAAATTGGAAGGTCAAATCCTGGAACTTCAATGTATATGAAGCTAACTCAAAACGAAATGCCGAACAAACCATATAGATTTCAAAGAATCTATGTTTGTTTTGTTGCTTGTAAGGAGGGGTTTAAGGCTGGATGTAGAAAAATATTGGGTGTGGATGGGTGTTGGTTGAAGGGTCAAATGTATGGATATCAGTTGTTGACTGCAGTTGGCTTGGATGCCAATAATAATATTTTTCCAGTGGCCTATGCAGTTGTAGAAAAGGAAACTAGGGAGACATGGTCATGGTTTTTGACCTACTTAATTGATGATTTTGAGATTAATGATCAAGTTGATTGGACCTTTATGTCGGACAAACAAAAAGGTCTCATTGAAGCGTTTAATGAAGTTTTGCCATCCGTGCGTCATCGATTTTGCGTGAGACATCTTCATAATAATTTTAAGAGGGCTGGTTTTAGTGGTTCCTCGCTAAAAAACTGTGGATTTTTTTAATGCTCGCATCAATGACATTGTTAAATTGGATGCCGAAGCTGCTATATGGTTGAAAGAAAAGGAACCTATTGAATGGTCTAAATCACATTTTTCTCCCATTGCTAAGTGTGATATTTTGTTGAATAATATGTGTGAATCGTTTAATAGTATGATACTTGATGCTCGAGATAAGCCAATCATCACTTTGTTGGAAAAATTAAGATATCTTCTTATGGCTAGATTACAAGCTAATAGGGATAAAGCTGATAAATGGAATTCTGATGATATTTGCCCTCGGATTAAGAGTATTCTGCACAAAAATGAAAAAGATGCTGCTGGTTTTATTCCTAAAAAGTCGAATGAATGGAACTTTGAAATTCTTGGCGGAAGTGTGAGCGACATTTGGGCTGTGGACCTTGCTGGCAGAAAATGTAGCTGTAGAAAATGGACCATTACAGGAATCCCTTGCAAGCATGCTATTTCGGCAATTTGGCATAAAAATGACGAGGTTATTAATTATGTGGATGACTGCTATAATGTGGAAATGTATAAGCGAATCTATGAACCAGCTATTCTTCCAATAAATGGTTCACAGTTGTGGCCTAAATCAGGCAAGATCCCTCCTTTGCCTCCAATCTTTTCAAGACAAAATAAGTCTGGGAGAAAGCAAAAGTTGAGAAGGAAAGAACAAGATGAAGTAGGATCAAGTAGAACTAAGATGAAGAAGAAGCAAACATCAGTTAACTGTAGTCGATGTCACAAGTCTGGCCATAATACGAGAACTTGCAAGTTTAACTATGTACAGCCAGAAGGAGGAGTTTTTGAGTCAACTTGTAGGATGCCTTCTACTTCATTTGTACCTGAAAAGTTGCCGGTAAATATTTTTATACCTAAGTAAGTTAGCTTGAAATCTTAAAAGAATCTGATTTTTTTCCTTCTACAGGTTAGAAGAACAAATTTTATCCATGATGATAATGTTGCGTCGTCCGACATGAATATTTAATCTGGTATCTTTTTTATTTGGCCACACCTACTCTTTTTTTTGGGTTTATATATTAGTTAATGGTGATTCTATATGTTTCAGAAGGATAGCTATTTTGAAGTGGCCATATTTTTGTTGATTATTTGATAGCTGATTGAAGTGGAGAATTTTTTGAGTTTTTGCGGCTAACTGGTTGAAGTGAAGATATTTTGTTGGTTTCATGCTAGTAGCTGGTTGAAGTGAAGATATTACAAATTAACTTTAGTATTTCTTTTGTTGCTTTTGTTCATATTTTTGAATCAACTCATGTAATGTGATTTTGATAAGTTGCGACGTTGAATCTAAAGGATCTATGCTCTTACTTCTTGTCCCCTTATTTCAAACCCAAAAAAAGCCTTGATCGATATGAGAAAGATGTGATCGTATAAAAATTGAAATAAGAATCTTGGAGTTGGACAAATGGTCCCAACCCTTGATAAGAACCAGAGCTACGTAAACTGTTTTGCAAGCAAATAGATCTTCAAAAATTGCATCACTTCCATGTTAGTTATCATTGTTTGCTGCCCTTACAACAACATCAAGTATCATAGATATTTCACCTTGGATGTATCTACTTTGAAGTAACTTTTTTAAAGCTTAGAATCTATCAGAAACTATCTCTCTATCTTCACAAGGTAAGGATAAGATCTACGTACATCATATCCATTCCGAACTTCACTAGACATGAGTGTGCTCATTAAAAGTGCACCAGATGTGCCAATACTTCACTAGACATGAGTGTGCTCATTAAAAGTGCACCAGATGTGCTAATAAAATGTTTCAATGCACCAAATTTTTCCATTGATTATAAGCACATATGCTCAATTTACATTAAAATTCTCAATATTGATGCACCAGGTATTCTCAATAAATGCACCAGATATGTTCAATTTGCACCAGATTCTACAATGACAAGGGACCAAATTTTTAATGTAAAATCTGCACTTCAATTATAAGAGCTAAAGCACCATATTTTTGAGAAAAGAAGTTGTCTATACAATTACATACACTAAAGATTACAGATCAACCTATGGAAACTGACTTGCACGATGATTCAAAAGATCAAATCGCAATTAGATATCAAATCTAGAGTAGAGTCATACAAGATAATATACCAACACACATTCTCTCTACTTTTGGCATTAACCAATTTGCTCTTCATTTTTTTTCACCTTTTCATTCTCTTTTTCAAGCTCATTTCTAATCTAGAGATATCGACTCCGTCTCAATCTTCCTTTTCAACTAATGTTATCGCACGATGCTACTGTCCATTTTCAAATACTTTCAGCTTCACTCCGTTTCTTTACTAATTTCGAAATCAAAAACATTGATCGTGAATCAATTTCATCACCTTCTAACAGGGCTTTGATTAGATCTTCTGTATGTATCTTAAAAAACAATCAATTTTTACACAACAACAATGAAAGACTTCCAGAATTTCTTTCTATTAAAATCACTTAGCATCTTTGAATTGGAGTAGCAATTGGGGATTCAGAGATGAACTAAAATGAGAAAAACTTCATCTTTCTTGACATTTTGCAGTGAAATTTGTGTTAAATGAGAAGAGAGAAGTTTGCTTTAATGGTTGAGGAGCAAAAAAATAATATCCACAAGCTCTTCTAAAACAGATCCGAAAATGGAGAATGAAGGGGAGAGAGAAAACTTTTGAGCGTTTTAAATTTTGCATGTGGGACCCGACGTTAAAGTTAACCTGATTTTTTTGATGTATCTGTTAGTTTTAGGTCAAAGGATCAAATTGATCCTCTTTTATAATACATTAAGGACCATATAGGTCATGTGGAATATATTAAGGATCAACATAAAACAACCCTTATACATTAAGGACCATTTTGATCATTTTCTCCAATACAATACATTTTAAGTAACAATCAAAACAAACCGTTTAGGTATAGTAACGATACAATACAATAAAATTGATAACAATGATCCAAATAGAGTGTTAAAGTATTGATCAAAGTTCATATAAATTTAATTTTGGATAAACAAAACGCAATAAATAAAAGTGAAATTTGGGAGGTTACATTTCAATACTAAAACTTATTTATGTTTGAGAAGTGTACGTGATACTTACATCATATAACTATTAAGTTGATGATATTAGGTACGTCATTTATTTTATTATTTTAAGTGTTTGTTTAGAGGCATTGTAACCATAAGTGAAAATACCAATCATTCATGACGATTATTCGTATTCTTATCCTTCCTCAGTTCACATGGAAGAGAGAAACCACTCCTCAAGCCAAGGACGGGTGCCAAAGAGAAGATGTGCACGCTGGTAGAAAGCAACTGATTGAGATTTTAAGTTTCATTTGAATAAACGGTAGACCAAGTCAATCTCAATTAAAAATGAGAACGTATAGCAATTACGAATCTGAACATATGCTTTCACATTAACTTTTTTGCTTGCTTCCTTTAACAACAATACATACCCATTACCCAATATAGTCCCACAAGTAGAATCTGGAGAGGATAGAGTCATGTAGAGAGCTTGTTTCCGATAGATTCTCGGCTCAAAGCAAAAGCACAACATTTTTGAAGACATAAGCATTAGCAGGATAGTAAGAAATAGAGGCATACGAGACAAGTAGTAATAGAAAACTAAGAGTGATCAGACGTACAAAAATAGTAAAATAATAAAAATATCGAAAATAATACTAATATTACTGGTAATTTATACCGTCGCTGTTCTTCATTGTCATTTACAAAACATGACCCATAATTATACTGAGACAATCCCCTTGTTGCAATTCCTAGCTCCACCACTGTTAACACCTTATAAATAAGATTTTCACTAATCAGAAAAGGAATTTAGAAACTTGATATAGGAAAACTAGTCATTTAAGCTTGAATTAGAAACTAAAAGCTGCAGCTTTGCATCTAAAATTAAAGTTCCAAACTGATTTTTGAACTTGATAGGCATGCTTTGTACTTCATATATTACGTTTATACTATCATTTTGTTCATATAATATTTTTCTTCGTTGCACCTTTCTTTACTAGAACCCATCCTTTAATTGCACATTTCCGCTTTACGCTTAAAGCCCAACATACCTTGTGCCTTTCTCTGCTATTTCCTGCGCTTTATTGCCTTTGACAACACTGACTGGGACAATCTTCGGTTCAACAGGTGATGATCTATCATCTTGTGTGGTTTTTCCGTCAATGCTATCTTTAGTTTCTCCGTTTTCTTCTTCGAATCCTTGCTTGAACCTGTAATAGTTTTTGGGCTCACTACTCTCAAACGGGCGTTCACCCAATATCTGGGCCATATCTTCTTGATGAAGGACCTCCTTTTCTAGTAGCAATTCTGCAATCTGAGCTACATGTTCTCTGTGTTCCTCTATAAGTTGTAAAGTACGATCATATGCCTTGGCTACCCATTTTCTAACTTCATTGTCAATAAGTGCTGCAGTCTTGCTACTGTAGGGCTTTGATGTCTCAAGTGCATCTTCTCTTTGCGGAAAAGAAAGAAGACCAACTTTGTCACTGAAGCCGTAGACTGCTACCTGGGCATATGTCATCTTGGTCACTTTCTCCAAATCATCTTGAGCTCCGGTTGAAATTTTTCCAATCAAAATCTACTCAGAATTAAGTACTAGTTAATATCCATATGAACATTGAGAAAATATGAATTAGTGAAAAATAGAAGGATGGAGGTAGAAAGTTTGGAAAAAGAACAGGTAAGGATTTAAAGAGACTGCATTTTCATTAAGGTACGTAGTTACTAAATTTTGTGCAACAATAAAGTATAATAAGTGAAGTTGCTTTTTAGGTTATTCATTCTATAAAAATCCAGAGTCGTCGTATGAAGGCCTACTACTTCATCGAGCAACTTTTCGTTGAGGTCGAAAAGCAGAGAATGGAATATGACCAAACTCATTCGGAACTATTTACTATGTATGCATTTAGGCATGTTATTCTGTAAAAGTTGGAGGCATGACACAGTCTTCTTAAATACACATAGAAAATTACTCATTACTATTATGACAGCAAAAAGGTACCTAAAATGACATGCTGCAAACAACTTTGATGCCTATAAAATATTCTTGAAGAACCACAACACAAGTAATTCATGTTACAAGGGATTCACCTTCTAGAGGCAAACTATTTAGAGTGGACAGAGCAGATAATAAGAAAATGATGATTTCCTAAAGAGAATGTCACAGGAGTCAATCTTGAAGTATGATGCAAGGATCATCCAAGACCATACAAGGAGACAACGACCTATTTTTTCAACCAATGGGGGAAGCTCTAACAGTCTTTGGTAGAAATGGTTTGCATATGCATACAGATGATGAGATTTTCCAAAAGATTAACTAATAATGCTGTAGGGAAAACATGTGAAAGCTAGGAGACAGTTGATAAATTTACCTGCTCAGCAGCTCGGCCACCAAGAGTCATACATGTCATATCAAATAGCTGCTCCTTGGTCATTAAATGATTTTCACTGCTAACATATTGAGCAAATCCTAGTGCTGCTGTACCACGAGGAATAATTGTCACTTTAAGTAATGGATCTGCATATTCCAAGAACCAACCAGCAACAGCATGGCCAGATTCGTGATAGGCAATTGTCCTCCTTTCCATCTTGCTTATGACCTGTAGAAAGCACAAGGTAGTTTGAATTCGTAAATTGTATCATTCAAACATGAAGTTTTTTGCCATTTGCAAGTTCTTAACAGACCCTACTGGACTGCAATTTATAACAGCATCTCAAGAAAAAAGTGAGGAGATTGGATACCTTGTTCTTCTTCTCTAGACCACCGATCACCCTGTCTATTGCTGCCTCAAAATGTTGCATTTTGATTTTGGTACTCTCGCTCCTAGCAGCAACCAAAGCAGATTCATTACAAACATTTGCAATATCTGCTCCAACAAATCCTGGTGTTAGAGCAGCAAGCCTCTGTGAATAGAATGCTGCTTCTTGATCAATTTTCAAATTGTTCAAATAGATTCTGAAAATCTGTTCACGACCTCTTATGTCTGGTTTGTCAATGGTAATCTGGCGATCAAATCGACCAGGCCTTAACAACGCTTTGTCTAATATATCAAGTCTATTTGTGCCAGCAAGCACAACTACACCAGATGTGGTTGCAAATCCATCCATTTCTACAAGCAGTTGATTTAAAGTTCTTTCACGTTCATCAGTTGCTCCAGAAGACTGTCCCCTCCCTCTTGCACCACCAATTGCATCAATCTCATCTATGAAAATAATACTAGGTGCACATCGTCTTGCCTCCCGAAATAAGCTCCTAACTCTAGCTGGTCCAATACCAACAAACATCTCCAAGAAATCTGAACCAGAGAGAGAGAGAAAAGGTACACCAGACTCTCCTGCTGTAGCTTTAGCTAAGAGTGTCTTTCCAGTCCCGGGAGGACCCACTAGAAGAGCACCCTTAGGAATTTTGGCTCCTAACTCCTCGTATTTCTTGGGATTCTTAAGGAAGTGGACAAACTCCATGATTTCCTGCTTAGCCTCGTCACATCCAGCCACATCCTTGAAGAAGACCTGTCCAATAAAAGTGCCAACTGACTTTAATTTCCAACTAATCATGAAATAAAACTGATTCTCAGTGAAAAGAATGTTGGTTATTTTAAAGCTGCACCAATAATGGAACTAAATTCTCACCTTGTTCTTTGCATTTTTGTCCATCTTCATGAAATGCAGTTTACCAATACCAAATATTCCCCTAACACCTCCCAAATCCATATAATAAAGGATAGCTAGAAGCAATACCATTACACCAAAATTCACCATTTCTGGCAACCAATCCAACTCATTAACATATACCACAGGGACATAATTGCGAGGGTCTATTCCAGAGGCTTCTTGTGCTTCCTTAAGCTTCTGCTCAAATAACACAACACTCCCAATGTTGAAATAATATTTGTGGTGGCTCAGGTTTCTACTACCATTTGTACAACTTATAGGACCTTGAACTGTGTCATCACAAGTTTGATTATTATCAGGTGAAGAATTCTTTATATAAACTGTGGCTACTTCTTTGTTAGCAACAACAATTCGATCAACATGACCAGGTTCAAGTAGCTTGTTTTTGAACTCTTGGAAGCTAATCTGCGAATTCACATAAAAAGAGGTATCCACGTCAAAGAGAAAATACAACTATCTGATGAGAATAAGACAAACACTTCCCCCTCCAAGAAAATAGAATCCTGCTAAGTCACCAGTCACGACTAAAAAGATTTAACATATACAGAATTGTGTTGCTTCTTTAATTTCATAGCTACACTGTAAAACCTTGAGTAGTAGTTCTTCATCAATATAATCCACCTTAATATATTATTACTGTTATAGATATTAATATAACCAATTAGATTAAGAAGAATATGTTTCAACTTGGCAAGCTAAAACTGAGATGAAATTGTCACGTACTTGAATGAAATAGAATGAGCACCAAAGCTTCTTTATATGGCATTTGATTTAAGAAGTTCTAGTTTTGAAAACAACTAAATGAAGTTGACTTCATCTCAAAGACCAACTCAAAACCGATTCTTCAAAACCAAACTAAGAATTTCATCCATGAAAGTTTCCAAATTAAACACATTGATATCAGAAATATTACGATCAACTTATATTGAACTCACGCTCCTCAAGGCACTAAACTCATCCTACAATAAAAGAAAGAGGAGCTGTAACAATGAGAATTAAAAACTGTACAACAAACTGTTGGTTAAGGACTAACCTCCTCCGAATCAAGATGGTTCAGGAGTAATATTGACGACAGAACAGAACCAATAAACAGAATCAATAGTATATAGTGATGTTGCTTCATGAAGTTCTTTATTGATGAAGGTTGCCACATGAAGGTTCTCTTAAAGGTTTCCTTGTTCACTTGCACTTCACTCTGCCAAAGATTAAACCAAAGAAACAAAAATTCACCATAACAAGCTAAAAGGGAACAAAACATTAAAAGAATAATCTGGAGAAACAGGAATTAGAGCAGCAAGCGACGAAGGGCTGATCATGTCAAGTAATGTTACTTATCACTTATTCCACACATTAAGGTTTTCACACTAGGAATTTTAATATGTTGTTCTGATTAGTATACAAGCACTTTTACACCATTGTTAAGACATACTATTAAAATCTACTGCTTACTACTTTTTCAGTTCAGAAACTCTTAGAAGAAACACAATAGCAGAAAATTAGAATACTCAACATATCCCTGTTCTTGTAATTTCCTTTGTCTGCTTTCTACACCACACAAGAAAAGCACACTCAAATTCCGCCCAACCTTTCGATTTCCATCACCATTTACAGATAAAGTATCTTTGTCTTGGAATAGCATAAATCATTTAGATCTCTACAACCCAACTCTCTCCCACTTTGTAGATTTCATAATCATTCATGGATAGGTATCCTCATCTTCGTAATATTCCAAAATAGTATAAATGATTTAGATCTCTATTACTATCTCTAGAAAATTTCTTACTGGTTTTGCACAAAGTTTTATAATCAATTTCCTATATAAAGTACATCTACACATTTCCTTTTGATAAGTAAAGAACATCTTGATTCTAGACGTTATCTCTAATAATACAAAGTTTATGTAAATATGAATATATATAATGATATCGAATTCAAAAAAATTATATATTCTATTGAACAAACTTCAGAATAAAACTGCTATAATTCCTACAATTAACATATCCAAGAAAAGTTTTGTTAGATCACTTCAAATCATTTTACTCCATCATATGTTCTCTAATATCAAATATAACTGATCAGTGACAATCAAACCGGAATTAGGGGCTAATTCCTGAAGTGGTCATCTAACCGGGGGCGGAGCCAGCATATTGTTAGGGGTTCATCCGAACAACCTTCGGCGGAAATTACTACGATTTATACATGGTTAAGATTATTTTTTTATGTATATATTGTAGATGTCAAACCCTCATCGATTAGTTCGTGTGCTTACTTCTTCAGATTTTGAACCCCTTATCCAACTGAATGATTTTTCAACAGAAGTTCGTAAACTAATCTTTATCACTTTGAAACTATTAAACTTATGATTGGTCACTCAAAAATATAAATTTAGCTAAAATACCAATGTGGCTTTCCAAGTTACTAACAAATAGAGCAAGACAATTAACCAGTTCTTTTTATAAAAAAAAAAAACATTTTTTCCCAAACCCTGAAATACATTTGGCTCTAGAAAATGCCAAATCTAAAAGATACTGTTGTCCAATGAGATTATTGATGATCGTGCCTTAAAGGTTCATTATTATCCACATATTCCATCTCTGTTTCAGCAAATTACAGCAAACCCCGCTAATTTTGGTTCAAACTCTATATTTGTATTTAAAAATCAATACACATAGTACATATAACCTAATAAGTTGATAAAAAATTCAGAACCCATAAACTCAAAATTCTAGAGCCGCCTCTGAATTTGAATTTACAACACGTAGACAAGATGATGGTTAAGCTTAAAGATTAAGGTCATAAATTTCATCAAATGCTAAAAAATTTAGTGTATTATAGTATTTTTAAAACCTAGTCTAATATTCACCATTATTATCAGAGAGTTTGATGAACTTACCTGTAATTGTTTGCAGAAATAACAATATGGGATGGCTTGGTGGGGGAAGAAAGACCTATATGTTGTTTAGAGGGATTAAAGGGAAATTTAAACAAATATATTGGTCAACATAAAATATTATGTTAAGATTATTATATGTAATATAACATTAAAAATTATTTTGTGGGTTGTTCTTATACCTTTTTTCAAAGAGGTGGGTCAGTGTTTTGTCTTTCGTTGTTGTGAGGGCATTTTAGCAAGTATGATTTATGTGATAATATTCTTTATTATTAATAATACTTTTAAAAAGTAATATATTGTTATACTTAAAAATAATTATATTTTACATTTCTCATTTACTACTGTTAATGAGAAGTCCGATTAAATTTGGATTCGCGCCGGAAAATTTACATTGGGAGGGTAAAGTGCTTCCTAACAAAGGTAACTTTGTATCCAAGGGGGCTCAAATCCGAGACCTCGTGATTAAGAATTGTGTTAATGAGAAGCTTGATGCTTATTTAACGAAGCTTCTGCAACACTAAATACATATATTTTTAAAAAGTTAAATTAAATATTCAAAATAATTTTTAAAATTGATTCGTCAAACATGAATTACTTTTTGTCGAAAGTACTTTTGAAACAAAAAAATATTTCTCAAAATAAGTTGATTTTAGAAATACTATCCATCAACCTAGTAATCACACTCATATTATGATATCTTTGAGATCACAATATAGTCATAATCACGCAAACATTATGATGTATTTATGACTCAAGTCTTAAAATAAGTTGATTTTAGAAATACTATCTATCAGTCTAGTAATCACACTCATATCTTTGAGATCACAATATAGTCATAATCACACAAACATTATGATGTATTTATGACTCAAGTCTTAAAATAAGTTGATTTTAGAAGTTAAGTCAGACAAATTAATAGTCATACAAATATTATGATATCTTTAAGACACAGGTTTCAAAGGATGTACAACATATTTATGATTATAAGTCTTAAAAGTTTTTTTTTTTTTTAAGCTTCATGTCATTTTAAACTATACTTCCTCGGTCTTACATTATTTATTTACGTTATTAAAAATAAATGTCTCAAATTATTTGTCAATTTACAAAATAAGGACAAAATTAATTAATTTTTTGAAAGTGGAGACATTATAAAATTCCAAAACAAATGTTCTATTATTATTCTTGGTATTGATGGATAAGTTGCAAGAAATATGCCTTATTGAGATACTGTCTTCCAGCTCAATTGTGTAGCAAATGCCATCAGTATTTTCCTCAAATGTTATGTACAGTTCGTGACTTTATTACCAATTTTGAATTGTGACATGGATAATTTTAAATACTATAATAGGATATTTGTCATTTGTTTTAGATTATCAATTGTGTTATTAAATACTAAATAGTATTATTTGTAATTGTCTAGTAAATGATTTACTTGTATAAGGGTCCTTCACACAAATATCTTTATTTTAAGGTGGTGTTTAATTTTTATCCTTTAAATTTATAGTCTTTAATTTTTGTCTTTCAACTCTTAACAAAAGGTAATTAAGAACATTCCAGACATTGAAAGAACAAACAACTTTTGAAAATAAGTTTATATTTCTGTATCATAATATCTCACAAGTTATGTCATAAAAAAACATAAAAAATTAATCTTTACTGAAGTAACTAAGAATTTTTGACTTCATAAGTTTATATGATCGTTTTATAATATCCCACGTTTTATGTTATATGTTAGGAGGGCATAATATATTTTCAAAAAAAAGAGACTTGCTTATATATTCCATTAGTTACCAAAAAAAAAATTAAGCCCCAAAAAGCTAACTTCAATTTCTGGATACTACAATAAATTCTGAAAAATACTACATAACTTATATTCCATAACTTAATTCCTACATAATTTATATATCAAATGAGACAAAAGTTATCAAAAATCATGTCGAGTGAATTAGAATTGAATAGATAAGAATACACTGATTCACAAATTTCATTAAACGAATAACCATGGTAAAAACTAAAGACCATCAAATTTGAGAAAACAACAAGTACGATCA
This sequence comes from Solanum verrucosum, assembly GCF_900185275.1. NCBI lineage: Eukaryota > Viridiplantae > Streptophyta > Magnoliopsida > Solanales > Solanaceae > Solanum > Solanum verrucosum. The sequence continues at coordinate 1,094,373 of NW_026020134.1, read as the reverse complement.
TGAGATGATAGAATGTACGCAAATCTTGTTACTATCTCATTAAAGTACTGAGGTTGTTTCCAAAAAGATCCGTGGCTCAAATATTAATTACATTGTTGATAGTAACCGCATAATTTTGTTTTACTTCAAGACTATGACAGAAAAAGAGAAACTTCTTGCAACTTCAGTTAAAATTCGAATGTCATTAGGAACCTAAATAAGTTCACAACAATCTCTTTTCCTTTTTGTAATAAATGGTTCTTTGGGGTACAAAAATTAGTAAAAACCATGTTTGTGTTATTAATATCATGACTAATGATTTTTACAACAATCTAAAATTGAACGTTAATACCAGAAACTCGCTACCCTGCATTCTCAGTTAAAAACCACAACTATACTGGGACAATCTCCGGTTCAACAGGCGATGATGATCCATCATCTTGTGCGGTTTTTGCCTCAGCGCCATCTTTGTTCTCTTCTTCGAATCCTTGCTTGAACCTGTCATAGTTTGTGGGCTCAACACTCACGAATGGGCGTTCACCCAATACCTGGATCAGATCTTCTTGGTGGAGGACTTCCTTTTCAAGCAGCATTTCTGCAATCTGAGCCACATGTTCTTTGTGTTCTTCTACGAGTTGTACTGTATGGTCATATGCCTTGGCTACCCATTCTCTAACTTCAGTGTCGATAATTGCTGCTGTCTTGCTACCGTAAGGCTTTGCCTCAAATGAATCTTCTCTTTGTGGAAACGAAAGGAGACCAACCTTGTCACTGAAACCATATACTGCTACCTGGGCATAAGTCATCTTGGTGACTTTCTCTAAATCATTTTGAGCTCCAGTCGAGATCTTCCCAATCAATACCTACTCAAAAAATAATCATATGAAGATAGTAAAAATCTAATCCACTAGTCAAAAGAACAGCAAAGGCCAAGCTGCTTTTGAACATTTATTATAGATACGCTGCCTTTTCAATAAGGTAGTGACTAAATCTTGGCCATAAAACAGAGTATCACGGGCAGACTTCCTAAGCAAAAGGTATTTGTTCCATACGAATCCAGTCATCAACAAGATCTAGAACTTCATTGAGCTGCTTTTTTAATGGGGTTGAAAGGTAGTATATTGGGTAGGGACCAACCCCACTATGGATTACTTAGGATACACACACTCGGACCATCAAGACATGTTGCTCTGTAGAAGTTGGTAGACGACTAGAAAACCAACCATTCACATTATGATGGTTCAATCGTGTGACTTAGATGCCTAGAAATAGTCAAGCAGAATCATAACACCCTAGTAATGCAAGTCATGATGGATTCACCATCAAGAAGCCAACCATTTTTCTAGAAGGTGTGGAAGCAAAGCAGATTATTAGAAAGTGGTGTTATCCAGACGTCTCAAAAAGAAAAAGTGCCATGAGCCATTCGAAGTTTAGAAACAAGCTAAATAAGTTCAAATGATCTTCAACTCTATAACTCAAAACCTTCTGCCCCTTACAAAGCACAAGATTTAGATTACAGAATACCAGCAAATTTGAAGGGGACATATCTCTGCAGAGCATAAAAGAAATCCTACACATGTGCCAAAGAAGTAGGGATGGCACTCAAGGACAATGAAGCATTAACCAAAAGTTCTAACCGGTTTTGCAATTTCCTAGTTTACAGCGTGCCCTACCTGGTCCCATTAAATCTTTTTTTTTATTGCTGCTCCATTTGATAGTTCTTCTTTCAGTTTTAACAATGACTAGATTAGCATTTTCCTAGTTTACAGCGTGCACTGTCCTGGTCCCATTTAATCTTTTTTTTTTGTTTGTAAACTTTTCTTTCCAGATTACAGTGTTGCTCTATTTGATAGTTTATAACTTTTTGCAATTTTAACAAAGTTCAGAAAACAAAAATCAATGTTACCAGAGAATTCAGGAAAATTCCAACACAAATTTAATTTAATATAAGTATTATAATAGTATGACTGAGAAAAGCAGAACTTATAAGTTACAAATAATGATCCTTGATTACTACTCCCTCTGTCCACTTTTATTTGTCATGTTACGCTTTTCGAAAGTCAATTTGACTAATTTTTAAAGTTAAATTAGATTACGTTAATTCGATATTTTTTTTAAAAAAATTAGATATTCAAAAACTATAGGAAAAGTACTATAAGTTGCAATTTTTTGCATATCAATATGATGAAAATATACATCGTAAAATGTTGGTCAAAGTTCTTATTGTTTGACTCTAAAAAAGGAAACCATGACAATTAATTGTGGACGGAGGGAGTAAATCATGTCCCCACCAGGAACTAACTAATAGAATAAAGAGAGAACAAAAAAAGGAGTTCAAGAATTCAAGCATTAAGTTATCATCTCTCATTTTAAAACCAACAAAGAAAATAACAATGTTCATGTAAAAACACCATTTTCACGAATAAGGTAAAAAAAAATATATGATATAACTAGAAAATAACGGAAGCAAGCAGTAACCATGGTAAAAATAAAACGGTGGCATATTAGTTGGTTAAGTAGATTCGCCTTTTGATCAATCAAAATCCCTTCCTAAACTGTACAAGCTTTTTCTTCCAAAGCATACAAATCTCTTAGGTCTCATCCTCCCGTACCCGTCGCTGCCCGGCCTCCCTCTGTCCCATTATATGTGATGGTGTTTGGCTATGCATGAAGTTAAAGAAAGACGGACTATTGAAACTTGTGGTCTAAAAGACTAAAGCAAGTCATTAGACTATGTTTGGCTATAAATCCTCTTATTATTAAGGGTAGGGCTGTTCATGGTTATGGTTAAAAAATCAAACCGATTAAAAAAACCGATATTTGGTTGGGTTTGATTAGGTTTGGTTTTAAATTTTGAAAACCGATATTATTTGGTTTGGTTTTACTTAAAAAAACCGCAAAAATAACCAAACTGAACCGATAAATTAGATATATAAATTTTATAATTATTTAAATATTATTCATAAATAAAATATAAATATTTTGTTAAATTTTATTTTACTTAAGTCTTTAATTTTACAATTTTCTCAAGCCCAACACTTTAGCCCAACTATAACAATCCCAAGTCCAAGTCCATCAAAATCCATTTTAGTCTTTACCTACCCTACTTCACATAAAATAATCACACTTTCTCTTAATTGAAACACTTTGTTCGTGTAATGATAACTCTAGTATTGCTTATTGAACCGACAATAGCTTTTCTGTGGATTGTTCATGTGCTAGGTGTTTGTGTCTATCGACGTAAGTCCTCAAAAAAATTACTATTACTTTCAAATCGAATAAACTAGAAAAATTGAACCAAACCGACAATAACCAAACCGACGGTTATTTTTTTCGTTTGGTTTGGTTTGATTTTAGAAATTTAAAAAACTGACTAGATTGATTTGATTTTGATTTTAATCAATAATCGATCCAAACCGAACCACGAACACCCCTAATTAAGGGTATAATTAGAAGTTTAAAGTTTAATCATTTCTAAATGTAAAAAAGGTGTCAATTATTTTTGGCATTGGCCGGAAGGATAGTGTGCCACGTAAAATGGGATAGAGGAGATACTGTTTTGTTGTTTTCTTTATTTTCTCTCTTCAAGGGTTTCAAGTTTTTAACAACATACCCAATATAGTCCAACAAAGTGGGGTCTGGAGTTTCAAGTTTTTGATTGTTCAAAAATAAAGCTAGAGTCTGTAACGAGCCTACCCTTGCCTTGCGTGCACTATAGCTCAAAATTTTGGTGGAAATGCCCCATCCTGCCATGTTTAAAAGCCCACCTACCTCGTCCCGTTAAACCTCCCCCTCCCAGTCCCTACAAGAAGTGGCTTCAAGATATCAAATTTGCTTTAGATCTGGGGGCTTAAGAGTGCTTTGCATGAATGGTTTCGTACATGCATCAAATGTGGTTTACTATTGTTTTCAATGAATTAAGTCTTCATGCCAATAGGGTAAACATATGAAAGCAAAGAGAGTTGATAATTTTACCTGCTCAGCAGCTCGGCCACCAAGAGTCATGCAAGTCATATCGAACAGTTGTTCTTTAGTCATTAAAAGGTTCTCACTAGGAACATACTGAGCAAATCCAAGGGCTGCTGTACCACGGGGAACAATTGTCACTTTAAGCAATGGCTCTGCATGTTCCAAAAACCAACCAGTAACAGCATGCCCAGCTTCGTGATAGGCAACTGTCCGCCTTTCCAGCTTACTTATGACCTGCCGAAACCACAAATTATATTATTACATATACAATAGATCCAGTGTGATCTCACAAGTGGGGTCTGGACAGGGTAGTGTACGCAGACCTTACCCCTACCTCGTACTAGTAGAGAGACTGTTTCCTAAAGACCCTAGGCTCAAATGCAGCAAATCAAAATTATTACGAATTAGTTGACGTGAAGGAAACACGTCAACTAATAAGGAAAACAGTACAAAACATGCAGAAAATTCAGGAAAAAAGAGCAGTAACAACAGCAAAATATTCGTTCCATTTGCAAGTCCTTACTAAAATTTAAAGATTGCATGCCAGCAATTTTCAAAAGCATCTCAAGAAATGTTGATCCAAAGCATACATCACTCAGGTTGACATTCACCAAAGTTCCCTTTTTATATTAAGTAAAAAGAAAAGACACTGAAGCAAAAGGAAAGAACAAGAATCATCTAATGTCATCAACAAGTAGGTAAAAAGGTGTCGAAGCAAAGAATATCATGCGTGAAACCCACTGTCTGCTTATGCCACTGGTGATGAACTCACTATGGCTATTCAATGTCATACTCATTTTTCCTTACTGCATACGCAGCTAAACGAAGCCCGAGTCTTTATTTGTCAAATCCCAACCCCCTTATTAGTAACCCAAGTAAAGGCCAACTTTTTCAGAGGGGTGGGCAGGGGTAGGAGACAAACAGAAGGTTACAATAACCAGGGACCATACCACACAAAGTAGCTCATAGAGTCCTTGGGTCTAGCATCAAATGACAAAAAGCTCAATTAATATAGACAAGATTTCAAACTCAATTGGCTCCAAAACAGTTCAAACGCATTGGATGACAGAATATTCAGAAGAAGTACTACTCTAGAATCCCCCCCCCCCCCCCCCAAAAAAAAATAAAAATAAATAATATAGAACTTGTAATATTTATTTGGTGCACACGAACTAATTTAAGTCCTAATTACCCCACCCCCCCTGAATGCGGCATTTCGATAGTCTAGACCACTTCAAATGATTGGACCTCAGTTGAGTGTTAAGACACACTATCCATGTTGGAAATTAATCTGATGTGGCAGTAAACTTGGGCAAAAAAATATTTTGTCACCAAAATAGAAGAACAACAAAAAAACCAGAGAAAACAATTTTGAATAAAAATGAAAGGCTGGAAAAATGAAAAGGTCCATTTTAAACAAAAGAGACTCTTCACTCTCGTTTCTTTTCTTCAGATAAGTTTGTCTAACAATTAGAAGATTTTAGGGTTTCCTCTTCAACATTTTTTTTTATAACGGTGGTGTCCAGGCCAGCTTACGAGCGCCTCGACAAATTCCACAGACCGGGTAAGTCTATCCACCAAGGCTTGAATAGATGGGAGAAATCAACTGTTCTCAACCCACACCCCTTCACTGACCATTGGACCACACCCTTAGGTGCCTCCTTCAACATTTCTTCTTGAGATTTCCAATAATTATTCTCGGGCGAGTTGTGCATCAGTGAGAGGGTTCATATTCTGGGTTTTGAGGGTTGTATTAATGGTTAATTTCCAGTCAGTTGTGGGAAATCTCCCTTAAAAACAACTTGGATATCTGGTGTCTATTTTTGATGTTTATTTCTGGCGGATGTTAAGTTTTTATGCACTTTGGTGACTGTTTTGTTGAAGGAGATTGTGGATGTAGTTGTAAAAGCACTTTGATGGCAAATTACCAGTCCAGTTTAAACCTTCAATTGGTCTGTTTCTAGTCAATTTTTCTGGGTTAGAATTTAGCCCGTTTCTAACCAACTTTTCTTGGGTTTATTAGGCTATTTCCAGCCGATATTCTGAGTTTAGGCTGCAATTGTTCAGTTTCCAAAGACAAGCACAAATTATACACACACAACAAAACTAAGAAATGTTATCTAGAAAAGAAAGAGACCAAAAAATTGAAGAGGACCACTTTCTCTGCCAGGTGGCAGAGGCACTTCAGGGAGGTCGAGAATATCAAAATGCCAGGTTCAGAGGTGAGTTAGGACTAAAATTAGTTCCAGTAAGCACTGAAAAAAACGGTGACATGTTTAGGGGGATCCCTAGGTATTTTTCCAAATTTTAAAGTATCCTATGTTGTGCCACAGTGGTTTACCCCAAGCCTCCAGGAGACTGTTCACCAACCTCGCAATGCTCTTCTCATTACAGAAAGAAATCAATAGTGTGATTGAATTACAGTACAAATCCTAATATGAAGAAGTAAAAATATTTTATTCACACTAATCATAAAATAAAAGAGAAATTTACTTATTAAAAATTGAGACAATTTATCTAAGTTCAGATGGTGGAACATTGTATCAACATCCCAATTGCTCCCCAAGAAAAAAAAAGCAAACCTCTCCTACGAATACACTCATCTAAGCAAACCTCTCCTACAAATACACTCATCTAAGCAAACCTCTACTAAGCAGTAGATTTATAATGCTCCAGTACCTATGGATATTGGACCAATGCACTTTCAAGGATATGTTCAATGAATCCTATCATTATCATAATAACAAATGGCTTCCACAACCAAGATGCAGAAAAAGATGAACAGAACATCATAGAAAATGCTGCTGGTGTAACGCTGCAATTATGTTGTTATGGAAACATGGGATAGAAAAGTAGATAGTGGAGGGGGGAAAGTGAGAAGATCCAATACCTTATTCTTCTTCTCTAAACCACCAATCACCCTGTCTATCGCCGACTCAAAATGTTGCATGGTAATTATTGTACTCTCATTCCTAGCAGCTATTAGAGCAGCTTCATTACAAACATTTGCAATGTCTGCTCCAGCAAATCCTGGTGTTAGAGCAGCAAGTCTCTGTGAATAGAATGCTGCCTCGTGGTCAAGTTTCAACTTGTTGAGATAGATTCTGAAAATTTGTTCACGGCCTTTGATGTCTGGTTTATCAATGGTAATCTGGCGATCAAATCGACCAGGCCTTAACAAGGCTTTGTCTAATATATCAGGTCTATTTGTGCCAGCAAGTACAACTACACCAGATGTGGTTGCAAATCCATCCATTTCTACAAGCAGTTGATTTAAAGTACTTTCACGTTCATCATTTCCTCCAGCAAAGCCTCCCCGCCCTCTTGCTCGACCAATAGCATCAATCTCATCAATGAAAACTATACTAGGTGCAGATTGTCTTGCCTCCTGAAATAAGCTCCTAACTCTTGCTGGTCCAACACCAACAAACATCTCCATAAATTCTGACCCAGAAATCGAGAGAAAAGGTACACCAGATTCTCCTGCTGTAGCTTTAGCTAGAAGTGTCTTTCCGGTCCCAGGAGGACCCACTAGCAGAGCACCCTTAGGAATTTTGGCTCCCAACTGCTCGTATTTCTTGGGGTTCTTAAGAAAGTGGACAAATTCCATAATTTCTTGCTTAGCCTCGTCACATCCAGCCACATCCTTGAAGAAAACCTGTATCAAGAAAGTGCCAAAAACTTTCTAAGAAACTAATCAAGAAATATCATGGCATGTATCATTTTAAATTTTCTATTTCAACATACTGGTACTTTTGAAACTGCAGGAATAATATAAAGCAATTCGCACCTTATTCTTCGCATTTTTATCCGTCTTGGTGAAATTCGCTTTGCCAATATTAAATATTCCACGACCACCTTTCCCGCCAGAGCCTCCCACTCCTATGCCACCCTGCACTCTTCGTCCCATAAAATAAAGGACAGCTAGAATCAATATTGTTGGACCAAACCTCATCAGTTCTTGGAACCAATTCATTTCATTAACATATAACACAGGAACATAATTGTGAGGGTCTATTCCCAAGGTTTCTTGTGCTTCCTCAAGCTTCTCTTCAAATGACTCAACACTCCCAATGTTAAAATAGTATTTGTAGTAGCCCACGTTTCTTTTACCATCCGTACCACTCGTAGGACCTTGAATAGTGTCATTATCTGTTTGACTAATACCAGGTGCAGAACTCCTCACATAAACTTTGGCCACAGATTTGTTAGTAACAACAATTCGATCAACAAGACCAGGTTCAAGTAGATTGTTTTTGAATTCTTGGAAGCTAATCTGAAATTATACATAAAGCGTTAATAACCATGATAAGCTAAGAAAGATACAGAAGACAACCAACTAATGAAGATACGATAGAATTGCCACCCCTAGAAAATAAAAACCTGCTTAGTCACCAGACATCACTGAAAATATTTAATATACACAGAAGTCGCACTGCTTCAATAATTTCAAAGCCACACTAAAAGACGTTCTTCATCAACCACTTCAATTTTTACTTATTTTTATTGTTGTTAAAAATGTCAAGATAATCATTTTGAGTGAGGCAATATATAACCAATATGCAAGGACTTCAGGTGGGATGAAATAGAGTTGGTACTCAGGTTTCGTTTCTCACTTTTGTATGTTGCTTTAACAAGTATATAATCTTCTATCCACTGGAGTCATCACTAAACTTGTTGATGAGTTATTTCAGACTAAGTAAAAAGTTATAATGGAATGTAGCTGAGGTTAATTTGCTTATGTATTTCACTAATCGAATTCAATTAAATTCGTGCACTAATTCTTATTCTGGATGGATTTGTTTCTCTTCTTAGGTTTATGCTCTACTAAAGCAAATAGCACTCCATCTGGATTTGCATGTACAGGACAAAAAGGTAGTAATGTCTCTGAATAAAAAACATTGGAATGAAAAAAACATGAAATTGTCCATGAACCAGACCACGGTATAAGAACATAAATCTTTCAGTGATCAATCGGACCATGTAAATGACAGGCTCAAGTAATCCTATACCAATATACTACAAGTTATTCTATTTACTCATGCAGGTCGTCTTGGAGGGGGGCGGGAGAGAAGAAGTAACGGTTGCAGACCAGAAGAACAATTTTATATGAGAAGACTGTAACTCCATAGTAGAATTTTTTTAATAAATATCAAGTTATGCTAATTCAAATTTCTTATTGGGTTCATGGTGGATCTGCAATAAAGCAGCATCTCCATTGATCTCTAACAAGCTGAGGGAACCTTTTTCTCATTCATGGTTTTTGTGAAACCTTATGTGGAGTTCGGATTTTGTTTCTTCATGTTGGTTTCTCAAAAAACATTTATCAGGAGAAGAGCTTTTGAAAAAACAACTTTTAGAAAACAACTGCGTTTGAAATGTTTCTGGGGCAAATAGTTGTTCAGAAAACAATGAAAAACACCTGAAATCTGTTTGGTTCTTAGAAAACTTTCTGGCTTTATACAAAATCAATTTTTTTAACAACCCAAACAATATTATTATTTAAAATGTTATTTGAGATAAAAAAAATCCAATCAAATGCCATCCAAACCCAAAAAAATGCAAGTGATACCTTCCACAAACACTAATGCTGAATAGTAAAATTCATCACTTTGGTCTCCCTCAAAAATAAGTAGTATTAACTTTTGGACAGCTAAATCATTAAATCTTTCTTTTAATGAGAATTTTTGGGTAGCTATATCAACCAATCTTTTTTAAATGGCATTAGGTTTTTAAAAAATTACCGGACAACATTCCAAAAATAAAAACTAACACGCGTTTAGAAAGAAACAAAATCAAAGCAAATTATTTTGGTTTTGGAAACATCAGAAAATTGCATTTCGAACACCGATCCCAAAATCCGTTCTTCTAAACCAACTCACAATTTCTGTCTGTAAATTCCAATACCAACTCTCTAAAACTAATTCCTACCTTGATCACCCGCTATCCTAGAATCCTCTGTTACTACTAGAGTTAATTGTTTTCTCATTTCCCCTTCTTGTGAAAAGGCAAGCCATGATTACAAAGAGTTGGTCCTAACATAGATATCAACACGATAGCAATCAAGTTCACATTGAACTCACACTTCATAAGGCACTAAACTCATCCTCCCAGGAAGGGACTGAAACAATGAAAACTCAAAATGTAGATGTAAATGTCGATTAAGACTAACCTCCTTCTGCTCACGAGGAGAAAAAAGTGTCGATGACAGAATAAACCCAATAAATAGCAAGGGTGTGAGAATATTTTGATATTGCTTCATGAAGTTCTCCTGAGGGTTTCCTTGCTCACCTGTACTTTCCTCTGCCCAAAAAGAAACCAAAAAATAGTTTTTCACCATAGCCAGGCCAAAAGGGAACACAACATGAAACAAGAAAAGAATGTGGAGGTCTGCTATCAATAGTTACTTATCACTTGTTTCATACTCTATTATATAAAATGCAATGATATTACAGTTTTTAAACTTATATTAAGTGTATACTCTTGACCAACTAGAACCTCAGTACCAGAAACTTCCTTACACAAAGATTGCCTTCACATAAAGAGCCTGTTTGGACTGGCTTTTGGCTTATTTTTTTTTTTATCATTTTAGCCTAATTATAAGCTCTTAAAAACACTTAAAATAAGACAATCCAAACAGGCTCAAAGTCAACTGAATATCTTTGTGTCCACTAGAAGTGTTTAATTAGAGATCTTCAGTTCAACTATGCAAAATTAAGAGAACATACTGTCCCTTGATTTAAAATTTGAGTGTGCAAACTAATATTTAACCTAAACAAATATTTATTTTATTAATTTAACGAAAAATGGTCAAACAAGTGTACCTAACCTATTGGATATGTTTTATTATTACCCTTCGTTAACCTATTGGACCATAAGTATCCACCGTTATCTTGTGGTTCAAATATACTCCTGAACAATTAAAAAGGTACAAATAAGCCCTTTGAAGTAAAGGTGGAAACCAATCATGGTATAATTGGACTTTCTTAATTGCTTATGGATATATTTGAACCATTTCAGTTGTTCAGAGCATGCTTCAAATTATTTCATTTGCTGCAAAAAAAAAGAAATTGATGAAGTAATAAGAAATTTCATTGCAGCAAAATCTGTATATTGTATGTCATTTGTATACTTTATCCACTTTGCATAAGACGCAACCGCTGAAAAGTATGAAGTATAAGCTAATAAAATAATAATAGCATATCATGTATAATCTATTTTTTCCCGATTCCAGTGTTCTTACCAACTTGTTATAACTTGGACTATGCTTAGCTCTTTTCTCTAAACTAATTTTCCAACTATAGTATTCTTATTCATTGCTTCCCTTGTTAATTTATTCTTCATTAGCTTCAAATTGTAGGAGTTAAGTCAAAACAATCCTAAAAGCAACAGTTAATGCATTCCATTTATTGTATAGGGTTCAATGGTCGAGCTGTGTACCCTGCAAGTTGAAGGTATCCCTGTGGTGATCTCGTAGTTCCTAAGAGGTTGTGTTACTACCCTTTTAGTCTACCAACAGTTTTATGCATGGAAATTAAATCACTAGCTATTAATTATGTTTTTTCTGTTTTCCCGGTAAGAGGTCCTCTGTAACAGTGTTTTCCCTGTAGCAGTTGTTTTCTGTGTAGTAGTTACTAGTAGTAAGGAGGTTATTCCTCCACTTTCTCATTTCAGTAGTATAGGAAGTTATTTCCTTGTTTTTAGGTGGGTGGTTAATCACCAATGTTGTATTTTAAGTTATTTGAATTCAATGGAAAGATAAGCAGAAAATTAGCCAAGTTTTTGAGTACTTCAAACTCAATAGATCGCAGGTTCTCTCTTAACGAACCAACACCATAGGTAGAAAAAAGAGAACTTCAGATTTTATCTTGCAGCGTCCCATAACTAGATCCATAACCGAGGACCATAACAACTTGGTATCAGAAACGGGGGTTATGGGAGACCAAATTCAACATCAACTAGCACAATTAGTGAATTTGTTCCAAGAAGAACGTGCAGCCAATTCAGCCATACATGAAGCAACAAATGCTCGCTTGGATGCACTCACATAGGATTTAGTAAATTCTAAGGTTGATTCTGATTCAACTGAACATATCCGTCAGAATCGCGGTTGGAAGGGTAAAAATAGAGTGGCAGGGGGTCAGGATCAGAAACAGGTAGAAGTTTCATCATTCCTCGACATACAAATCTAGATTTCCCACGATTTAATGGCCAAGAGGACCTTTTGGGATGGTTGAACAGGTGTGAACACTTCTTTCGACACCAACAAACTCTAGAAGAAGAAAAGGTTGGACTTGCTTCTTTTCACTTGGAGGGCAATGCACAACTTTGATTTCTTCAATTAGAGACAGATCTGCCTCAACTGTCTTGGGATGACTTCAAACATCATTGTAACCTTCGTTTTGGGCCACCAATCAGAAGTCAGAAATTGGGAGAATTGGCTAAGCTACACCAGATCGGGTCTGTGGCAGATTACTAAGAAACATTTGAGCAGTTAATTTTGCGGGCTGGTACACTTATGCAGTCACAAAAAATTGAACTTTATATCAATGGTCTTTGATTATATAGCAATTGAGGTTGAGTTGCATAATCCTCCAGATTTGGCTATGGCGATGAGTTTATCCCGACTTTATGAACGCAAGGAACAACCCATTTGTTCGCAATTGTTAGATGCTTGCAAATCAAAGACAACAGATTTCTCACCTCAACATGTCAAATTTGTGAAGAAACTGACCAGATCTGAAATGGAGGAAAGACGACTTAAGGGACTTTGTTTCAACTGTGATGAACCATTCACTCGATGTCATCAGTGCAAGAAGTTATTCTGGATTGATTTCATTAACGATGAAGAAGAATTACTTTCCACACTTAGCGCTTGAGGACAAGCGCGGTTTGAAGGAGGGGAGTAATGTTAGTACCCTTTGAGTATACCAACAGTTTTATGCATGGAAATTAAATCAGTAGCTATTAATTATGTTTTTCTGTTTTCTCTGTAATAGGTCCGCTGTAACCGTGTTTCCCCTTTAGCTGTTTTCTGTGTAGTAGTTATTAGCAGTAAGGAGGTTATTCCTCCACTTTCTCATTTTAGTAGTAGTAGGAAGTTATTTCCTTGTTATTAGGTGGGTGGTTAATCACCAATGTTGTATTTAAGTTATTTGAATTCAATGGAAAATAAGCAGAAAATTAGCCAAGTTTTTTAGTACTTCAAATTCAAGAGATCGCAGGTTCTCTCTTAACGAACCAGCACCATAGGTAGAAAAAAGAAAACTTCAGATTTTTTTTTTTTGAGAAAGTTAACTGGTATTATAAACAGAAGGAAGTACACCAATAGTGTGCTCCTAAGTAGTTACATCAAAAATATGAAGGAACATCCAAAACAAATCTATCACCTATATCCATTATAGACTATCTAAAAACAGAGTGATGTCCCCTATATCCTTAGGTACAGATTGAATACACCAAAAGTAGAATGTTGCTAGACAGTTCATCTTCATACTTTGGAAGGAAATGCTTTTGTTCTCAAAACATCTCTGATTTCTCTCCTTCCAAATTGTCCACCAGATGCATGCAGGGACAATCTTCCATCTCTCCTTGTGTCCTGATTGATTTCCATCCCTATTCCAACATGCTAGAGCTTCTACAGTATGTCTTGGCATGGCCCATCTAATACCCCTGAGATTAATGAACCATTGCCATAATTTTTCAGTCACTTTACAGTGTAAAAAAAGATGGTTTACTGTCTCTGTTTCAGCTTCACAAAAAAAACATCTGGAGCATAACTGCCTTCCCCTTTTCATAAGGTTGTCCTGAGTCAGAACTGCTTGATGTGCAACTAGCCAGGTGAAACAAGCCACCTTATGAGGTATCTTCCCCTTCCAGATCATCTTCCATGGCCAACCTTCCTTAGTTTCAGTTGAGATATCCAGTAGCTTGTATGCTGATTTCACCTTGAACTTGCCATCTTTATCCATCTTCCACAACAATCTATCTTCCTCAAAATTAAGGCTCTTAGCTTGTTCCAAAGTATTGTAGAATTGGATCATTCTCTCCACTTCCCAGTCATTGAGGAATCTTCTGAAGGACAGATTCCAGCCTTGTGCATTTTTGATCTGTGAAATTGTAGCTAGCTTCTGTTGATTAAGATTATAAATGTCCGGAAACTGTTGCCTTAAAGGTGTTTGCCCCACCCATACATCATTCCAGAACAAGGTCTTTCTGCCATTGCCCACTTTGATCACAGTATTACCCCACATTTTTGGCCATTGATTTCTGATAGTTCTCCATAGTCCCATTTCATAAGGAATTTTAACTTCCTGAGTAGTCCATGGTCCTTCCCTACCATATCTTGCAATGATGATGTCCTTCCACAGGCCCTGCTCATCTGCTGCCAGTCTCCATAGCCATTTTAACAGAAGACTCTTGTTTTGTGCTTTCAAGTTCTTTATTCCTAGACCTCCTTCTTTTTTGTTGGTTATAGCAATCTCCCACTTGATCAAGTGATGCTTCTTCCCCCTTCACCATTACCTTGCCAAAGAAAGTTTCTTCTGATAGCATCCAACTTTTTGATGATCTTTCCATGAATTGGAAAAAGGGACATCATGTAAGTTGGCATGGCATCAAGAACACTATTGATAAGGGTGACTCTGCCACCCAAAGATAAATATTGACTTCTCCAGTTAACTAGCTTCTTTTCACACTTTTCCACCACAGAGTTCCATATGTTCATGGACTTACTCTTAGCTCCCAGAGGCATTCCGAGATAGGTGGTGGGAAGTTCCCCTATCTTACCACCTAAAATATCTGCCAAAGTACTAATCTCTGGGACTTCATTCACAGGGTAGATAAAACTCTTTCCCCAATTTATATGAAGTCCAGAAACTGCTTCAAACAATATGAAGATAACCCTTAGATGCTTTAGTTGTTCCTTCTCTGCATCACAAAATACCAAAGTATCATCAGCATATTGTAAATGGGATATAGAACTTCCCAGAGAGTTTTCTTCATTCACAATGAAACCCCTTATTCTATTGTTCACCTGAGCACTCTTCAGCATATCACTTAAACCTTCCATGGCCAAGATGAAGAGAAAAGGAGATAGGGGGTCTCCTTGTCTCAATCCTCTCTCGGAAGGAAAGAAACCAGTTGGGGAGCCGTTGATCAAAACTGAGAACTTCACTGTAGTCATACAGAATCTCATCCATTTTATTCAGGTGTTGCCAAAACCCATCATCCTTAATGTTGTCCACATATGTTCCCAATTTAAGTGATCATAAGCTTTTTCTATATCTAGCTTGCATAGAATTCCGGGAACTTTGGATCTGTATCTCATGTCCACACATTCATTAGCCACCAAGATTGCATCCATGATTTGCCTGCCCTTTATGAATGCCATTTGTTGCTCATCTACTAGCTTTGGCATAACTTTCTTGAGTCTCTCTGTTAAAACCTTTGAAATGATTTTGTAGATACTTCCAATCAAGCTGATTGGCCTGAAATCTTTCAATTCAGTTGCACCCACCTTTTTGGGAATCAAGGCTATGAAAGTGGCATTGAAACTTTTTTCGAAGTAGCTCTGATCATGAAAATTCTGAATGGCAGCCACCACTTCCTGTTTTACCTCTTCCCAACATTGTTTGAAGAAAGCCATTGTGAAACCATCAAGGCCTGGTGCCTTATCCCCTGCACATGAAAACACACAATTTTTAATCTCCTGTTCTTCAAATTGGCCTTGCAGAGCTGCATTGTCTACTTCACTGATCCTAGATTGAACTCTAGGATTGAGCTTGGGTCTCCACACTTCTGTCTCAGTGTATAGTTTTTGGTAGAAAGTAATAACTTCATCTCTGATCTCAGCTGGTTCAATCACACTGGAGCCATTGATGATCAGTTTGTCAATATTGTTATATCTCTTATGGCAGTTAGCAGTTCTATGGAAGAACTTTGAGTTCCTGTCCCCTTCTTTGAGCCATAGGGCCCTAGATCTTTGCCTCCAGGCCACTTCTTCTCTCTTGGCATTTTCTTCAAACTCCACTGTCAACACTGCTCTTAAATAGGACTCATCATCAGATAGAATTCTCTGGTCTTGTATCAAGTCCAGCTCAGCTAGCTGGTTAAGGATGCTCTGTTTTTGCATACCTAGGTTGCCATGTACTGTTTTGCTCCACTCTTTCAACTTATCTTTCAGTAATCTCAACTTGCAGGCCAAGATATAATCCGGCCTTCCCACATAAATTACAGAATTCCACCATTCTTTAACTCTTTCATTAAAGTCTTTAGTCTGCAGCCACCAATTCTCAAATTTAAAAAAGGAATTTGATCTCTCCCAGTTGCCACACTCCAACAATAGTGGGTTATGGTCAGAAGTTACTCTAGGTAAGATTGATTGTTTAATCTTTCTAAAGGCTACTTCCCACTCTTCAGATATCAGAAATCTATCTAATCTTGCTGCAATATCATATCCATCCCCTCTCCTCCATGTGAATCTGCCACCTACAAGTGGTAAATCTTGTAATTCCATGTCCTCCATAAATTCAGAAAATTCTTCCATCTCCCTATTGAATTTGTTGCAGTTTTTCTTCTCAGATGGGAACCTCACTACATTAAAATCCCCAGCCACCACCCAAGGTCCATTAAATAGACCCCTCACTGCCCCCAACTCTCCCCATACTTCTTCTTTTTCTTCTCTATTATTTGGAGCATAAACACCAGAAAAATGCCATCCTAAGTCTTGTGTCTTCCCTGTGAACTTACAAGTGATGCTGTAAGCCCCTACTTCACATACTTCCCCCTCCCAAAACTTCAGATTTTATCTTGCAGCGTCCCATAACTAGATCCATAACCGGGGACCATAACAGGTTGAGATGATGGTGTGCCGCATTATGCTTGAAGGGTTGAAAGATTTATAACATATATGCACGCAATTGTGACAAAAGTTTCAGTTGATTAAATCCATTTAGTCTATCATTGTATCCTAGATCTTGGTACTTTAATCTTACTAGAGCAATTTTATTTTAGAGAGACATGATATGCTAATATTGTTTTTATAGCTTATACTCCTTGATATTTTAAAAGAGTTATGTCTTATGCCAAGTAGATAAAGTATACAAATTTAGCAGCAAATGAATGGCTTCTGCCATTAGTGCTAGGAGTATATTTGGACCTTTCTAAAAGCCGCTGCCAACCTTTTAAAAGACATTTGATTTATCAAGTCATTGACTAAACTTTTATGATTGCAATAGATCACAAATAAAGGGAAGAGAAATTATGAGTGGTCCAAACTTAAGTTCTGGAAAACATTTGTGTTAGGATACTGAGAAAAACTATTCGCAGATAAGGAGGAAAGAATGAAAAAAAAAAAAAAAGGAAACTCACACGATATCATACTTAATCAGATTATCAATGATGTAGATTAGATCATTTATTTTCCGGAAGTAAATTTTGGAGCTAACCCTGATTAATTTCTAGATGATATTTAACTGCAAGCTTTTAAAAGATTGTTTATTTAACATACAACCAACTAGGCTATAAAATATCTACTCGCGACATGTCTAACTATATGACTAGAGGTATCCACTTACTGCTCACTGTTCCTTTCACAGTTTAGTAATTTATGCCACGTCAAGAAGTGGTATATACAAAAGTATCATTAAATTTCTCTTCTCAACAGCAATAACAAATACAATCCTATCTCTCCGTAAATAGAGGATTATCTGTGAAACCCTCTTAGATTACATAAATCAGTGTTTTTAAAAGCGCTAAGCACAAAAGAGAGTACCATAACAATCAAGAGCAAAAAGATCCATGTGGTTTAAAGTTAGTGAAGTTCAGTGCATGCCTCTTTGAAATGAAGCACAAAATTAGCAGAAAACTAAAAATACCAAATACATATGAATTAGTTTTGAAGAGAGAACTATAACATTCAAAATGACGTTGAAAAAATAACTTTGGCATACAATATACAATAGTGTTGATATCAATCCAATTCCTTAAAGTTGAGATTAAAATAACCAACAGGATGCTATTATTTGAAGTCCTCGCTTCTCAAAGCGCATGACTTCACCCATGAAGTGATAACTTTTTGATTCACATCACTTCAATCAATGGCATTTACTAACACTGACATAAATATATCAGACATTTTGCACTGTCAAATTAAGCCCAGTAGACAGTTTTAAAGTGAGAATTGCTATTGAAGACATCCAATTCCCAGTACAATCTTAGACTCATAGCGAAGTGTGTAATCTTAACCTCCAAGAAACTTTACCATAAACTTCCATACACAAAGCTTAACTTAACACTAAGAAGGTTTCAATCCATGAACTGCGTAGGCAGTGTACAGTCTGTAAAGACAATGAACCACACAAGGCATACTGCAGAATATCTATGTCTACTTCTACCCATTCAACTTAAGCAAGTAAGCCATATTCCCCTTGTTATTCCCATCTCTATGCGGAGTAGTATAAATGATTTGATCGCTATAATCCAACTCTATCCCCGATGTGCATTTCCATCATAGTTCATGGATAAGTATCCTCATCTCCTAACATTTCAAATAGTAGAAATGATCTAGATCTCTAACTAATTCATTAAAAGTTTTTCAGAAAGTTCTAACACCATGCTTCTAGTAATCAGAAAGTTATGCTTGATCATATGAACATACTTTATAAAAAGTAAACTCAGCTCAAACTGTCCCCTATATCTACAGATTCTAGTAAAGCCAATAACTTTTATCATAAATAATTTTACATCATCCTATGTTACAGAACACCAAATGTAACCGATTAACACACTGCATACCTTTACCCGATTCCGCCTTTTGATTGTTCCCTTTCGGGACTTCTTTCTTGTTCTTTGGGTAATAGTTCTCATAATCTACAAAATCAAAACACAGCAATCAGAATCCATCACCATAATTCAAATCAACCAAAAACAAACACCGCGTAAATAATTATTCTCACTACTTTTCTTTGACCCTTGGCTGCAAAAAAACCTCCTGAGTCTCGGGTTTGTACAAAGTTTATCAATTTCAGACAAATACGCCCTTTGCAAAGCCGCCTTATTGACACCATGCTTTCCAGCTCCAATGGATGTTAAATAACTTCTCACAAAACCTAATCCGCCATTAACGCGTGTAATGCACGCATTACTTGATGCTACTTCATCCAAAATCGCATACCTCACACCATGACCACCAGAAATCAATGCCTGTGCTCAATGAAAAAGAAAACCTATCATATCAACCCAAAAAAAAACCAAAAAAATCAAAAAAATAAACATTTGTATTAATAATACTCCGCTTACTTTATTGATCGTCGAGCGACAGCGATTAATACGTGAAAGAATCATCTTATTGAGGATCCAAACATGAATTTCTGCAGAATTATCAAATCCCTAAAATTGATATTGAAAAGTTTTTTTTTTCAAGCAATCAATTGAATTAATTTCAGATAGCTAAGTTTGAAAAGGATAAAAAGAAAATCAAAGAAGATCACAATAGCTAAAAAGAGGAAGTGGAACAACAAATTAGAGAAAACCGACTCGGACTCTATTACTTGGTCGATTATGGACCGGTCATTTATGGGCTTTGTGTTGCTTAGGGCCCGTTTAAACATATTTATTAATTTGAAATTTATTTATTTATTTATTTTAGCTATAATTGATTTGAAATCATGTTTATTTGAGTTTCAAATTTTGTTTAAAAATATAATTGAGATTTTAAGTTGTATAATTTGTAAAAATTATTCAAACTTCTTCCATTCTTAAATAGTTTTGCCATACAAACTATCTATTCTTTTATATAGTCATTTCATATTAGTACACATAAGTTATTCACATTGAATATGATTTTTTCTAATTTAAAATTATAGGTCATTTTATTTTATTTTGGATAAATATAAATTTATGATTTATGTTTTATATGTAAAAATAAAATAAAATCACAACTTGAAACTTGAAATTCTATTTTATTTTATTTTTTAGAATTTGAAATTCAAAATCATAATTTAATATTGAAATTAAACTTTACTCCCCTATTATAAAATGAAATATTAATTTTAAATTAAAACTTCAAATTTGAGCCTCACACCTATGACCAAATGCCTACTTTTATTTTATATGTTATAAACAAGACTTTACTTTTCATTTGTATGCTACCAAGATTGGGGTCAACCCTTACCTTCTTCTCCAAGCAAATGAAGAATCTTCCTTCAAATTTTATATATATATATATATATATATTACTATATTATTACTATATAAGAAGAGGGAATAACTACTATATAAGAAGTCAACATGTGGTCCAATAAGAAGAGGGAATAACCAATATATTTATAAAAAGAAATGACATATAAAATGAAATGGAGAGAGTATTAGTTTTTGAAAATGGAAAAGGACAAAACACATATAAAATTAAAAGACATATAAAAAAAAGTTGATTTAACTCTCAAACATAAAAAGTAACATATGTTATTAAAAACTTTAATAAAAAGTACTATAATTTACAATAAATAATAACTTAAAATATCTACAAGACAACAAAAAAAGACTAATTTTTGTACTGCTTGTGTCACATAAATTAGGATTCGGATGATTTTAAAATTTTAATTTTGGTTATACATTATAAAATAGCCGAAAAATTGAATGATATAATTTTTTTAAAAATAACCGAATGAATCGTCCTATCGATAACCCTAATGTTACTTCTACTCTGTTTATTTTTATTTAAATTTAGAAAGATATGCTTCATTTATACCCTCAATCTTATCGCTACATTTATTTGCTATTTAAAATTGAAATTAAAAAGACAAATGACAAATAAGTTTCTATATTAGCTCACTTATGAGCAAAATATATTATAACAATCTTTACTAATTTTATAACAATACATAAACTATACTCCCTCCGTCCCATATTAGATGGGCACTTCCAACTTTACACGGTGATTAAGAAATCATTAATACATTGGAAGACTTCACCATTTTGCCCTTTGTTTATATCAATGCACATTGAAATGAGTTACAAAAAATACACATACAATATAGGAATGGTCATATTAATTGTAGGGGTAAAATGGAAAAGAATTAATTAATTCTATCCTAATTTAATAAGTGCTCAAATAATATGAAAAAAATATTTTTAGTAAGATTCTCATCTAATATGGGACGGAGAGAGTAACAATATAACTTTATTAATGTTGGGCCCGGGCAGCGCCCGGGCTTTCTTTACTAGTATATATATATATATAATAATAAATAAATAAAAAAGGGCACATGCTAATAAAGGGAAAAGAAAATGAAAAATTGAAGTTTTCTTCCTTTTTTTTCATTTTTACTAGTAAAATGTATGTGCTTTAAACGTATATATTACATTAATAAATAATAAAAAGAAAATTATTGTATGTAGTAGGTGTAATTTTTTAAGAGTAATAAACATAAGTAGTAATTTGATAAAGGTAATAACTAATAAGTAATAATTAATCTACTATCACGAATTAACATTTCATGATCTTCTAGATGGTTGTATTAGCAAGTCAAGTAAATTGACAGAGAAAATACATAAATCGATTATGTGATCATCTAATTGTCTCAATGTTATATGCAGCTAAAGTTTTATTGCAATGGCATGACTACTTTTAGAATAAAATGTGAATGAAAGACAATTTATATGCATTTTAAGTAAGAAAACATTTTTTAAAAGATGAAAAAGAGGAGGTATAGTTTCACCTGAACATGTTATGATACAAAATGTGTTTTAAGAGGGTATTTAGCTTGGACTTTGTAAAATAAGTGTATATAAAATACATTCAACATGAATTAAAATATAAAACCTGATGTCTTTTAATTTAGGAACTAAAAACTATTCACAGGAATTTATCTTTCCATTAGTTTTAATATTAGAATGTTAAAATAGATTATTCATAAGTTTAATAACGTCAATTATTACCGTACAGAGAGCGGTCAATTCACGTAGTTCCTTAAAAATTCAAAGGTGTGGCATGGATTTACCTTTAAAATTAAAAGTTTGAAAAATTGTTTAATTTCTTCATGTATTTATTATATTGAGAACTTTTGGTTAATCCATATATGTTTTGCTTGCTATATTATGCCATACATTGAACAAAATAAAGGTAGCAAACAATTATGTGTATACTCGAAGATCTTTGGGTGGGGTGATAGTATTTCATACAAATTTTATAATGAGTTTTAAAAATATATACGTGTTATGTATTTTTCATTTCCCCCCATCAATAGTTTCATCGCGTTTCAATAGTAATTTTTTCATAGTCCACGAGAATATCAGTACTAACTATCATAATTTATGTAGAGATATACAATGATTACGATCTCCTCATTTTTTATATATATATTTATTATTAATTAACGTAACAAACAAGTGACCATAATTTTATGATATGAAGTATGTGAAGGGGCTTTAAAAACGTATGTTATTTTAGCTACAAAAAAGGCTTTAGAAGAGTTGTTACCTAGTGTGTGCTAGCTACTACCTAGATCACTTATTTTATTTTATTTTATGATATGAAGTAATTTTATTTTCTTTGGTTGTTGTTTATTTAGATCTCCATTTGAACTTAAGGTTCTTACTAAAGAGACTTTACATAACTTAATTTGTAGTAACACTCTTATTTGTCAAAACAATCTTGCATTATAGTCATTTCTGTATGTAATAATGCATAATATTAATTAAATAAATCTTACTTCTAAAAAAGATGAAAGGTTCTTACCTTCGTTCTAAAATCTATTATAGAAAATACACTTAGCAACACTTACGTAAACTTCATATATACTACACTCATATTGCCTAATTAATATTTACTCGAGTTCTCAAATCATCTAGTTTAAGTTTAATCACAAAACAAGCATACTATCATCCACTAGAAGGAAAAAATCATATATTGTGATATGCCAAAATAGAATAAAAGAATATCCAAATACATATACAGTATACACTCAACTCAAATGAATACATTTTGATCATTCATCCCAAAAATCTACTTGAACAAGGAATTACTCGGGTTCGAGTCCCCTTGGATACGGAAGTCACCTTTGTTAGGAAGCGCTTTACCCTTAATGTGAAACTTTCTGAGGCGAATTCCAATTTAGTCTGACTGTGAATCCTACTAAATACCGGGTGAAAATTTTTAAAAAATAAATAAAGAATCACATGGGCCTAAGGTTTGTCGAATCCAAATTTAGTTAAGAGAATGATTTTCCAACTAGGCCCATCTTTGTCAATCCTAATTCCTATATGCATCATTCTAGTTTAATCTTTTTTGGAAAAGCATAAATTCTCCACTAAACTTGTCACGAAATGTTAGTTACACACTTATACTATTGTAACGATCTATTACACACCTAAATTACTTAAAAGTGAATTTATTTCAATCTTGACACACATATGATCGGTCACATGATGAGAAAGTGTTTCACACTCGCGCCATTTCTTCACCGTGTCCCTGCCACATCAATAATTACGTCAGATTTTTAAAAAAAAAATCTATGTCACCCAATTTCTTCTTTCATAATACACCATCAAAAATCCACCATTAAATCACTACCATAGTTGCTATTATCATCAAATTCACTTCAACACCACCATAGATTTCACCACCCATAATCAAATTCACCACTGGAATCTTCCCACAACCATTGGCCATTGTCATCATAAAAAATCGATTACAAACATCATAAATTTAACTAAATTCACTATCGGAACCATATCACTATCATTGAAATTCATCACAATCATAACCATAAATTCACCATCCACATCAAAATCACGAGTGTCATTGTCATTATCGAAATTAAAAGTCATACCAACACTAATTTTTCACCCATCACCAAACCCACCACAAAAAATTATCACAATATACAAATTTCATTCAAGCTCAGAGAGCAGAATTGTGAAAACTTGCAATATTTATTTGCAAAGATTTTAGTCAGACAATTGAAAAACTAGTGCTCAATTTACTATTACTGATTTTGAAAAAAAAAATCTAGAGAGAATTTTTCTGAGAGAGAAGAAAGATCTATGAACATACATTAAAAAATTGAATTTTGTGCAAAAATCCAGAAACTTTTTACACAAAAAAAGCAAGATCTGAAAATCTTCATATTTCAAATGCTCACAATCAACAAAAAAGCACAAAAATAAATTGAATAATTCGTTCTTGACTTGATGAATTTGATGTGAGAATAGTAAGGATTGACCAATTTTAGATGTCTCGCCGGATTTTTTTTCCGAACAGTGAACCTAATTAATTGAATAACTTCGCGATCTTTGCGATGAATTTCTATCCCGCAATGTTGTTTTCTATTTTTCTCTTGAAAATTTATTATGAAAAAAATTATTTTTCATATTAGTCCTAGCTTAAAGAGTGTTTGTGATAAGAAAAAAATGTAGCAAGAAGAAAGGTAGGGTAACACGAAGAGAAGGGTGGGGTGGGAAGAAATTTACTGTTTTTTTTTTACTCAAACGCGTTTTTTTTTATTTAATCTTATTTCCATGTCAGCTTTGAGAGTGGTATTAAATTCACTTTTGAATAGTATAAGCGTGTAATAGGTCGGCTCAATAGTTTAAGCGTGTAACTGACTTTTCGATACAACTTCAAGGATGAATTTATGTCTTTTCTCTTCTTCTTTTTTTATTTTCTACCCGATGTCTGATATTGTATTAGACAGAGTACAATTTTTTTGTGAAAATAGAAACTTTTGTTGTAATTTGCAAACTCAATAATTACTATACACTTGACTTCAATGTTCAAAATCGAAGGGATACTGTTGACTTGCAAATTTTTATAATCTTCAAAGTTGACTATGCTTCAGAGTTGAATGAATCTTCATGTAGTATTCATTCTAGGTTTCGGTAGGAAAACAATAGACATTGGTTGTTTGATTAAAATAGGATAAAAGATAAAAGTTTCTAAATTATCTATTTTGTGTTTGATTATAGATTAATTAGTTTTCAAATGGTGGGATTAACTATCTTATATAGAAGGTGAAATAGTTATGAAATATATATCCCAATTCATAAAAATACTTTTATTTATCCTATTGTGCTAACCGACTGATTCATTGACCATATTTTATAAGAATCATCGAATCAATAGCAATAAGCGCGGTTTGAAGGGACTCATATACAGAATAACACAAAATAATATTCAGGGCGGGAGGTTAAATTAATCGAATTTTAGAAGCTGAAATTTCATCTCTACCATCAACCGAGACCCAAATAAGCCTCACTCACAAATATCTGAGCAATTCTTCCCGTTATTTTTACACAATTTCCTTCTTACTATGTACTATCTTTCAAAAAGTGATTAAAAATTGTGTTTTATATTATCTAATTTTACAAAAAAAATCAATCTAAAACTAGAAAATCATAGGAATATATCTATATATGTAGTAGAATTGAATCGCAAGTTGATATGTTAGCTCATCTAGAGATGACAATAGAGCGGGGCGCACGGGCTAAGCCTTAACCCACCTAGTTTTCAACGTACTTTTATGTGTTCCAATTCGTCCTGCTCCGCCCCACCCTGCCCTAGCATAAATTTAATTTCGTCACTTTTAAAATATGATGAAGGACAGGTTTTAGTTATAATTGAATTATTTTTCATATTTTTATTTGAATAGCACAAATAAATACTATTAATTTATTTACAAATCTTGTATACAGTATCTCAACTTTGCTAACCTTTAATTAATAAGTATAGAACATATCCTATATTTAACTTTACATAAGCAAAAAACTAACAAAAACTTAAGATAAAAAATACTTTCAAATATAACAGTAATAATATATTAAGCTTTCAATTCTGTTTCGCAGAAACCTTTTCAATATGGTTTTTTGAATAACTTTTATCGTGAGATTTTAGTTTTTTTTAGCTTTGGTTTTGGTTGACCCATAACCCGCCATGCATTAGTGTTTTAAAAAAAATATATCAACTCACCCCGCGCCGGCGCCTTCGCGCATGTCCTTAGACCCATCCCACTCGGTATAGTGTTGGCAAACATAATTTCCAAAAGTTTCACAATTGGATGTCAATAATACCTTCTTACATGGTTCATTAGAGGAGGAAGTTTTCATGAAGGTCAGTTCCCTTTTGCTACATCTCCTCTCAACTCTTTACTCCTTCTCCCTCTTGTTTTGATGTTCCAGATCAACCCCTTTCTCCTCACTTTCAATAATCACATCTTTTCTTCTGTTCCTCCACCACCTTCTTCTCCTAACATTGTTCATCCTCCTTCACCAAACTCTGTCATTCCCCCTATCCCTTATCCTAGAAGATCAGACAGGCTTTCTCACAAACCAGGTTATCTTAAGGATTTTGTATGCAGTAGTGTTTATCTCACTAATCTTACTGACTCGTGCTTTGCTTCCCCTCCTCCTACTCCAGTTTTTTTCTTTTAATACCCTGTCTGTTCCTAATCAACAAATTTTCAGATCCCTCACCAATTTTACTGAACCCACTAGTTACTCTCAAGTTGCTGCCCACCCTGGCTGGGTATCTGCTATGCATAGCAGAAATTGCAGCTCTAAAACTCAACGACACTTGGGAAGTTGTTTCACTACCTCTAGGAAAGAAGGCTTTACCTTGCAAATGGATATACAAGATCAAATTTCTTTTCGATGGTTCAATTGAAAGATTTAAAGCTCGATTAGTGGTGAGGGGGGATATTCAAAGTGAGGGAATTGACTACAATGAGACTTTTTCTCTTGTTGTCAAAATGACAACCATCAGGTGTCTCTTAGCAGTGGCAGTAAAGAAAAATTGGAAAGTTTCACAATTGGATGTCAATAATGCCTTCTTACATGGTTCATTAGAGGAGGAAGTTTTCATGAAATTCCCACCCGGGCTTATTCCTCCATCACCTACCCATGTTTGTCTTCTTAAAAAGTCTTTGTATGGCTTGAAGCAAGCTTCTCGACAGTGGTATTCTCGACTTGCTGGTGCTCTAAGCTACAAGGGGTACATTTCGTCTTTGAATGACTACTCTCTGTTTTTCAAAAGATCCGTAGGACTTATCTCTATTATTGCGGTTTATGTGGGTGATATTCTTTTAACTGGTGATGATCTTCATGAAATTGCTGAAATCAAGTCTTTTCTCAATGCTGAATTCAGGGTAAAGGATTTAGGGGATATCAATTATTTTCTTGGTCTGGAAATTATTAGAGAGAATCAAAGTTTTATCATCAGTCAACGCAAATTTGCTCTTGACCTTCTCAAAGAATTTGATACTTCCAATGTTTCCTCTATTACTTCTCCTTTGGATCCCTCTATCAAACTACATGCGGATGCTGACATACTTCTTTCTGATCCTACCACTTATAGGCATTTAGTATGGAAATTGAATTATCTGACACATACTCGTCCAGACCTTGCTTTTCCAGTGTTGAAACTCAGTCAATTTATGCAGCGGCCATGCCGCTCCCATTACTCTGCTGCTCTTCGTGTATTGAAATATCTGACTTTGGATCCAGGGCAAGGGATTCTCTTATCGTCTGCTCCTTCCCTATCTATAAATGCTTTTTGCGATGCCGACTGGGCATCTTGTAAGAATTCTCGCCGGTCGATTAGTGGATTCTTCATTACCCTTGGTGATTTCCCCATCTCATGGAAATCAAAGAAGCAAGCTTCTATTTCCCTTTCTTCAGCAGAGGCAGAATACAAGTCCATGAGAAAAGTCACTGCCGAGATAACTTGGCTCATCCGTTTACTGGAGGATCTTTCAGTCCCACCATCATTACTTGTTCCTATTAACTCCGATAGTCAAGCTGCGATTCATATCACCCACAACTCTGTTTTCCATGAGAGGATAAAGCATGTGGAACTTGACTGTCACTTTGTTCGACAACAATATGCCTCTGGTTTGATCTCTCTTCAGTTTGTTCCTTCAAAGCTCCAGCTCGCGGATATTTTCACAAAGCCTCTTTCTAGCGCTTCCCATCATGGCATTTTATCCAAGTTGGGGGTTTCTTCTCTCCCCTCCAACTTTAGGGGGGATGTTGGCAAACATAATTTCCACTCATCTATTAGCTGCAGAAAGAAAGGAATGAAGAAGAGCATGTGAGCAGCACACTATATCAACATAGGAGGGAATAAAATTAGTTAGGTTATTAGAATATTTCTACAGAATTTAGACAAGTGTACAACTGTGATTTTTTCTGTATTTTCCTTTTTCTTATTTCCTTGCACAAAATACTTGTATGTAAAGATTGAAGATGATGATCAATAAAGCATCAGAAAATTTCCACAAACGTCTCCTACATTTCTTACATATAGCCTAAAACTCACTCTGCATCCGCTTCGACCCGTTTCGCCCAGCCCCATAGCCATCCCTAAGCTCATCTTCATCCTACCATCTATTATATATTATTTAACAATATAAAGTCAAAGACAAAGAGAGACAAATACGAATCCAAGAAAAATGTCAATTATTGTCTCCAAATTAAAAGCAAGCAGCATCCTATGAAAACAATTCCCCGCCCCTGACACTAAATTTTGCAGTTATGTTCTTAAATTCCACAACCATATTTTTCAGTCCTTTGAATTTAGAGCCAAAGAGAAAGAATGATCTTAGACCAACTCTTTTGGATGATGTACGTTTGGTATTCGATTCTGATAATTTAATAATCGATAATTTAAAATAAACATCAAATATTATTTTTTATAGTTAACGGCTTATTGGTGTGAGGCGGATTATTTAATTTTCTTATCGGATAAAACGTTAATCCGTTAAGAGTTATTTTTACACTTTTATCTTAGATATATTAACCTCATTTAATATTTTGCCATAATATATAATTTTATATTTTTAGTCTTAAAGCCGAAAAGCCAAAAACTAAAAAAGCCTATTTACTTTTTTGTTCACGTATTACTATTATATTACTATTAATTTATAAAAAAAATTCAATATAGAAGAATTTTATAATTTAACTATATTTAAAATAGTGAAAAGAAGCCTTTTTTTTTAAGGTGGATGAAAAAAAAAGGTAAAGGTTAGCCGATACACTCAAATAACTGCTCGATAATTACTAATATGTTATCAAATCAATCAATATCTTATTAATTGCCTAGCAGATTAATAAATTTAAAACTCATATCTAATAGGTCAAACCGTTAAAAGTGAAATTATCTTCCCGCTATATGTCTTGACCGATACAAGTAGTAAGGAGGGGCCCCGCCTATTTTGAAACTGTATTGAAGAGACGGTCTAACGTGGACCACGTCTAACACAAAGTCGGTGCCAACTCTCCCACGTTTGCTGCTTTTTTTCACTTGCCATTTCATCACATCATTCTTCCACAATATACCCACACCCCACGTTCTTTGTTTTCCCTAAACATATATATATACACTAACAAACAATCTTGAAAAAGCATAAATACTATAGTTGAATAGTAGTACTCCTAATATAATTAAGTGTGCATGCATAAATTGATTGTTTCTATATATATATGGAAAAAATTAGCACTACTATTGATGATCATCAAGAAATTAACAATATGGAGGAAGAATGTACGACGCCAAGGAATCAAGAATGTCGAATACAAGCGCCGTTAGAGTGTCCGCCAGCGCCAAAGAAAAAAAAGGAATGTCGAAAGAGGGAGATGCCAAAAAATGGTTATTTTCGACCATCTGATCTTGATTCTATTTTTGATAACGTGACTGCTTCAACTAGGTAGTGGCCCACTTTGGGATTCTAACGATGACGGAAGCCTAGCCTCTATCTTGAAGGATTGCGTGATTATATATATTCTCCTAAGTAGTTTAGTTTTACCTTCTTGTTCTCTTTATGTAGATGTTTTAGATTATTAATTAGGAATTTAGGGTGAATATCTGTTTATCATGTAGATGTATTTGCTATATTTATTAACTTCTCTTTTTGTGCTTTGTGCATGAAAACCAAAATTCTTTTTCTTCCTTTTGAAATGGTCCCCTTGTGATTCTCGGTGGTGAAGCCAGAATTTTCAATAAAGGGTTTAAAATCTGAAGAAATAGATACACGAAGTAGCCAAAGGGGTTCGACATCTACTATATACACCTAAAATATTATTTTAACCATGTAAAAATCATATATTTTTTCGCCCAAAGGGGTTCAGATGAACCCTGAGAATAAAAGTGGCTCCGCCGCTACTGATTCCGCTGATAATTTGTGTTTGCTTTAATTTGCTTTTGAAATGGTCCCCTTGCGTAACATCAACGCTTGTTAGAGCTCTCCTCAATCTGTTTATGATAAATCAATTAGTTTCAAATAAACCTATTGATTTAGATCGAGAGAACATTGTGCTTTCATTTTTTAATTTTATTTTTGGAGGGGGTAAATAGGTTTTTAAATTCTTTAAATTAAATACATATTTATAGTTTGATTCAGTTATTTGGTTTTTAAGAAATTAAATGGAGTACTTTTCTTTTCTTCTTTTTTTCCTGCAATTAAAAAGAGAATCATCTTTTACCAACTTTTAATCTTTTATTACCCTTTTATTTTAATGATCATAATATTTTAAGATTATAAAAAAATGTCTTAATTAATATCTATTAAGTCATGATTAAATAAATAAAATTTACAAAAAAAAGGTCTAGATAAAAATTGCATACTTGTTTCTTTAAAAGACTCGTTGGTCTGAGGTTGGCCAAATGCAAAAAAAAAAAGTCGTTTGGTGCATTTGGTGGGATGTGGATAACTTATTTCGAGATAATTAATTTTGGGATACTTGTTCCCGATCAAATGATCTCTATGTTACGTTTCTAATTATCCTTTTTTGGATCAGTTCAAAGACTTTCAAATTTCAAATTTGACTTGTGTTGATATAATCCACCTCCTAAAAACAATCAATTAAAAATATATTTTACCTAATTAATCTTAATATGATATTTTGAAATTTTAAATTTAATTATTACTACTTTATAGAATTATTTAATAGTAAAAATAATATAGAAAGTAAAATAATTAAATTATCTTAATTTATTAAAATATACAAATCGAACGGAGGGAATAGTTAGCACAAAAATCAGATGTGGACTTAAAGCATTTTTCCCCTTATCTATGGGGAAAGGTGCACATTTATAACTGTCATCAAGTAGTTCCCTCAAAAGCAGGTCATCTACTTTTTCAATTTGTGTGTTATTTTCCCATCTATTTTTAAGAAATACTTACCTTTTTGTTTTATTTGGCAATTTTTTAAGAACATATTTGGATTAATTTTTAATTTTTCGCTTATTTTATATTTCAACTTAAAATCAAGTGCTTATAAATATTTTAAAATTTATTTAGATCTTGTTTGAATTATCTTTTTAAAAATAGTTTTTAAGCAATTCAGTAGTATTTAGGTAAAATAAAAAGTGCTTATAAGTACTTATTTTCAAGTTAAAATAAGCCATAAAAACTTGACTGATATAATTTTTGACTTAAGAATACCTCTCAAACAAATTTTGAATCTGGATCAAATTTTGATCTTTAATATATTGTGATTTTGTCATATTTTTAATTTAGAATTAGATAAAATTCGCTACTATTTAGAAGGGCTTTGATTAAGATGTTCTTAATTATAATTCTTTTTCTTTTTTGAATTGACATTATAATCAATAAATTTGTATATTGAATTAAAAATATTCTCAAATCAAAATCAGACGAACAAACTGAAAAAGTACATCTTTTGTAACATCAGACTAATTTCATTCAAAAAAATTAGCTACTTACTACTCCTTTAGTTGTCCACTTCATATCGTCGCGTTCTGTTTCATCAACAAACAGGTTCCACATACAGTAACAAGTCTCACGAAATTCAAATGAACCTCGAGTTTATATGCTAAAGAAGAAAAGTACGATTTTTCGAGCTGTGGAAGCACTATACTGCAGGAAAATTTAGTCACATTTCTGAGGAAGCTAAGAAAATTGATTCTAAAAAGATACTGCTACTAAAGATGAATTATGCAAGCAAAAGCCTCTGTACAATAATACCATTCAAGGTTCTCATATTTGTTTCTGTTGTTACAAGGGCTGTGCATACAACATAGCAAATAATAACTATATAAACAAGCCATTGAAACCAATTATTAACTACATAAGCCAGCCTTTCGAACTGATTAATGGTTTCTTGTTACAGCATAAGCATGGAAAAGTACTGCTCAAACTCTTTATCAATGGTTAGTTTCGTGGAGCTTGGCTGTGAATCTGCATCAATAAGAGAAATATATGTATCATTCCAAGGAAGCCAAATGACCATGTTCTCTGTATAAACATAATACCACAAAGTGAGGTCTGAGGAAGGTAGAGTGTACGGAGACCTTATCCCTACCTCAGGTATAGAGGTTGTTCCCATACACCGACTCAAGGGAAAATAGGAGATAGTAACAAAACCAGCAGATAGTAACAAGACAATTAACTACAACAAAATAATATGATAGTCGAAGTACAAGAAATAACAAATAGTAACAGAAATTGAAGGACAAGAAACCACAGGAGCGATACTATAACTACTAGAATGGACAGATAACAAGACAACACATTGCAACCTATTAACCTTCTACCTTAATCCATGTACTCCACAATTTAGACATTCATTTAAAAATCTCTATCTGCCTCACAACTCTCATGAGAAAGAAGAGGAAAAGAGAAAGTGGAAGCTAAGTTACCTTGGTTAACAGTCCATCTTCCAGATGAAAGAACATAATTGCTCGGATTCACATTGGCGTTTAGCAAGTTTTCAAGTTCTTTTTCTGTTGTGAGCTCAATGCCCTCAGTGCTGCATTCTGCGCATGTGCAATCCTTGTGATTCCCCAATCCCAAAAAATGCTCCTCATAATCCATTGACGGGTGGCATCCAGAACCGTGATGTAGAGTACCCCATCCTCTGCCGGTAGGGGATTGCTCCGGCCTATCAGGCATTAATTTTGTCAATGATCTGCTCTCCAAAGAATAAAGGGCATTTTTGGACCAGTTGCCCCCCAATTTAACAGATGAAGTTGAAGCGTGATCAGATGAACATGCTTTCAGACATCCAGGATCAAGTTTAGCCTCATGAGACGTGACAGAGTCAGCATCTTCACAAAAACTATTGCTGCCATTCTCAGATTCTAGTTCTGAATCATCATCTTGGCCCCTTGCAGCATTTTCTACTATAATCATACATGCCGAAGATTCTTTAGCTGCAGTGCCAGTATGTGAAGAATTACATTCAGCAGAGCTCTGATATGAGCACATATGCTTAGGTAACGGCATTCCCAATTGTTCAGCTTGAAACTTTCTTTCTTGTTAAAGTAAACAAGGCTGGTAGGTAGTAGCTTGCTCATATCAACACTGGTACAATAAGCAAACCAGTATTAGAAAAATGAAATCATAGTTGAACGACGATCCATTTCAAAGGGCCAGAGAAAAATTGTAAGCACTAATAAAGAAAAACATGCAGACTTTTACTGACATGACTTTTGAAAAGCAGATTTCATGGAAAGAAATTAAAATTTGACAGCTACATGTAAGCGTACAGAAACTTAGATCGCATTACTTCATCTTTTACAATAATGCAGCATATGCTAACCACTTGTTTTAGGAATAGGTAAAAAATCTACAATAGAAACTACCTCTCAAATCATAACAGTTATCTTCAAGCATTTGATGAAGAAAAGGGGAATTTTACTGACAAACTAAGTGAAACCTACACAGGCTGAAGCTAAGTTTTGGAAGAGCTACTATACACATTCCCAATTTCCCATTGCGATGCACTTTCTTGTTCTTCTCTGTATTACTGGGTACACTCCGTTCGTACTCAATGTGTTCAAAAACTAAAGATCCAAAACTGTGTTGAGGCTACTGTTGGTGGACTCCGTTTCTAAAATTAAGAGTGGTCACACTTGATAAACATGTCCCTTTATTTCTTCATTGGAAATGAGCTATCTTAGTAAGACAGGTCACACTTAACAGAGGTCTCGGATTCAAGCTCTAGGAATGGAACCATTCCCCTTAGAAAGCCTTGCTCTCAAATCATTCATACGCAACACAAATCTAGATTAATATAGCCCAATGGGTTGCGATAACTAAGGCGAAAATCAGAAAAGTAAGGCATACTATAGTCTTCTCAGCTAAATGCAGATCAAACCAACAAATTAAAACATACAAACACACATATAAATATCAAATATTCAACACATAAAATTGATGATCCATCCTTTCCCAGCTTACCAAGTGACTCAAATCTTAATACCTATTTTATAGTAATTAACGCAAAGATATGACACCTGAGCCTACGTCCTTTTAACTCAACCCCAAAACTAGGAGAGGATTGTCCCGGTACGTATAAGCAAATCACTAGTCCATTTCCCAACCGACGGTTGACTCTTACCCACTAAGGGCAAAAAAAGGAGATCCATCAAGAAATATCAACTAGTTGACCAAGTTGAAATAAAACAACTTTACTAAAACCCAAGTAGCATTAAACTAACAAATAGATACCACAAAAAGGAAATTGAAGAAACAAGAGATCCAAATTGAAAAAAAAAAAAAAAAAACCTGTTGATATGAGCACAGATATGCATATTTTGGTCATCCTCCATATTTTTTTGCAGGTAAAATGAAATGGAAGAAATTTAGGTGTACGGATGATTATGAACCATTGGGAGAAATGGAGAAAGTATAGATGGGGTGAGGGTGACAGACACTGCCATGAGGCCATGAGCCCATGACTATGCTATTATAAAGTTGGAAAATAATTATTATTTCATTATACCTGCATAAAATTAAGTGCATGAACTAATTTATTATTATTTAAATATATCTAAATTAATTGAGCATGGTCTTTTAATTTATTTTTTTTATAGTAAATTATAGATTTTGGTTAATTGGTTGATCCCAATAACAACAACAATAATAGTTTGATATGATGTATAAGGTATAACAATTTCAAGATAAAATGTAAAATTATTTTATCCTGTATTTGATAAATATTAGGTAATTTTTAGATTGTTTATCTCATTATTTATACTATAATAATGGAACAAATTACTCCATATATATGCTGGAATAATTTATTTCAAGATAAGTTATTCCGAAATAACTTGTTTCCGACCAAATGTAATTTTTTAAAAAATATTATGGTTATTATTGGTTATTATCCCAGGCGCGCCAGTACAGTAATCTCTCTCGTACCAAAATTATGAAATTCCACTACTCGAGTTTGAGACACGTGCATCTCATCACTACTTTCTTTGGCTTAATTAAAACAACAATTTTAAATTTATTCTTATTATAAGAGGTTCTATTCTTTTTTTTTTTTTTTTTGAGAAGGATAAGAGGTTCTATTCTACTTTCATTAGTTTCACTTTATTTGTGATATTTGACTTAATTAAAATAAAATAAAGTAAGGATGGTTGTACAAATCTCCCTTTGAGTTGTACTTTATCACTGAGTTAATATCATAAAAAATCATTTAATTATGAAAATTAATTTAATTAAGCCATTAAAATTTAATTATATTAATAAAATTTCAACTTGAGATTTTTATTTATCAAAATTACTTAACTAAATTTTAACTAAATTTATTATTAGAAAAAATTTAATATAGAAAAATAAATTAATATATATATATATATGAGTTTCATAAATAAACAAAAATGAAGAAATATGTCTTGCATATTTTTAGTCATAATAAATTAAGCAATTAAATTTTTTCCTCTCCAATTAATGGAATTGAAAGGGGGGGAAGCGCGCGCGTGTACGCACGGCGTAATTAGGAGTGTGGGCAAATTTGGTTACTAGCCGACTAGGAAAAGTAGCATGGAGTCCACGAGGGATTACAGTAGATGTCCCCTTTATCCTTTGTATCTTTTTTTTTGTTTTTGTTTTTCCACTTGATAGTTGATGTTTTGTATATGTGTCTAGGTTCGATTAATTTAAAATTTTATTTTAGAGAGCCTTTAATTAAAAATGAATGATATTGATAATCTTTCAATTAATTAGAATTTGTATCGATAAATTACACTTTTAACCTAAAGAACTCTTTGTTAAATCTTTGAGCTCAAAATCTCTAATTAATGGTAAATGTATAGTAATAATTCCAACGCAATTTTTGGCGGTATTTAGTAGCATCTTCACCATTAAGGGGTCGTTTGGTACAAATATTGATAACGCAGGGATTAGTAATGTAGGGATTAGTAATGCAGGGATTAGTAGTGCAGGGATTATTTTTTGTCAAGCGTTTGGTTCATTAATTCTCACTTAATCTTGTGTTTGATTTAAAACTCTACAAAAAAAATCTTTCCTATTATATCCTTGTGTTATTATGAGATTGTTTATTTCATGTAATTGAGTCAAGGTAGATAATCAGACCATAACACTACAATAATTTTTTTTTAGAAAATAACAACAAAGAAAAAGTGTGTTATATAAATTGAAACAATTTTTTTTCTTTTTTGTGCATAATTAATAACAAGAATTTAATACTACGCAACAGTTGAATAAAATTCATAGTAAAAAAAAAATGCTAAATCTTTATTTATTTATTTTTACAAATTTTAACCTGTATAATTACTGTATATGGCAACCGGATGTTGACAAAAAAGTTTAAACTTATCAAAAATGAAGATCTAAAAATATACTTATACAATTTTATACCAAAACCCAGATAATAATTAATCAAAATTGTTGTGGGACAATATTGTTTTTTTTAGGATTTTCTATTTCATTTAACTAGTTACGTTAAACAGATGCATACATATACATACATATACATACATATACATACATATATATATATAAATTGAGGTATGACGTACCACTTTTTTTTGTTGGTAAAGTATATCTTAAACTTAACATAGATTTAAGACTACTTATATTGTTCAATAGTTAAAGCTTATTAAAAAAAATATTCCAAGTGATTAATCGACGAACTACATTGAATAAAAAAAAGGAGAAAAAAAATATTAATGAAATCATTAAATTACACTAAACGGATTTGGAGAATTAAAAAGAACATTTATAATTATTTCAATATAAATAAAAAGAAAATTAAATTATAAAAGAAATTTAGGAAAATAAATAAAGGGATAATTTTGTCATTTAGGGGTCTTATCCAAGGTTTAACAAACCTTGGATTAGTTATCCCTCCATTTACTAGGGATAAAATAAGACCATATATAAGGTATAAGCAATCCATGGATTAAATAAAATAATGCAACCAAACAATGTATTAGATGGATTAAATTTTAATCCATGGACTATTCTATTTAATACCTCCTACCAAACGAGTCCTAAGTATCCAAAATTTTGCACTTTAAAAAGACTAATGTCTTCCATATCTTTCATTTTTATTCTTTAGAAATCAATCTTATGCCCAGTGAAGCATAAATTCTTCGGAAGAAATTGAAGTTATATTCGAATATAACTGGTTGGGTATTATGATAAAAAAAAAAAAAAAAATGTTTGTTATGATGACAAAAATTAAAGACAGCACAAAAATAGGGACTAAAGTCCAAATGAACCTTAAGTATCCCCTGAGCTTGTTCAATTTTCGTTTTCTGTGAGTAGCCAGTTAAGTTTCTTGGTTTCAGGCTTTCAGCCTCGTAATCATATACATGTGATACAGCCCAGCAATGTTTTGCGCTCACCAACCATAGTTAAGCAACAAACATATAGAAGGAATAATTTAATTTTTTTTAAGATAAGAGAGAAGGAATATTTAACCACGTAGTATATGATTATCACTCTACTCTTAATTACAAGTCTCGAATTTGAATAATAAAAATATGAAAAAAGTTCCATTAGGAAACTATTTTTCTCCTTAGTTGGCTGACCTTACATGAATTTAAATTAATCGAGCCAGTGAATCAAAGACCAGATGGTTAAGAAAAAAAAAATCTTAAACACCCCCTACGCCAAACCGATCTAACCCTTGACAAGATTTAAAAACTTTGAAATAACTTTTACCTTAGTTGCTATGATTTGTTTCAAGAAAAAGGAATCACCAATGGCCTGTCATTTGTCGACATTATCAATTATGCTGGAAGAAGGAAGGAAGAAGTTGGCACATAATTGCAGCTGTTTGAGCTACATGCAAGTTCTTTTCTATTTTACATGGTGTATGCTAGCTTTATAATCCCAACTATGAACAATGGGAACTATCAACTCTCCTATTGACAGCCTCCTCGATAACTCTCGTTACCTTTTTGATAGTGTCTCAGCATATGGAGGACTGGAGATCTCTGAAATGACAGAAAACAAAAAAATCACCTCCATGTTGTTAATCTTGGCTGATGACGAGCAGACGACACTGTTAATCTTGCTACTCCAAAGGCAGAACCAGGCTTCCTCTGCTTCTTTGGCAACTAAAACATTGACATCTTGGATGTTTCAGTAACATGTTCATGATCTTGATGTCGAGGAGCCCTCAAATGGTGTCCGATAGCGAAGGCCAGAACCTATATGTCTTGTTGTGGGGCACGCCCAGCAACATACATTTGGGCCTAGAACCTGCATTCCCAGGCAAACCAGTTAAAATGATTAAACTAAAGAAGTTGGGAAATCAAGGAAGAAAAAAGAATTATGGACAAGGAAAAGGAAGTTAACGATAGCATATAGAGAAAGAAGAATGATCGCTTACTGATATCAAATTCTCATATGCACCAAGATCATATGGATGTGAATGTACATGACCTCCCTTTTCAGCCAGCCACATAGCTCTGACACCTTCTTGGTACTATTAGGCACTAATCAGTTATAATTTGAAAAGAATAGAATAAAGTAGCATATATTCAGGTAGACAGACCTCAATGGTTGTCTTGTTTTGCAAAATCAGGTGCACATGCCAACCCAGAAAAACCCCTAGTGCCAAACTTAGTGGCACCAGTAGAAGCCCTGAAAGAATCTGCTAAAAGGAACAACATCTGAGCAAATGGATGAATGAAATAGTACTAAGAACAAAACTAGCTCATGAGAAATTACATATACTGTTCTGTAAGAACCTTCAATTTGCTGGTTGTCCTTTGGAGAATCAATAGTTAAGCTACCAACAAGCAGAACCTGAAGAAACAAAAGTAGGAAGTGTTGAAGGGTCGCGAGCAAGGCAAAGATACTTAAATCTTGTAGGTTATGTTGATCAATCAAATTTCATCATAAGCACCAATTTAGAAATATAAGTAATAAAGGAAGAAAGGATACAGGCATAGCATACCAAGATCATATACAGCCTCTAAAAGGCATCAAAATGTCAACTTCTTACCAGGGAATATATGCAAGCAATAACAGCGTATAAAACGAAGATGAAGAAGATCTTGTAGTTTGCATGGCCCACACAATTATTCATCCACACACAATGATGATCCTTGTATTCAAGAGGCAAACGATTTAGTATATTATCCAGGATATCAAGAAATAACATAAAAGTAAACATAGAGGCATACGACATACCATTCGCAGTACACATCTATTACATACACGACAATGATGGGCACGTGGAGGCTTATAAAGGGAACACTTCTGGCAGTATCTCATATCCCCACCCTGCAGAGTAATTCAACAGACACGAAATCACATCCAAGCACTCCACAATTAAATTTAACAGAATTTTTCACTTTTAATGTTAGTTTTAGGGCTAAGGACCAAATTGATATCTTTTTACATACATCAAGTACTATTTCAATAAGATGGTATATATGAAGGATAAAAATAATTCAACCCCTATGCATTAAGGACCATTTTGGTCGTTTTCTCAAAGTATTTGATAATTTGGTTAGAGAATGAGAAACAGCCTTCTTCAATTCAAATAGATATAAAATGTTCATACCTATTATACTAATTTTGACACACTTCTAGATTATACTTCTACGGGTTCTTTCAAGTTTGTTATCATTTTTTGGATTATTTTTTTTAAAAAAAGGTTCACTCAACTTGACTGCCAGTTGAATCAGTTAACAGTAAAAACATTACCAAGTAAATGACATTCCTGGTTCAATGATCTTTAGAGTGTTGGGACCAGTCTCTCAACCTTAAGTTTGCACTAAGAGAGAAACTACTACATGACAAAGACAAAGACCAGATCAAAGAATATATGACTTTCAATGGGGAGGAAATAGTAAGACATTCCGGTTTCATGTTTATAAAGGTGGAGCGACAACATCAGCAAGCAGGGCAAATAGTTATGAAGGTTCATCAATAAGTTTGATAAGGAGTATAGACTGCGCAGATCTGTTGTAGCAATGAGTAATGGAGTAGAAGGCGGTCAATGCAAGTCAAGACTTGTGGCAAATTCTAAGGGGTTGAGTTTGTAGAAACCAACTGGGGGATTTGAAAACACATCAAATTTGAAAATTGATGATGGTACTTGGTAGAAGAATCAAATTCCGGTCACTCTAGCAAAAGAAGTGTACATTGAAGGTTTTATCAAAAAAAAAAGAAGTGTACATTGAAGGAAATCTTTCTAAGCAATTTAGATGTGCTTGCTGCAGAGTTAGAAATTAAGCTGAATGGACCAAGGGATGAAGATTGAGCAGGGAACCTTCTGAACAAGGGCATACCTAGAATGTAAGATAAATTGTATTACATAGGAATTGACACCATTGTTAAAAGGGTATGATTTTTGTGGCCAGATTATAG
Organism: Solanum verrucosum; assembly: GCF_900185275.1. Classification (NCBI taxonomy): domain Eukaryota; kingdom Viridiplantae; phylum Streptophyta; class Magnoliopsida; order Solanales; family Solanaceae; genus Solanum; species Solanum verrucosum. The sequence continues at coordinate 1,053,826 of NW_026020134.1, read as the reverse complement.
GCTCTATTTATGAGTAGGGGAGAAAAGGGGGTTATTTCTCTGCTAAGTCTCTCTACTCATTATAGTTGTGACAGCTAAGTTTTTAAAGCACCTTAACATTACATTGTGCTTCCACTGGCAGTGCATGCCACATTAGAGTTACCTATTCAAAACAATCTCCATACAAGGGCAGGGGGACAGTGTTGGGTAATAGGTCAGTTCTGCATGAAACTAAAAACAACTTCCTTTTTTGCAGCATCAAGTAACAAAGGAGGTTTAGAACAGCCTTTTTCTTTTGAGATGGATTGGATTTTCACGATATTGACTATGAAATGCTTATCTAAAGAGGCAAAGACTTTAAAGAAGAAAGTTTTGGGATAGAGCACAGTTAAAGGGGTTCCAACCCCGAATTCCAGAAGTACAAAAGAATAATCCTCCGCGTTTTCATTCAGCTCACAGAGGGACGAAAACACTGTATACAGTTAACAAATATTGAAGTATCAACGTTCTGCCAGTCCACCTAAGACCTTTGCCCATAATCAAGCATTACAAGAGCAAGTATTTGAAAGGAAGATTTTCCAATAATTGACTTCATCCAGTATGACAAAAGCATCCAACAAAACATTTTTAACAGTAAATTCATTATCTACAGGGTTTTGCTTGACTTGCTCACTTGTCATGCTTGGTGACATATTTGTTATTATAAACTCCATATGATCATACCATTATAATAACTTAGAAAGAATTTCTTCCTGTATCTGCTACAGATGTTAATGCCATATTTCATAACTGGTGAGCTCCATTAATATAAAACCAGAATCTCCATTTCTGCAAAAGCACAAGCCACAACTTGATTCTAGTTCAATGTGTTATTAACTAGTTCACACACTCTAGCCTCTACCTCCTTAAAAAAGAAAAAGCAGCTCATTGCACTAAGCTCCCGCTATATGCGAGGAGTCCGGGGAAGGGCTAGTCTCTACCAGCATAATACAAGTAGAATATACGACATTAAAGTAAATTATAAAGGTAAGAAACGAACAAAACCTTTCGCTTGATCTCTTGAACCGTATTCTCCGGGTCTTCGACATCGGGCACGAAGGAGCTAGGAACCCGACCCGGATCAGTGTAGATTGCAAGTGCGTAACTCAAAATGCAGAAGAGAGCAACGACGGAAAACAGGACGGCGTTAAGCATACCGGGAGACGACCAAAGTCCCAACCACTGATCAATGAATACAAATACAGTGGAGAAGTAAATGTAAGCAATTGCCGCAGCGACGACGGTGACGTGGAAGGAGATTCTGCAGCCACGTGTTGCTTTCATCTCAGCTTTTCACTTGCCGGAGTGGTGGCTGAGAGAAGAGGATACAGACGGCGTCGCCGGCGAGGTTGGACGGGGGAATGGAAAATGGAATTTACGGGTTGGATCTAAGGCAAAATTGGAGCGGTGTTTGGTTGTATGGGACCCGACTTACAACTTAGATAACTATATTTTAACTTCCGAGCCAAATATAATTGTGCCAAAAAAAAATATATGAAATTAATATAATTTAATTTAACTTTGAAAGTTAGTTAAATCACTCACGAAAAGCGCAATATGAAGATTAATGAAGGAATGAAGAAAATTCTAAGATACGAAGTATTGGAAACACATTTAACTCGATGTGAATTATTAATTTCATCCCTAAACTATTTATAACCTTAAAAACACTTCTTTATTTGATAAACTGAACTTAAGCACATTTTCGATCTTGCAACATGAGTGAAAATAACTCCTAAATTATCATCAAGTTTAAGATATTTTCGACACTTTTCTTGAATTTTTATTAAGAGTCTTATACTCCTACAAGAGTTTGGACCACTTGTCATGTCATGTGACAACTCAGGTTCGTATCCAAGCTTAGTTAGTCAAGTAAAAAAATGTTTTAATATTGTCAATAGTTCGAGGAGGAAACTAGTAATTTACACAGATTTTAAAGGTGTTTTAAATACTTCTCTCAAATCCTAATGATCCTAATTACTACTCACTTTGTCCCAATTTATGTGACACATTTCATTTTTCGAGAGTCAAATAATTTAAGTTTGACCGAAAATTTACGCATGAAATCTTCAATTATTTGAAATGAAATTTATATGTTTGTAAACTACGTAAAAAGTACTTTAAGTTAAAATAATCGACAATCCAAAATATTTAAAAGATATGAAAAATTTACAATAAAAAAATAAACTAATTTAAATCTTGAAATTTAAAATATGTCACATCAATTAGAACGGAGGGAGTAATATATATCATTTTCCTTTCATCGTCATTATTTTCTCTGCTAAGAAATTAGTTTACGGCAAATGATTCTCAATCTTCAACTTGATTATGTATAAAATATTGTTTATATCTTTATTATACAATATATTATATAAAAATAAATTATACCAAATATATGATTTATATGCGATATATATTTTTTTTATGAAAAAGGGAAACTAAGCAAATACATCATAAAAGTAAAATAACTATAAATATATATCCTTTTACATTTATACCCTACTATATAATTACACTATATACTCCCAACTAATTTCGCTTAACTGATACTAAATCAGAATCATATATTGTATTGGTATCATTAAGGCTGATAATTTTGCTAAATTAATGTTAAATCACTATATATATATATATTGGGATACCAGATACATGGAAGAATGGCAAGGGAGGTGAGCGAATTTAGCTATTTATCCGAGATACATGCAAATCCACTTGGATACAGTGTATCTAGAACAAATTACACCTAAATTTGACCTCATACATGTATCTAGATGTATAATTGGAGGCACCAAAATCTAGTAAGATACGTAATATTGCGAACTAAAATGTATCTAAATAATTAACTCATAAACTTGTGGGATTTATGTAAGTTCCCCCTTTTTAATTTAGAATTAAATAAAATTCACTTATATTTTAAACCGAATCCGGCAATCCGCTCTTAATTATTTAATGAATGTCCGGTAATTAATACTCTTAAAATTAGAAGGGTCTTGATTACAAATATTCTGAATTATGATTCTTTTTCTTATTTTGAATTGACATAATTATCAGTAAATTTGTATATTTAATTAAAAATATGTCAAAACAAATTTGAAGATTTTTTCTTCTTCTTAATTTTATGAAACATAAATTATACTAGACAAGTTTTCGTGGCTAGAATATCAATTTCCAACACACTTGAATTTAAGCTCATGTCACATTGCCATGTTTGATTCTGACAGGCTTGGATTTAAACTCATTTGTTGTTATCGTAAAAACATGATTAGTCGATGATCATATTATGATCCAATCAATTCAATATTTGCTTCAATCAACTTGATTATGTAAAAATGAGCTAAATAATACAATATTTCTAGTAAAAACTGTTACTTTTTTATTTTATTTTTGCTTTGATTACCAATGTGAATATTGCTATTAAAAGAAAACGTACATACTAACGAGCAATTCTTATTTATGAACCGTAAATGTTGTCAGGAGAAAAAAGAGCCTTCAATGAAAGAGTAATTACTTTACTCACCTTTGTAACCATCGACCTTAATTTATCTAAAAAAATTGTAACATTGATTTATCAATTTATTTTATTTTATATTGAAATTTGTAGGAAAGAAAGATTGTATTTTTTTAAATGATAAAAATATTTTAAATTTTGGATTAAACTACTCAAATATTCATATTATTAGATAAAAAATTTTATACAACAAGAATCTACGATGATGTATTACATATATATGGCTAACTTATTAACTTGAAATGACCCTAATAACATTATTAGTATCAAATTCTTGTTGTAAACTCAAAAATAGTATACCTTATAAAAATATTACATAATAAGTATTGATAAAGTACATAGTGCACCAAAGTAATACGTAACTAGTTTTGAATAAGCTTTTGACTAAATAGTTTGGACTCAAAATTAAATATCTTTTTAAAATTAGTCTTGATGATACTAGATTGATTATTATACCATTAATATATATATCTATGACACAAAAAAGGATATATACCAATGGTATAATAATCCAATCTAGTATCATCGAGTCTATTTATGACACAAAAAAGAAATATAACTTCGAATAATTCAATTAATAATGAATAACATGGATTAAGATTGAATTATCATATTTTTTTATCCATCAAAAACATTTGATAATCCTATCAATAATCGAAAAAGAATGGTCTGTATATCATAAATTATGGATGGATCCTAGTTGTTAAATATGCCATTACCTTCATATCATATTTAATAATTATTTTTCCTAATTAATGTAACATTACCCATTATACCAAATAAAGAAAATATTATTTTCTAATACTTTTCATTTGATATTTAATAAATATCTTTTCTTATTTATATACATCAAAATTTTTAAAAAATTGTTATTCAATTTATTTTTTTCATTTGGTTAGATATATCACTACCCTCCTATGATGTTTAATAAATACCATTATCCTGATCATACGATATTGAATAAATTGTTTTCCTTTTTTTATATGGTGCAATTATTTAGGGGAAGAAAACGTAAGTAGATAGTATTTAAAAAAATTATTACATGTATACATCAATATTAATTAATTATAAATTATAACATATAAAATAGTATATTCTAGTATAGAGAATCACTTTTCCATGCCAAAGAAATAGGGAATGATGAGTTGTACTGGATTTGTTTAATTTATATTTCTTATAGTTTTCTTCTGCTTTCCTTACATGTTGTCTTTTTTTTTTCTAATTTTTTTTCTTTAGTTATTTATACATGATTATTTGTGAAAGGGTATTATATATAGTGTGGTGTGTGTGGTGTGGTGGGGTGGGGGTACTTTGTATATAACCATGTAAAGCTAATGCACATTACTTAAAAGGCATGTCATTCAACATCTACAAAATATAGAATTATAAAATTAATGTGCTAACGTATAAATATTGATTAAATAACGCTTATTGGTAAAGTTTGCTTTCCGGGATGATGGTTGTAAACTCCACTTTGCAATATGAGGTCACATCTTCGATACCAGCATTGTTTGATAGAAATTAATTGGAGTTTTTAAGCAAGAGAATTTGATGAAGTTTGAGTAAGTTCAAATGTATGAAGGAGTTACAAGTTCCATAGGTACTTGCCCAAATTAAAAAAATAAAAAAAGGTCTAGAGGTACAAAGGAAATACTAGTACATATAATTATTATTATGTGATGTGTTGATGTTTACTTGTCTACTTGGTTGAGCTTGCCAAGACCATTGCAATTTGCACAAACAATCTGAACTTGATCTTTTCTAGCTGCATTTGCTTTCAAAGCTGCCCCTCCTTTCCTCACAAATCCTGCTCCATCACATTCTGGACACCTACAATACAAACACATTCAAAGCATCAATTGGAAGACACGTGACGGATTCTGAAATTTTATACATAATTTCTGAATCAATAAATCGTAATTGATCCATAGATTTCTCGAAATAAACAAAGTTGGATAACTTTTGAACAATTCAATATATTTTTAGGCAATTTCATTTATTGAGCCGTCCCTTTTTCTATGGATCATTCCATCCTTAATCAGGTGTCTCGACCCTTATGAATTAGTTAGAATTGCAGATGATTAATAAACAGTACTAAAAGGAAAAATTGAAGCAAAAGGGGGGAAAATAGTACAGGTCTTTGCGGGAAAAGAGTATAGGGAAAGCAGTTCCAAGCAATGCGACAGCAGCAGCGCCAGCAATTAAGTAAACGGTTCCGTCGGATGAAACATCTCCAATGGCGGCCACAACTTTCAAGGATCTCTGTTTTTTGTTTTTCTGAGTTGTGGTAGAACAAGATGAAACATTTGTACCAAGAAAATTTGATGGAATTACAGGGGATTTCTTGGCTGAGAATTGCACACAAGCTATAGAGGAGGAGGCCATGGTGAAATTGTTATATGTTGTGATTTGTTTTTCTTGGATGTGAGATGATGAGATATGGTGTAGTAATTAGTAGTATAAATCAAGTGTTATCCACAGAGAAATCAGAGATTGAATTGTTGTTGCTGCCACATGTGTGAGAAAAATTGGATAAGGAATCCACATCAGACTCAAGGATAAGTGGGGTCACTAATATGATTATCGTGAAATGGTTAAGATTTTTTTTATATATAATTAAATATCTTGAATTCGAGTACTGAAAATGAAAAATATCTTGTTAAGAGTACTGTCCTCAAAGGTGATGATCGAGTCTTAAAATGTGTGAATTCGAATTGGTAAGACTTTAATGTGGATATCAAACGTCACACAGAAAAAAAGAAAAGGATAAGTGGGGTCCCAAGTTCTAGATTTTCGCTGTCCAACCAGTTTTTCTCTGTTATTTTTTTGTTTGGGTGTGAGTTTATTCGTGATTACTCTTGTACTATTACTATCATGCGATTTTTTTCTTAACTTATCCGTCTTCTTTGGACAATATTTTTTCTCAAGATATTTGTACTACAATTTATACTATTTTTTTCTGGACTACAATTTAGACTAAAAGTCTCTTCGATTTTGGTTAAAAAAATGTAAACTCGGAGTACCAAATTGGTATAAAGTTTTGACTTGGTAAATCGAAAACGAGATGTTATTAAATCATGTTATATTTTTTGGTTGACTTAGCTCATAAACTACTACTAGAGCCCAATTAAAAGAGTTGAGTGTGAACATGACATAGTAATAATGTGAATGAGTGAGTCTACGTATAGCCTTTGCTTATCTTGGCCTTTAGTGGCCACACTTTGGATGATGTGAGTGACACAAAGATTTGTACCTAGATAAACGTCCAATGATTCTTGGTGATCCACCTCATAAGACTTAGTAAGGAGAAGATTATTGGATATTCAAACAAAATTGGTCATAAGTAGTTGATAAAAAAAAAAGAACTAATGTAAAGTGTAATAATATCTTTTAACGGTGTATACCTTTTTGACAACTTATCAAACTTTCATAATTTGTGTATACCTTACCTATCTCTTGTTGGATAGTGTGTTTAGGGGGCCTTTTGTTTCATACATTAAAAATAAAACAATCCATGAAAAGTTGAAGCATCATGTTACATTTTTGCTTATATACGGAGAAGATTGTAGAATTGTGGTAAAAGTATTCTCAATTTTTTGATACGTGATCAGCTATTAAAGATCCATCAATATAGTTTCAATTCCAATGAAATGACCTATAGGCTCAATCGTTAGTGGTGTTCGTAGGATTTTTTGTGAGCAATATCGACATTTAAAAAATTATTACAACATTATACTAATAAAAATTACTTAAAACATAGTAATAAAACATAAATTTTAAAAAAAAACAATTCTCCACAATAAGTTTTCATAAAATTAAGTTCATAAGAAAATAATGAATAAATTTAAGAAATTTTGACTAGAACTAAAAAGATGAAAAGAAAAATATGAACGTTCAATTGAATTCTTACAATGCAATTATAGTTCGCTTGGATTGTTTAATCGCACATGCCATGCGCCAAACCAACGGACCAAGATTGGTTATCTTTTAATGAATTTATGATTTATTGTAGTAGTAATCATGTATTGTTTTTTCAGATTATTTATTTATATATATAATATTAAAAAAAATTTGATGACGTAGTGTTGGTGACACCCTTTGATATAAGGTCGGACCGTTCCTGATCACAATTTAACATTTTAATATTTAATTTTAATTATTTTTTTAACTCTTAAAGAAATCATATAGGGCCTATTTGGATGGACACCCAGGTAATTGGATTTGGTGTAATTAGGTGTAATTACACTGTCTGTCCTGTTTGGTTGGATATGTAATTACTTGGTCAACAAGTAATTGGAGTAATTGGCAGGAGTAATTACACTCTCCAATTCACAGGCATAGGCTGTGAATTGCTAGTAATTACACCAGCTGATTACTTTTTTTTTTATAATTTCTCTTTTTTATTTTTTTGTTTTAGTTTTTTTACTTCTATTATTTTTATTTTTATTATTCTAAAAATTTCTAAAAGTTTATTTTATATTTTATATTATTATATTTCATTTTCTTCTCGTTCTCAACCTTACTTCATGTGATTCTATGCAATTTTTTCGTATTATCTATTTCTTTATGACATGCTTATTTTCTCATTAGCATAATTTTATTAGTATTCTAATTTTTATATTAAAATAGAATTTATTGTTGAGTAAGGTTATAGACTTACGTCTTCTATTTTCTAAAAAAATCATAATTATGTATGCTATGTTGAAATTTGCGATAAGAGTATTATGATAAACTTTTTGTTTTGAATGTATAACTTATGTTATATTTTCAGTTTCATTTGTTTTAGTAATATTGAATTCACATTGCAAGTCATTTTTTAATTAGACTATAGTTCTCTTCGATTTGGTTAAAAGATGTAAATTCGGAATATCAAATTAGTGTGACGTTATGACTTGGTGAACCGAAAAATGAGATGTTACCAAACTATGTTAGTAAGCCATACTTTGGATGGTGCGAGTGACACAAACATTAACATCCAGATAAACGTTCAATGATTCTTGGTGATCCACCTCGTAGGACTTAGTAAGGAGTAGATTATTGGATATACAAACAAAATTCGTCGCTTAAGTCTTTTTGACAACTTATCAACATTAAGTTGTATTGTATTCTTGCTGGCTACTAGTTATCAGGTTATAAAAACAGTACTACTATGTACGTATCTTGTTTTTTTGTCAAATGAATTGATTATCTAATTATAAATTCCGTCTTCAAGTAATTTATTGTTGCCATTGTCAACTAATCGACTGAGCATTAAATCATAAAAAGGTACATATTTACAGAAACTTATTATGTCAAAATGTGGCGGACACCAAATAATGTGGTTAGAATGACTCTTAGGATGACCAAGAGAAACATAACAAAAATGATAGTCACATGTACAGTTCATTTTATGCATTATAGCAGAAATTTATTACTCAAAACAATAGGGTCACGGGCTTAAACAACCAAAACACTTAGGAGCCCTTTGGCCATAGATTTTCCAAGTAAAATTTGAGAAAAAAATCAATAAATAGTGTTTGTCCATACAATTTACCATTATTTGACAAATATTTTTAGTAAATAATCCAAATTCCCAAATTCTAGAAAAAACTAGTATTTAGGCCAAAATAAAAGAATGGGCCGGGTATGGGGCGTGGATTTGGGCAAATTATTTGGTTGGGTTTTAAAGTAAGGGCTGAATGGATTATTATAAAGAAAAGAATTCAAGAGACCCGGTTCTTCGAAACTTTAATTAATTTGAAATTGGGGAGAAAAATAAATTAATGGAACTTACATAAATTCCATTAGCTTAGAAGCTAATTACTTATATACACTTTAATTTGCAATATTATGTATCTTATCAAATTTTTGTGGCTCTAGATACGTCCAAATACACGTATCTCAGATACATATGGTCAAATTTAGATGTAATTTGTCTAGATACATTGTATCCAAGTGGATTCGAGTGTATCTGAAATACATAGCAAATCTCACTCGCCTTCCTCGCCTCTCTCCCATCTTGCTCACCACTCTCCCAAGATACATACGAAAATGTATCTAGTGTGATCTCGCTCGCCTCTCCGCCTATTTTTGTGTATATGGTAGCAAAAATACATGTATGTAAGAGCAAAATATTGTAGGAAACTCTTAATTAATGGTAAGATACATAATATTTTGAAAATATAGGTAATAATAGTATAAATGATAGTGAAGTATGTCCAATTATGTAGTTTTCCTAATAAATTAAGCTTATAATTAATTTCGAAGCTTCATAATTTTAACAATATGAAATAATTACTTTGATATGGACAAGTTACTTTTAAATAAAAGTACCAATTACGTCAGCCAATTTGTAAAATTAGTTGATTTTAAAAAAAAGATGGATGTTTAATTCAAATATAATTATTTTAAATTGTTTCAAATTGAAAAGGCTTAAAATTAATTAAACCGTGGAGTCTAAATTGGGTGTTCAACAATTTTTCATGCGAAAAAATTAGGAAACTTTAATTTCCACTATATCTGCTTTTCAATATGCATTTTCCCAGTGAACTATTTGGTGAAAAATGAATTCAAAAAAATGTTCTATAGCATAAATATCCGATCGATTCGAATGAAAAAAACATTTATTTCTAATAGGATTACGTAATCAACTTCAATAGAAGTATGTACCACAAATTAATATGATTTTCTTAATCTTTTCCGCAAATTTAGATCTATTTTTTTCAATTTGAGGCCGACTTGCTAAGAATTTGCCAACAAGGGTGAGACGATGGATAACACAATATTGAAGAAAATTATTCAAAATCTCTGAAGAATTCATCTAAGTTAATTGAATTAATTGTTAATGACCACAATAATAAAAAGAAAACATGGACACAAACAGTTAAATAAGACACTTGGACTTCAGCTCATAGTCAATTATTTTCAAGCTGAGAATCTGTTTGGAGTTTGGATTGACTTATCAATTTTGACTTATAAATGAGTCATAAGTTACAAATTCTAATTTATGACGTTTTAGCTTATTTTGGAGGCAAAAGAAATAAAAAGACAAATAATTCGTAAAGAAATGACTATTTTTATTGCGTTCAACTCCTTTTCTATGTATCTAAATTCGAGTGAAACTACTATGTTTTTTTGAAAGCTACTTCATTCAATTTCTTCAGCTCATTTCATTCAACTCCTTCGGTGTTGATTTTAAAGCTAGGATAGCGAGATTGTATAGGATTTTCAAATTCTCTCAAAATTTATTTTTAAATTATTCGAGACTTGATATAAATCTAATGTGTAAAATCATAAAACTCACGAGCTCTCTAAGTAATGGTCCAAATGCTACAAAAACCAAGGAAATGAAAATGACATTTGGCTTTCTAAGAAAGGAGAAGTAAAAATGACATTCTTTTTAATTAACTTCCAGTATTATTAATTAGATATATTTTTTTGTCTTAAATTTCAACACAATCATAAATCAAATTATTTCAACTAGTACAATCTATGAAGTTTTTTCACAAGTAACATAATTAAGTTTTCTAACAGAAAAATTGCAAAATTGTCTCCTTAGTAACACAAAAATCACTAATACTGAAAAATCATCTTTCGATCAGTGATGTATAATGGCATAATTATGTGATCATCGATCTATTTAAAGTTGGAATAACTATAATTAAATCACTACACTAACTATTTCTCAAGAATATTATGTACAATGTCAGAAATTAATAAATAAAATTGTCAATTTTATGATTTAATTAGTATACTATATATGAATAGTACACCTAAAGATCATCATCTCAATGATAATGTTTCGACAATTAAGGACCATCACCCTTATCTCCTATTTTATATTGTTTTAGTAAATAACACTTTAGATAATTCTATGACTTGTATTTTACTAGGATTAAAGAAAATATTTAAACACAACCTCTATATTTGTAAGACGGAGTTGATGCAACTGGTGGCGTTGGTGGTGGTCCTAATCATACTAAATTAGTAGTTAAGCTACAAAAAAGACAATTAAAAGGAGGGGGGGGGGGGGCGAGGATATGATAGGGAGGATATATATTTACTATTTTTTTTTTGTTATCTTCGATTTTATTATCGTTGTTGTCTAATTTGCTCTAATTATCATATTATTGATTATTGCTTCTACAATTTTCTCCATTTTATTCTATATTGCCTTCAACTTCATTTAGTTTTTTCATTTTTTAAATGATTTTGTTATTCTCAACTTGAGTCAAAAGTCTATTAGACATTCTTCTTAACTTCATATTATCCGAATAACAACTCTTTAAATGATCAAAATTGCTCAAATGATACCTAAAAAATTATTTAAACTTAGTAGTACACAAGAAAAGAGACCATTTTATCTTCTTTTTCCCCCCAAAATTTTGGTATTTTAATTTTCATGTGACCAATAGTTTTCTTTAACCAATTTTGACATTTTACTTTCACGTGACCAATAATAGTTTTCTTCTTGGCTAGAAACAAATGCATATTAGGTAATTTTATATATATCAATGTTATTAGTGTTTTGTTTAGTATTTGGGATTGGGTGTTATTTAGACACTTCACTAGCAATATGGTCAATTGAGGTAATTGAAAGCAACAAGTAACAAATTAATTAAATCTTGCCTGCTATCAATGACCAAAGTTCAATTTGAGCTTTCAAATCCTTAGCAATGTTATACTAATTAATTAAAATTTCCCTATGAAATGTGACTATAAAAGTTAAAAATTGAAAGTTGAAACTATATAATATAGTAAAATGTTATCCACTTACTATTATAAGTTTACCTATTATTATTAGATAAATAAGAGAAAACGTTGATAAATGGGAAACAAGCTTCGTAGGAATGAACTAGTAATAGAATTGCGCAATAACTATAGCACCAATGTTTTATACATAGAATTGTAGATAAATGTAAAGTATATATTATTACCTTAAGTTTAAATTTTATGCAAAATCAATGTAGTATATCTATATATATGTCTGTTTAAATTTAAATTATACACTTATCTTTTAACGAAAGCACTATTTAAAAGTTTTTTTCCCAAATGAATAATGGTTATTCATGTCTTGAACGTCATCAAATTACCGTTCACTCAGGTCTTAACCGTGTCTACATATTCTTTCTTAGAGAAAACTTTTATATATATATATATATATATATCGTTTGTCATTTTCACTTGGAAATCATGAACTTTTTCACCAACTTTTGTATCAAAGTTGTGTCACATGATTGTGACTATCAATAATATAACATACCCTTTTTAAAGTATGATGATAATAATTCACCCATTTATAGGTAAAATAAATTGAAGTGTTCATGATATACATTTACTAATATATATGTATTCTTATTCTTTTGCTAAAACACTACTTTTTGGATAGAGTAACGTATAGTGACTCACTCCAACCTGTATTTTGCTTGGATATTTGCTCTTCAACTAATCTATTTTTTGCGTTATCCAACAACTCAATTCTCGGATGGGTGCAAAATTTGAAATTAACGTGCAAGTAAAGAGTTTTTTTTTTACTATTAATATAAAGAGTGATACTGTAAAAAAATGAAAAGTTATATATGGAGAAATTAACAAATCATATTGACATGAGGGGTTATAAAAGCAACGAGTTTAATTATAATATAAGATGAAATGAAAGCCACGTTATTGCAAGTATAATGGACATAAGTATTAACACATTACTATCTTTTTGCTTCTTTGATGACTCGAACCTACAACTTTAAGACATACAGTGCTTAACATCTAAGCAACTCGACTGAGAAAGGAGAAAGATTACGAAATTGTACAAAACAATTTTTTAGACTTTTTTTATCCATGATCAGCTACCTAAAGGTTAATATGACTTTTTGGCACATCGAGCAGTCCTCGTCAGTGACGGAGACAAAATTTTTTATTAAGAAATTCAAAATATAAAAAATTAAATACGAAACGATTACAAGAGGATACATCGAAGGCGAAAACAAAAAAAAGACTAATGCTTTAATTTACGCTTTCATGTTGTCATTTATAACATGTAATTCCTTCCCATTTCCCCTACTACATCTAGTTCTTTAAAAAAAAATTGTGCATTTTAGGTAAAACAATAACTTTGAAGAAAAAACAAAAAATAATATCTTCTTGATATCTTAAAAAAACCATCTATTTTGGAGAATATTAAAAAGTTAAACATCATTTTAAAAGAAATGAAGAAAGTACAAAATTGTTTCTTCACAAAATGAAAATGTCATAAAAGTCACAAGTTAATTTCCTCCAAATAAGAAAAGATAATAAGAAGAAAGCAATACTATAACTAAGCTAAGAATTAGAATGTTACTACAATTACATATTACATAGGTAAGTAATTGTACAAATGGTAGAAAATAAGAAAAGATAATAAGAGGAAAGCAATACCATAACTAAGCTAAGAATTAAAATGTTACTACAATTACATATTACCTAGGAAAGTAATTGTACAAATGATAGAAAAATTCAATTCAACGAAAATGACATTTAGTTGTCCAAAAAAAGAACCTTTAAAAATGACATTTTACAGTAAAAACATGCAAGAAAAAGTATACCTTTGCTACAATATAAAGGAGGGAGATTTTGTTAAGCTTTGACAATACTACAATATTAAGAAAGAGTAGAACTCTTCCACTACCAAGAAGAATTGCCGCCTGTTCTTCACGTTCAGTGACTCAAAGAATTTCTCTTCTTTTCTAATCATCATCTTTGCAATGGCCATCACGGATAATTTTTGCGGTATCCTTCTTCCATATATCTAGACTGTAGCTGAATTTTTGTCCATAAACTCATCGAATTTTAAAATTTTTTTAATGCAGGGAATATAATGACGTTGTTTGTCGCTACAACTATAGTTGTATGTGTTCAAAGCCAACCGATAACGGAAACACCTTATAATGTGGTTGTATCTAAAGATGGTACCAAAAATTTCAACATAATTGGTGGAGCAATATTGGCGGCCCCTGATCACAGTGTCAAGCCATTCATCATAAAAATTAAGAAAGGCACGTATGAGGAATATATTAGAGTTGATAAAAAGAAGACTAATATATTCCTGATTGGAGAAGGGATGGATACTACGATTATAACGGGTAATAGAAGTTTTGTCGACAGCAACAAAACCTATGACACCGCAACTGTTGGTAAGTCCCCCTCTCTCTCTCTATATACATTTATTAATTTTAATGAATTATAATTGTTTCTTCTTATTCAATTTGCAGGGGTTCTTGGCAATGGCTTCGCAGCCCAAGACTTAACTTTTAGGAATAATGCTGGAGCCGTAAAGCATCAGGCAGTAGCTTTAAGAGTTGAAGCTGATTCAGTGTCTTTTTACAGATGTCGCTTCGACGGGTATCAAGACACTCTGTATGTGAAAGAGCAACGTCAGTTCTTCCGAGAATGTGAAATCTATGGAACGATAGATTTTATATGTGGTGGCGCAACGACCCTGTTTCAAAACTGCGTGATTGAAGCACGTACTCCAATGGCGAGGCAATACAACACAATCACGGCCCAGAAGAGAGAGTTTGAGCACGCTGCAAGTGGAATAGTGCTTCAAAATTGCACTATTAGGGCTACCGACGATTTGGAGAAATTGGATAACGTCACGGCATATTTTGGTCGGCCATGGGGTATATTTTCTAGAACTGTGATAATGGAAAGTTACATCGGTAACTTGATAGATCCTAAAGGATGGGTTGAATGGATTGAATCTGCAAATAAATCCGTTGTTCGCCAGCCATATTATTTGGAGTACAAGAACAGAGGACCGGGTGCTGTCACGAAGGAACGTGTGACATGGGCATCCGTCACTACAGATCCAGATATTGCATCAAACTTTACGGTTAGGCAGTTTATAAAAGGTGACCAGTGGATTCCCGCAAACATGCCACGTTACTTAGATTTATCTTAAACAACATTAATTTGTATTGCATTCCTACTAGTTATCTGATTACAAAAATAGTACTACTATGAACCTACTTGTTATCCGATAATCTAATTTTAAATTTCGTTTCCAAGTAATTTATTGCTGCCATTGTCCAACTAAATATCGACTGAACATTAAGTCATAAAAAAGAACATAGTTACAGAAACTTATTGTGTCGAAATGTGCCGGACACAAAATAATCTGGTTAGAATGACTCTTAGGATGACTAACGAGTGTTCATTTTTATGCATTTATGTCTGAATGAGAGTCACTTAGAAACCCCAATAAGTAAGGCTTAAATGCAAGCAGAAACTTTCGAGCAAATATAGCAGAAACGAAAACTGAGGTAAATATAAAAAAGGACCAAAATAAATGAATGGGCCGTGGATTTGGGCCAATTATTTGGCTGATTTTTGGGTTTTAAAGTAAGGGCTGAATGGATTATTAGATATTTTGGGTTCTTTGAAACTTGAATTAATCTGAAATTGGGGAACAAAATAAATTAGTGAAATTTACAAAAATCTTAATAGTTTTGGAGTTAATTACTTATATATACTCTAATTTGTAATATTACGTATTTTACAAGATTTCGGTGCCTCCTGATACTTCCTGTCTCCAGATAAATGTGTTTTGGATATATGGAGTCAAATTAGATGTAATATGTTCTAAATACATTGTATCTAAGTGAATTCGCATGTATCTGGATACATAGAATATCTCGTTCACCTCCCTCGCCTCTCTCCCATCTCACTCGCCACTCTTTCATGTATCTGGTATCCCAGATACATATAAATCACTCCAAATACATACAAATATATGTATTCAGTGTGATTTGCATGTATCTAAAATTGGAACGCGAATGAACCCAAAAACTCCAATGCTCCAGCAAATGAGACTAGTACTAATTTTTCTTTACTTATTTTTTGTTGCTAAACGAGAATGCAAATTACAGATTTTTAAATTGATTTACCAAACTCAATGTTAAATCAACAAACAACTCATAAAGTAAACTTTAGCATACCATTATGTAGTCATGATATCATCTTACAAATTTAAATTAGAATGTCAATTCCAAATTAATTGCTGAATTGATTTACCAAACTCAAGGTTAAATCAACAAAATTCATCAAATCTTCACTTTTTGATTTTATATGGGATGTTCTAATAGGTGGTTCAGTAAATGATTCTTCACAAGTATCTGGACCAGTTATGACAGCAGAAGCAGAAATTTTTGCCCCAAAAAAGTCATTTGCATCAAAATCTTTAATTGCTGTTGTAGCATCGTCTATCGCAAGATCATAATTTTCCTTACAAATTTGAAGGCATTGTATGAGAACATGTTCTTTTGCTTGCTCTAGTAGATTTGCGACTTCATTGTAAATACTTTTTGTCTTTGCTAAACATTGTTGAAGTAGAATACGTACCAAACTTTTTTTATCAGCAGAAGGGCTCTTAGGATCCGCTCTAAGAGCGTTGACGCAAACTTTGAAGTTACTAGACGTTCGACAAACATTTACTATCAAATCTCCCGACGAAAAAGTTACCAGAGAAAAAAAAAAACATGAAAATCACTGTTAATGCTTTCAAGGAATTCATCTTCACATGTACATATATTTTGTATTCATATGTCGAGTGCTTCTTATAGCTAGAATAGAATTTTCATATTTATTTCTTTTCCATAAAAGATCATGTAGATATAATTGGGTCAAGATTGTGGTAATTATATCATTTCCTTTTGAAATAAACTAGTATAGTAAGTATCCTCTTTTAATTTAGGCATGCAAATAGTCTAATGTTAATTATTCACTTTAAATATGATTTTCAATCAATTTTTTTTTTAATCTGACAAGTAACTAAGAACAATATAATATGGAAAAGAAAGTGCTAGTTATCAATTATGTTTTGTGAAAGGAAAAAAAAAAAAGAATTGCAAATATTTCGGACACTCATATTTATGTTTTATCACTTATTACTGAATTTGAATTTGAATATGTCAGTGATATGTTTAGAAGTAAAATTTGAAAATTTATAACCAATAATACGTTGTTATTTTGTTTTCTTTTTCTTTTTATTTTTTTATATTCATGTTTCCTTTTTAATATATTAAAACAATTTTTCAAAAAATAAAAGTGAATCAACAAATAATAAAACAATTTTTCAAAAAATAAAAAAAGGGTCATACAAAGAAGGTAACAAGGAAATTTCGGTGGAGGCATCTGCTAGAAAACAAGAAAATACTTAGTTATTAGCAATTTATCAAAATCAGATGATTAAAATGTTAGTAAAATAATTAATATATCTCAATAATAATATTAATCATATTATTTATTTTATTCTACGTATAATTAGTACTTCTTCATTAGCCATTATTTTGATATCAATTATGACATTGATTATATTTATTATATTGCCTTATTAAGCTTTTCCTAATAAGGAAATTTTGAGCTGTCAAACAGTTTTTTTCAACTTAAAGCTGGTCAATAACATATTTTCAACTTAAAATTGGTCAATAAACATTTTAATCGATGAAATATTCTTAAATATAATGTCATAGACACATGCCTAGGGTGTTCATGGTTTGGATAAAAACCGATCCAAACCGAAAAACCAAATCAAACCGATTTAATTTGGGTTTTGGTTTGGTTTGATTTTAGATTGTTAAGAACCGATAGTCATTGGTTTGGTTATGATTTTGTTTGAAAAAAATCGAAGAAATAATCGAACCGAACAGAACCGAACCAACAAGTTATATACATATATTTTATTACTATACATACATAATATATTATATTCATAAACAATTTTTAAGATTTTACATATATTTCATCAAAAATTATTTATAATTTACTTATGAAAGAAAAAATGTCCAAGGTGAGAACATTTTTCTTATTGATTTCATGTATATGAGTGTCTATGGAAATTAATTGTGGGACTGAAAATGTCATTGTCTCTTCCTTCTATGCCAAAATAGTGAATTTTGAAGTTTTATTCAAAATTGAAAGAAAAAATATTGTCATGATTAGGTAAATGGATTCATTTTTCGGAGTACTATAATGTAAATCTAACCTGAGATTTTTTTCTACTGATAAAAATAATATATAGGAAGAAGAAATCGACTTATATTTGCTATATAATAGGTAAATAAATATATTAAAAAATTGGGATGTGAAGTTATCAGGATGATGATGATAAATGTATTATATGTGTGCGATTATTACCAATATAATTATACATTATTCCAATTTTGAAGCTACGTCATCGCATACTATTTGTTGTTAGATTCGTTGGGAAGCAAGACAATTAACAATATCACTTTTTAAATATTTCTTCATTTTCAAAGTACATCAGCAATAATTGTTAAAGTTGAGCTACGTCTTCTTATTCCGTTCGTCGATCCTAAAATATAAAATGACTAAAACATAATGTTTTAGGCGATCAATCAATTATTACCAATAATTTTGTATTCATTACCTTTTTAATTCTATTTAGGTGATTCAAGTAAGATTTGATGCTCTTTGGAACTTAAAATTTTATGATAAATTTGTGTTATATTTGATATTTGTTCATAATTTTTAGCAACATAGCATTATGGTCATCAATTAAATTTATTTTTGTTGTTGTATGAACATAAAAATTATAAATGTTCTATTCGAGTATTTAAGATGTATCAAGAAGTGCTAAGATACTTGCTTTGCTAATCATCATCACAAATGTGCAACAAAAACTCACAAACTAAAAAATCTCGCTCATTGATGTATATTCTAATTTAAATTTAAAAAAAATTATATAATAAATATATAATATATATTCAAGCACAGTAATTACTTTCGTTAATATTATTCGCACATTGTGCGAATACGTATATTAGTAATAATAATAAGAAAATATGTACACAAACAGTAAAATAAGACAATTGGACTTCAACCCATATTCAATTATTTTCGAGTTGATAGCCTATTTGGATTGACTTTTTGTTGCTAAAAGAGAATGCAAATTACAGATTTCTGAAATTATTTACCAAATTCAATGTTAGATCAACAAAAAACTCATAAAGTAAAAGTAGTCATGACATCATTTTATAAATTCAAATGAGAATATCAGTTGCAAATTAAGTGCTGAATTGATTTAACAAACTAAATGTTAAATCAACAAAATTCATCAAATCTTCACTTTTTGATTTTATTGGGGATGTCCTAAGTGGTCCGGTATGATTCTTCACAAGTGTCGGGACCACTCACAACATAAATCTTTGCCCCAAAAAGTCGTTTGCATCGAAATTTTTAATTATTGTTGTAGTGTCATCTACAGCACCATCATAAGTTTCTTTACAAATTTAAAGACATTGTATGAGAACATGTTCTTTGCTTGTTCTATTAGACTTACAATTTCATTGTAAATACTTTTTACCTTTGATAAACAATCAGAGAAAGAAAAGCATGAAGATCACTATTAATACTTTCAAGGAATTCATCTTCACCGAAAGTCATATGCGAGCTGTTTTAATAGCTAGAATACAATATTCATATTTATTTCTTTTCTACAAAAAAATATTTAGATATTATTAGGTCAAGATTGGCAATTATATCATGTCCTTTAGAAATAAACTAGTATTATCATTTAATTTAGGCACGCAAATAATTTAATATTAATTCACTCTAATTATGCTTTTCAATCAAATTTTTTTCATTAGCCATTATTTTTATATCAATTAAGTGTAATGACCCGAAAGATCATTTTAGAAAAACTTTCATAAAAAAATAAAATAAAAAATTACCGTTTTATTCCTCCCGATAGTTGCTTTGAGTCATTTATGATTAGTCGGTGAAGTTGGTTTGAGAATTTTAAACTATTCAATAACTATGGTTATTTAACTAGCGGGTATTTATTTAGTAATTGATAAAAATGGGTCAAGTCTGAAAATTCATTTAAGAACCTATACAATTTGACTCATACCTATTAAAATAAGCTATTAGGGTTTGTCACTTTTTGGTACAAAAGTGATTTATTTAGAAAAGAAAAGAGATAAAAGGGAATAGGCGAGGACTTACTCACAGCGGCGTCAGACGAATGGAAAATGGGAGGCGTACTTCTCCAGGTCAGAACTAATACAGTTCCAACTCTTTCCATTTATATTGAAGTTAGGATGCTACATATATATATTAATATAATAATGTTATGAAAGAAAAATGGACAATGTACTTAGACTAGTCTATAACTGTTGTTTTGTTTAGTTTTTTTGTTAGTGTACAGTGACTGATGTATATGAAACAACTACATGCTAAAATATATTGGTAAGTTTTGAGTTTTCACTCTTTATAGAGAAATATTGTAACATTGTTAGTGTTGTTCTGTAAGTCTAGGATACAATAGATAGTGGATCAATTATGGCGCAATGATGAGCCAATTATTAAGCAAATTCATAGAAGGGTGGGTGTAGGATTTCTACCTGAATTGATACAGTTTCCGTGTTTTAGTTTCATGTTGGAAATCTCTTATGAACATCGTGTCACAACTTCAATTATTATATATAATATTGGGTGCATATAAATAAGTATTAAGTATATTATATAACATGAATACCATTCGAATAATGATATTGAAAAAATTGGATCTAACCCTAGACTTGAAACTTGGAAAATATGATAATTGAAATGTTAAT
Source organism: Solanum verrucosum (assembly GCF_900185275.1). Classification (NCBI taxonomy): domain Eukaryota; kingdom Viridiplantae; phylum Streptophyta; class Magnoliopsida; order Solanales; family Solanaceae; genus Solanum; species Solanum verrucosum. The sequence goes on along the minus strand of NW_026020134.1, from coordinate 1,032,712 downwards.
TGGCATCAAGATTTAAGAACTTGATTATAATTTTGAGTGAGTTTTTGGGTCTAGGCTAGACCTATAGTAATATGAGTGTTGTTAGTTTTGAAAACTTATTGTGAATATTTATTTGAATAGATCGAATTGATTTAGAAGTTCAACGAACGGGGAAGGTTCAAGTCCCGGAGTGATTGTTCGACTATTTGAGGTAAGTGAATTTCTAAACCCTCGTTAAGTGTATGGAATTCATGTATTTCCTTGTAATATGTGTTTAGGGTAATGAGGCTTGGTGATGGGTTGACTTGTCCACATTGATTAATTCTAATGATGAAAAAGGGATAATAAAAGGCAATGTGATCAATTGTTTGTGTGATGTGTTGAGAATTGTTTGAAAGGCTTGTTGAATCATTGTTGATGTTGTATCCTGATTGTCTTGTTGTGAATTGTGCAATGTTATGAAAACGGTCATCTCATCATTATTTGTGTGAACATGTCATTTGCATTGTTCTGAGACATGGTTGTGACAAGTGTTATGTGCATTGAGAAATAATAAGAAAATAAAGAGGATGTACCATTTTGAGGGACGTATCGAGCGCCGCGATGGATACTATATTTCGAGGGACGTATCGCGCGCCGCGATGGTTACTATTATCGATGGTCGTATCGCGCGCCGCGATGGATGCATGGACAGATATGTCCCCCATGGGTCCCGAACTGAGAGACAACGGGTGTGTATCATTAGGTCAGACATGCATCACTATACTTGACATTGCATTTCATTGCATTGCACTTCTTTATTATTGGTGAACTTGATCTTGTGTGTTACTGATCTTGTGAGTGCCTTTCTATGGAACTTGTGACTGAGGAATATTGAGCTTGTTGTTGAAGATATGCAATTGTTAGAGTGTTGTTGTTAAGGATATGAAATTATTGTTGTTGTTGAGGATATGAAATTGTTAGAGTGTTGTCTTGAGCTATGTGCTTTGTAAATTGTGAACTGTTAGGTTGGGCTGGTTTTATACAGATTGTAGTTGTGAAGGTTCGGTTGGGGTGTAAGGAGTACTTGTATTCTATCCCCTTAGCTCGTGTTTAGAGGTTTACTTGCTGAGTACCGTGTGGTTTGGTACTCACCCCTTGCTACTATATTTTTTTTTGTAGGTTATTAGCCCGAACCTTTGTGATATTTTTCTCTTCTCCTTGTCTGAGGTTTCTTGTGGAGGTTTGTGAGGTAGTTGCTTGTCATTTCAACGGACCTTCTTACTCCTATTTATGATTTTGTTCTATTCTAGAAACAAGATCATTTGAGACTTGTGTTTTTCTTTTGAATCAATTGTAATGCTTTAGAGGCTTGTACACGTGACAACCAGATTTTGGGGATATTTTCAGTTGATTATGAAATTTCCGCATTTTATTGTAAAAAGGTTGAGCTTTAGGCTGACTTGTCTTGGTGGGATAAGACGAGTGTCATCACGTTCATTTTTGGGTCGTGACAAAATGGTATCAGAGCCCCAGGTTCATAGGTCTCACGTGTGGACAAGCTGAGTCTAAGTAGAGTCTCGAGGATCGGTACAGAGACGTCTGTACTTATCTTCGAGAGGCTATAGTGACTTTTAAGAAAAAACTTCACTTCTTGCATCTCTATCGTGCATCCTTGATCCCTTCAGATTCTTATCGCTTCTTTCTATTCTCTCTCACTTATGTGATGGCTCGTGCGTAGTTCCTCATGTCAGTAATTGATGTCGTGTATGGCTTGGATATTAGGTATGGTACTAAGGTTGAAGTGATATACTTGTGGAGATGATGTGTGGTCAGATTTAGAATGTTCAATGATTTGAAGGAATTGCGTGAGGTTATGGTTTGATGATTCACTTTGAGGATAAATAAATTATTAAGTTTAACAATGGTTTAAGGGACTTCATGAGCGTCTTATATATATATTTATTTATTTATTTATTTTGGCTAGTCATCTAGTAGTGGGATTTGTACTTGTATGGTATAGGCAATATCTGGAGTGGTTTGGCAATTGGAAGTTGAATGATTAAAAGGATGACTAGACAATGAATAGTGTAACCTTGGAAAATATAATTGGTATAGTTGTTATAACATATATAGGTTGCTTAGCGAATGATGTTGCGCCAATCAAGGTTAGAATCTTTCATAGATTGAGTGTATATCAAAAAGGGTCATAATACGACTACTATAATGATACCGATTCTTACTTATTTAGAGTTAGAGTATGTGTTACTCTTGTTGTTGACATGATCTGTAGACACGTAATTTTGACCGAACTTAAGTTTTACACGATTTTTAAGCTTAAATATTTTTATAAAAATCTAAATTTGAATATTTTGACTTTTACCTTATTTTATTAACTTTACTTTAAAAGATTTGAAAGCAACAAAAAATAAAGTCACATTTAATTTCGTCAAAACGAAATGAAATTTACAAAAAATATATGTATTTAAATAAATTTAGTGTTTTTTTAATGATATATATACATTTTTTTATTATATTTTATTAGTTACTTAAAATGTTTCTCATATTTTTAGTTGTTCAAAAAATAGTTATATTATATTATATTATATTATATCATAGTATATTATATTGTATAAAAAAAAAAAAAAAAAACCTAGACTACCCAAAAAACCATTAACCTAAACCACCTAAAACCTAAAACCACCCAAAAACATATCATATACCACCAGAATTCCTCCATTCACGTAGCAGCATACATACAACAGATACCAAATTAACTAAAACACCCACCGAACTCCCTCACATCACGTATTCCTTTAAAACCTCAACCAACGCCTCCCACTCCCACACGTCTCTCCACTTCCTCACGTTTTTTTTTCCTTCCTTTCAGAAAAGAACTAACCCCTCCCCCACTGCTATATAACCAGCAACCTACGGAGGAGGGGAGATCAGCAACAAAAAGTCATACACACACAGAGAGAAACGCACAAAACCAAAGAAAAGGAAAAAATAACCTGCACGCGCACACAACATACATATTTGTCCTCTTATAATACATTTTAATTTACTCACAAACAAAGGTTGAGTTCAAGGTTTGCTTTCGTGGTTTCGAGTTCGTGGTTCCCTGTTAGAATTGCTTTTCTTTCGTGAGTTGATTTTCGCAAGAGGTACTATTTAACATTTATTTTATAATTTGATTTTCATGATTATATAGTACTTAATTCCGGTGTCCTGAATTTATTCAAATTTCATGTGTGTTTAGCTTTGCCATTATAATATTGAAATACATGTAAATATTTGTAGTGTTGCATTTGGATTAAAATATGATATAACGTATAATTGCTTCTTGCTCACTAAGGATTCAATATTTTTCTTTATTCGCTCTATTTTATCAAGCCGAAATCTGACTCGTGGATTGTCATTAATTAATTTGATCAATTCACATAGTTTTGAGTTATTCGTTGATAGCATAATTTAAAAAACGGACTAAGTAAATCATTGTTTGTTAGCCAAAAAATACATTTTTTATGCAATTTAATCTTATCATTTAAAGTGTTTTAGAATCTTGGTATTCTATAGGTCATAGATCTAATGCTAGTTTAAATTTAGCATAAATACTAATGATGTTTTTTTTTACTTTTATTTTTCTCTAAAAGCAACTTTATGGGTTCATTAATTAGGGTATTAGATTTGAGTTTACTAACTTACAGAAATAAAAAGTGTTATTTTAAGATATTTTCTTTTGTTATTAAGATATATCAACACGTATTATTAATAATTAATTAAAGCGTGACCTTAATTTGTTAATTATTTTTCTATCATTCATTAAAAAATTATTATTTATAATTAGAATAGTAAAAAGCATATCTCGAATAACAATGCTCCATTTTGTTAAACGACCGGAAATATTACTATGTTAATAAGATGAGATTTAATTAATTAAATGTAATATTTTGTGGGGGGGAAAGTGATAAGTGAAATATAGAAAAGGTTTTTAGGTTACTTTAACATTTTAACGTCGCCATTTACTTTTAGACTGTTTTAACATAATAATAGGTATATATTAGGATCTATTATACATTGGATGAGTACAAACGTAATTAAATTTCTCTCAATTAAGGATGTGGTTCCACATCTTTTTGAGTTACTTAAGAAACTCAAGGATGCGGTTACGCACCTTGGACAAATTCAAGGATGCGGTTGCGCACCTTGACCAAATTGTTTTAATAATTAACTTTCATTAATTTAAATCAAGAGGCTTCTAGGTTATTAATATAGTAAGAATAAATTTGCTTTAGTGTTATAACGAATAGTACATCTAAATGCTGTCTTCATATCATAGTGCAAGTTGTTTGTCAATTTTATTCATATTCCTTAATATGTATATGTCATCTTTAACTTGATAGGTGTGCATTTGTTTATTATTTTTATCATCACTTGTTCAATAAATATAAACAATAAAAAAGAATTGGATTAAACATGATAAATGATATATTTGTTGTAGAACTTTAAATTTATTCTTTTATTTTTTTATTTTTTTTATTTTTAAGATTGTATAGCTTTGTTAAATTTTTTTTAGTCAAGCTTTAAGACGTGTCGAACTACAAACTAGTTAAGACACATAGTAAAGTGGATTCCAATAAAAAATGTGATTCCACATCTTTATGAAAATATTTAAAGATGAGCATAATAATAATAATAATAATAATAATAATAATAATAATCATAATAATAATAATAATAAGTTTCCAATAAGAATGTGGTTACACATCTTTTTTGAAACACCTAAAAAAATAAATAATCTAAGGATGCAGTTATGCACCTTGGACAAATTATTTTAATCGTCAAATTTATTAAATTTAAACTAAAATTTGTAAACTGAGAATATTAGGTGGTGTGCTCGAGAGGGAAAGACAGTTATGTCTCTAAATGTCAAGATCGGGAATGCAATTATGCATCCGATTTAAGACTAATAAAAAATTCAACAATAAAAATAATAATAATAATAATAAGCAAACCATGGCATGTAGACATAATATATCCAAAAATAGTAACAAATAAGTATAAGTCAAGAAAAGCGATCGTGCTAGAACCACGAGACTCGAGGGATGCCTAATACCTTCCCCTCGGTCAACAGAATTCCTTACCCGAATATCTAGTTCGCAGACCATATAAAGAGTCATTTCCTTTTGATTAGGGATTAAACAAAAGGTGACTTGGAACACCATAACTCAATTCCAAGTGGCGACTCTGTAACAGTAAAATAATCCCTAAATCAATACCGTCACTTAAATTGGAAAAACCCATCCGCCGCCTGCGCGAAAAGGGGTGTGACATGATCTATGAAAAGATGCATATCGCTTTAGATGAGAGACCGAACAAATTTGGTAGTGTAAGTTAGTTACTAAATGGGGAAGGAATGTGTAGGCTATTTGGGTACAATCTTCTGGATATGTATGATGTGTTCTAGTGGTGGATTTAACAGACTTCACAATGTGGTACTAGTGGTATATGGAAATGGATACGTTGATGTCAAGTGCGATTACTAACTACTTAAAGAGTTATCAGATGTTTCGCATGCTCATATAATGAGATTCGATGTTGTATTCACATTTGAGAAACCAACTAGCTTGTTACTACAAACGAATGGGTTAAGCATTATTTATAAGAAAGATTTTAGTGGTGGATCTTTGGGTACAATATTAATGCATTCAGGCTGTGGAATGTATCTCAGGAATTTTAAATGAGTGGTGATTTCATTGTAAGCTCCATGGAAGTAGATCGATATTAGAATGCCAAGCTTATGGGTAAAGGAAATCCCAATGAGTATACTTGCGTGGAGGTACCTTTGGATTTGATTGATATAACTGGGTTTGAGGTGTCATATCGATGATAAGGTTAACTTTGTGGTGATGTTGAAGACTGACTAAGCATAATGGTAGTAAGAGTTCGTGATGGATTGTGATTTAAATGCAACTATATAATAATGATTGTTGGTTAAATGGATTTTTTTATAGTAATAACGACTGCGAGTATCTAAGATTGTGATTTTCTACTATTTGGTGAGAAACGTGATTGCATAGAAAGTTGTAGGAGGTGTTGAAACACCGCTCGAATAGGATTGGAAAGAGCTAGAGTCATAATGACAAAAATAATGGGATGTAGTGTAGCCTTCGGAAGGAGGAGCGAGCAAGATTATTTACTCTGATTGCAAGGGCTAAAGATGTATATTTAGAGGGTTGAGAATTGGGTTCAGAGATACTTGATTTCACCCGTTTTGCTCTAGTTATAGTAAAATATAGTGTCACAAGATCATCAAATTAATTAAAACAATTGGATAAGATTTGAGAAAGAAGTATATAGGCCTTCGATTTGAGTGTGGTAATAAGTGTTTTTGTGGTTTTGAGTTTGATAACTGGCACAACTGGAATGATAGTATTTTTTTTTCAAGGTATGAATTGGTAAGGTAAGAAGTGACCGATCACATCGAGTATTAAGCATTTGAAAGAACATGTGCAGGTTTTGAGTCATAGAATTTGTTACTTTTGATTATTAAGGGGCCTAAGAAAGTACTTCTCTTAAAGTTTTGGTTTAAAGTATCAGGTATAATATCATGGGTTGTTGGTCAAAGGGTACAATGGGTAAGCAAAGCAACAAAAGGAAAAAAAAAAGTCTAGTGTATTGAAGAGTTCAAGGTATTTGAAATTTCGTCATGGGAAGAATTTAAGAGATGTGAAGGAATAAGACCTCTCATATAAAGTCTTTGTTCGAAGTTGAAGAATGTATGGATTTTCATATATAAGTTCTAATATGACTATGGATGTGAATTGGTTTGGTATAGACTTACTAGGGTTTTATCATCGACTTTTATAAAGATTGAGTTTTGGTTGGGTTATAATTAATGATGTGTGAAGGATTCTATGAGGTTATGTCGAGCTAAATTGTTCAAAATATGATAGGTAACTTGTGGATGTTAAACAGTGTGACCTGTATTTGTCATGAAATGCTTAAATTGAAAGAGAGGGAGCCATAGTTTGAAAATTTTGGAGGCGATTATGTGTTTGCTAAAATGACTTTAATACTAGTGACGGTTTGAGAGTAAGGTAAATGATTGGTGTGGCTATGATATTCTATTAGTATTAAGAGTGTTGACCTCAGCGAAGTATCGTGAAGAGCATATGTGGTGCGATAAAACAAGTATGTAAGCAATTATAATCAGGACTAGATTGGTGATTATGGGTAGCTAGAAAATTTAACAGATAGAGTCATATGAATGAAAATGTTTGATATGGGCACTATGGAAGAAACATCTAGTGTTATTCGACTTTGATTCTGTATATTCTTATATGACCATTTACTTCGTTTTGGATATGGTTTGGAGTGTGATTTGTTACCTATACCCCCACATGTTTTCATATCTATGGGTGAATTCCTAGTGGTGGATCGGGTGTACCGATCCTGTGATTGTCTTCTTGGTAGGGTGGAATCCTTGATTAGACTTGTTCATTTCAGTTATGATAGATTTTGTGTTGTTTGGGATAGCTAAAGTATACTAGTGATTCTACACACACAACCTTGCTTATGAGAACTTCGATAAGAATTACTATGAAAAGTTACAATTGTCTAAAAGTGTTGTTAGAGATTCTGCATTTTGAAGTGTATCACTTGTTGGGTGTTTACTTAATCATTTTCTTCTCTGGGTTAGATAAGTTGATTCTCCCTTGATGAATATTCCATGTCTAAAGATCAAAATTTTATAATTTAAGCTCATGTAATGATTATATTGTGAGAAGGAACTTTTGATGGAATATGTGACGGTTTGTGCATTATGAGTGTGTGGTGGTTGCTTTAGGTTCACTTCTGGTTGTAGCCGGTATTGATTTCAAACTTTATCGTGGTTATGTGAGAAAAAAAAAAATTTGTCTTGATGGTTGTGTCCTGGTTTAGAGGGTTTTGGTTCATAATGGATTCATGTGTTAGTTTGTGGTTTGGTAAGAACTCTTGATTTGTAGGTTTGTCAAAGTTTGATTCGAAAGTTCAAGTACTTGATCTTGATGGAATGATCTTAAGGAGGAGCTCACTTGGAGAGATGAACACCCGACTAGTAGGTCATAACTCAAGCTTTTGGTTACGTCGATTATTCTTCTTTCTTCTTCCTTATGTTCGGGGACGAACATGATTTTTAGTGGTTGATAATGTAATGACCCGAAAGATCATTTTAGAAAAACTTTCATAATTTTTTTTTTTTTTTTAAATTACCATTTTATCCCTCCCGATAGTTGCTTTGAGTCATTTATGATTAGTCGGTGAAGTTGGTTTGAGAATTTTAAACTATTCAATAACTATGGTTATTTAACTAGCGGATATTTATTTAGTAATTGATAAAAATGGGTCAAGTCTGAAAATTCATTTAAGAACCTATACAATTTGACTTATACCTATTAAAATAAGCTATTAAGGTTTGTCACTTTTTGGTACAAAAGTAATTTATTTAGAAAAGAAAAGAGATAAAAGGGAATAGGCGAGGACTTACTCGCAGCGGTGTCAGACGAATGGAAAATGGGAGGCGTACTTCTCCAGGTCAGAACTAATACAGTTCCAACTCTTTCCATTTATATTGAAGTTAGGATGCTACATATATATATTAATATAATAATGTTATGAAAGAAAAATGGACAATGTACTTAGACTAGTCTATAACTGTTGTTTTGTTTAGTTTTTTTGTTAGTGTACAGTGACTGATGTATATGAAACAACTACATGCTAAAATATATTGGTAAGTTTTGAGTTTTCACTCTTTATAGAGAAATATTGTAACATTGTTAGTGTTGTTCTGTAAGTCTAGGATACAATAGATAGTGGATCAATTATGGCGCAATGATGAGCCAATTATTAAGCAAATTCATAGAAGGGTGGGTGTAGGATTTCTACCTGAATTGATACAGTTTCCGTGTTTTAGTTTCATGTTGGAAATCTTTTATGAACATCGTGTCACAACTTCAATTATTATATATAATATTGGGTGCATATAAATAAGTATTAAGTATATTATATAACATGAATACCATTCGAATAATGATATTGAAAAAATTGGATCTAACCCTAGACTTGAAACTTGGAAAATATGATAATTGAAATGTTAATTGGCATCAAGATTTAAGAACTTGATTATAATTTTGAGTGAGTTTTTGGGTCTAGGTGTCACGACCCAAGCCTAGGGCATAGACGTGACCGGCGAATGGGGAACCCGAAGGAACCCCAAACAAGCCTCATAGCATATCATTACACATCCTTGGTCGCGGAAGCAATTAAAATGACCATAAGCGATAAACATAATCAAGGGGGAAACGGGACTAAGGGAGCAAGAGAAAAAAAAAAGGAATGATACATAAATATAATAGATGAGTCAAGCTCAAGCACAATACACAACTTGTCCAACACCACCTCTAAACATGGGTACTTAGCGGGGGCCAAGACAAACTACCGGGCTTACCCTCATAGTCAAAACATAACTAAAAAGGAAAAGTCTTATACATAGCAAAAGATCATAAGTAACGTCCCCGGAATGGAGGACTCACCAATAACCTCGATAGAAAATCGTATTAGCCACGCGGAGGAGGATGGTCAAGCGGTGCTCCGGTCCCTACATAGTGACATCATGTAGGCATAAGTATGCATTAGTACGTTTGAATGTACTAAGTATATGAGATGCAATGCAATGCTACAATAGATGGACATCATATGAAAAATGCATAATCATACCCGATAGATAGCATATTAATGAAATGATATGTATAATGATGCTTACATAAAAATCATATTTAGTGGGACGTAGTACATTTGTGGCGAGTGACCATCAATATAGTATTTCCAAGGCCTACCACCCCCTTGGAGAGGCGAAAGAGGTACAAACCCCTCAATGTGGTTACTCGGGCCTACCACCCCCCGAGCTAGGGACCAAGGTACAAACCCCTCGATATGGTTATACGGGCCTACTACCCCCCGTACTAAGCAACCAAGGTACCAACCCCTCGATACGGTTACCCGGGCCTACAACCCCCCAAGCTAGGCTTGGTCGACTCACAACACTTATATAGAGAAAATCATATACATGTATCCATTTCATCATCATTTCAATGATTATATGACCATCCGACTCATAGGACGTACATTGGACCTTCCATTTCCTAAGAATTCTATAAGTGGGCATTTTATCAAACACATGGTGGGCTATTGTTCATGTAAATAAAATCATATATTTCAAGAGTACTAAGTCCAACCAATTCCAAAATCAATATAAATCAGCCCACCAACAACATACATATATATAAATCAACCTTCATAATTTGATCATGGAAGCATGAAAACCATAAACATCACATAATAATTCCATTTCATGATAATATGCAAAATTGACCATAATAGGGTGTGTAGTAGTAATTACATACTTCAAGAGTTCATAAATAACCATAAGGACCCATAAACTTGAAGTAAAAATAGAGGATAAATGGTTGGACTTGTGGAAAGGAAGGTTTCCACAATCAAACCCACATACCTCAACTTTGGAGAATCCTTGATGAAGATTGGAATGGAGAATTGAAGCTTGAGATTGAGTCTTGAATCCGGAATTAGAGCTTGAGATGTTTGAATTTGGTTGAAGATCTTGGGGGAAATTTTGGAGAGGGCTTAAGAGTGTTTTGAGTGTTTTGAAGTTAGAAAAATAATATGACTAAGTATGGGACATATCCCCCTTTTTATAAAAAAAACGCCCCAACACTTAGCCTAAAAAATGAGGCTTTAAAAAAAAACAGCTTACTGGAAATTGCAAATATGTACAGACAGGTTTTACGAAAATGGTCATAACTCCCTCATCCTAACTCGGAATGAGGTGAAACCAAGTGCGTTGGAAAGCTAACTCAAAGGGCTTTAATTTAATATGTAGTGACCCTTCCAGTTCCTTGTGTGCTAAGAGATATTCCTCTTTAAAGTTGACCCTCCAAATCGCATTTTTTGCGATTTTCAAATTTTGATACGGTTACTCTAAAATTCGGGTTAGACCCATTCCCCACTCAATTTGACCCCCTGAATAAGAATATGAAGTCGAATTTCGGAAATCATGCACGAATTTTGAGATATGTGGAAATTACAATTATAGGTGTTTCCGAAGCACATTTTCGGGCATTTTTGGGGTCGTTTCAATATCTCCCCTTTGGGAACATTCGTCCCCGAATGTTAAAGAAACGTACATGAGGGACACAAACATGGCAATTTCAGCTCACATAAGGATGCAACAATGCACTTACACCTTATTTCAAAAAAAAAACTTCAACATAGTTGTAAAACCACTATGAACTTGTCAACTTAAACATGAATGCATGCAATGACATGGGGGCTGAACTTAAGACCTGAGATTTTATAAAGGGCTTAGATCAATACCTTAGGCTTGAGTGGAGTGGAAAAGATAAGGATATCGCATTTGCATGTCCGCTTCGGCCTCCCAAGTAGCACTTTCAACTTGTTGATTTCTCCAAAGGACTTTAACGGAAGTCACATCTTTGTTTCTCAACCTCTTACTTGTCTATCTAAAATCTGGACCGGAACTCTTCATAGGTCAAATTATCTTCAACAACACCCACAACATCAAGAGACACAATGGCATTGGGATCACCCACACACTTCCTCAACATAGACACATGAAATACCGGATGAACCAAATCCATTTCGCTAGGCAATTCCAACTCATAAGCTACCTTGCCAATTCTCCTCATCACCTTATAAGGACCCACGTATCTTGGGCTCAACTTGCCCTTCTTACCAAAACGAACCACACCCTTCATGGGTGACACCTTCAAATAGACCCAATCACCAACTCGGAATTCAAGAGCCCTTCTCCTCACATCGGCATAGGACTTTTGGCGACTTTGGGCCATCTTCAACCTTTCTCTAATCATCCTAACCTTCTCAAGAGCCTCCATAACTAGAACTGGTCCTAACAAGGCCACCTCACCAACCTCAAACCACCCAACCGGTGATCTACAGCGCCTCCCATAGAGAGCCTCAAAAGGAGCCATACCGATGCTAGAATGATAGCTATTGTTATAGGCAAACTGAATCAATGGAAGATGATCATCCCAACTACCTTTAAGCTCCAATACACAAGCCCTAAGCATATCCTCAAGTGTTTGGATAGTCCTTTCGGCTTGTCCATCCGTTTGCGGGTGAAAGGCCGTAGTAAGCTTAACTCTCGTACCTAGACCCCTTTGAAAGGACTTCCAAAAGTGTGAAGTAAATTGAGTACCACGGTCCGATATGATGGATAAAGGAATCCCATGCAACCTTACCAAGTCATGAATAATAACCTTGCATAATCTTCCGCCCCATATCTTGTCTTTACCGGTAGAAAATAGCCGATTTTGTCATCCTATCAACCACCACCCAAATAGAATCAAAACCTTTTCTAGTCTTGGGTAAACCAACTACAAAATCCATATTAATTTCTTCCCACTTCCAAGTAGGAATCTTATGTCTTGGGTTAGACCACCCGACCTTTGATGTTCGGCCTTGACTTGTTGACAACTATGACAATCGGAGACGAATTTGGCAATGTCATTCTTCATGCCTCCCCACCAATACATATCCTCAATTCTCTATACATTTTGGTGGAACGGGGTAAATGGAGTAGGAAGAATTATGAGCCTCCTCAAGAATTTTCTCCCTCAAACCATCAACACAAGGCACCACAACCTACTTTGGTACCTAAGGGCACCATCTCCCCCTTGGGAGAAAACTTCCACCTTGCCCACTTTCACCAAGGCCTTCAATTCTAACAAGGAAGAGTCAAGATCTTGTTTTGCTATCACCTCATCAACCAAGGAAGACCTAGCACCATCAACAACGACCACACCACCATTACCAACCTCTTCCAACCTAACCCCCAACCTAGCCAACCGATGCACCTCCTAGCCATTTCCCTATCACCAATATCAACATGAGCTAGGCTACCCATAGACACCCTACTCAAAGCATCCGCCACCACATTAGCTTTACCGGGATGATAATGCACACTCATATCATAATCTTTAAGAAATTCTAGCCACCTTCTTTGTCTCAAGTTGAGATCTTTTTGAGTGAAGACATATTGGAGGCTCTTATGATCGGTGAACACATCAACATGTACCCCATACAAGTAATGACGCCTAATCTTTAAAGCAAACACCACCGCGGCTAATTCAAGATCATGCGTAGGATAGTTCTTTTCATGCACTTTGAGTTGTCTAGAAGCATAGGCTATCACCTTACCATTTTGCATTAGGACACAACCCAAGCCAACTCTAGAAGCATCACAATACACAACAAATCCCTCAAGCCCATCCGGTAGTGACAATATAGGAGCGGACACAAGTTTATCTTTCAAGGTTTGAAAACTCCTTTCGCACTCGTCGGTCCACTCAAACTTAGCCTTCTTTTGTGTCAACTTAGTCATGGGAGAAGTAATAGAAGAAAACCCATTCACAAATCTCCGGTAGTAACCCGCTAAGCCCAAAAAGCTCCTAATATCCGACGGGGTCAATGGCCTAGGCCAATTTCTAATCACATCGGTCTTCTTAGGGTCCACCTTAATACCATCCCCCGACACCACATGACCTAGGAAGGCAACCTCCCTTAACCAAAATTCACACTTTTCATACTTGGCATACAACTTCTCCTCTCTCAATCTTTGCAACACAACCCTCAAGTGACCCATATGTTCTTCCTCGCTATGCGAATAGATTAAAATATCATCAATGAAGACCACAAAAAGGAATCAAGGTAGGGTTTAAAAATCTATTCATTAGGTCCATGAAATAGCCGGTGCATTGGTCAACCCAAAGGACATGACCAAAATTTATAATGCCCATACTAGTCCGGAAGGCTGTCTTGGGAATGTCACACTCCCTCACCTTCACTTGATGATACCCGGACCGAAGATCAATCTTAGAGAAGTGGCTAGCCCCTTGCAATTGGTCGAACAAGTCATCAATCTAGGAAGAGAATATTTATTCTTGACGGTGACCCTATTGAGTTGCCGGTAATCAATACACATCCTAAGGGACCCATCTTTCTTCTTCACAAACAACACCGGTGCACCCCATGGTGATTGGCTAGGCCTAATAAAACCCTTCTCCAACAAGTCCCTCAATTGCTCCTTCAACTCCTTTAACTCCGCCGGGGCCATACGGTAAGGGGGGAATAGAAATGGGTTGAGTATCGGGGAGGAGGTCTATGCCAAAATCTATTTCCCTTTCGGTAGGAACACCGGAAGGTCATTAGGAAAGACATCAAGGAATTCATTTACAACCGGAACCGACTCTATAAGAAGGGTTTTGGACTCCACATCCTAACCCTCACAAGGTGTTAGAGACACCCCTTAGAGATCAACTTACGGGCTTTAATGCAAGAGATGAACCTACCCTTGACTACCACATTTTGGCTTTCCCATTCAAGAATGGGTTCACTAGGGAATTGGAACTTGACCCTACGGGTTCTACAATCAATGGAAGCATAGTATGCATGCAACCAATCCATCCCAAGAACAACATCAAAATCGACCATGTTAACTCAACAAGATCACAAGGCAATATTTTATGCAAGATGCAAATAGGACAATTTCTATAGACCTTCCTAGCAACAATATATGCACCAATAGAAGTAGACACCTTATATGACTCACGCAACAAGTCGGGCTCAACATGAAACTTGTTGGCAACAAAGGGGGTGACAAAAGAAAGAGAGGCACCCGGATCAATTAATGCATATACATCAAAGTCAAAGATTTTCAACATACCGATAACGACGTCGGGGACTTCATCGACCCCTTGCCTCCCATGCAAAGCATAAAATCGATTTGCCTTGGGGCACCATCTTGTCGGCCCCCTCTCCCCAAAGGAACCGCATTGCACCTTGGGACGGCCTCCTTACCCTTGTTGCGATTTCGAGGACAATCCATTGCCTTGTGCCCCATTTCCCCACAACTGTAGCAAGCACCGATATTTCTCAAGCACGGGCCACCATGGCCCTTACCACACTTCAGACATACATCAATAGGACCCATACCACCAACACCTTAGGCCTTTGGAACATCATTGGCAAACCCCTTATGGGGCGCATGAGAAGACCCTTGGCCTTGATGAAACCGGCCTCCCCTTCGACTTTGGAACTTGCCCTCAAAATGGGCCCTCTTTTAGCCTCATGACCCCTCCTCTCCCTCAACTTCTCCTCCTCCATTTGTTCGGCATAGACCATCAAGCGGGACAAGTCCATGTCACTAATCAACATTGCGGACCGGCATTCTTCACTCACTAGGTCGGACACATCCATCACGAATTTGTTCATTCTAGATCGTGAGTCGGCAACCAAGTGTGGAGCATATCTTGAAAGTTGGTTAAACTTGAGGGCGTACTCCCTCACACTCATAGACCCTTGTTTTAAATTCATGAACTCCATCAATTTGGCTTCCCTAAGCTCAAGAGGAAAGAATCGATTAAGGAAAGACGTTTTGAATTCTTCCTAAGGCACCACATAGTTTGCTCCCTTCTCTTCCTTCCATTGGTTGTACCATATTTGGGCCACCCCTTTTAGTTGGTAGGCCGCCAACTCCGCCTTATCTTCTGACCTCATGCCCATGATAGCTAATATCTTGTGGACTTCATCAATGAACTCTTGAGAGTCTTCATCTAACTTAGACCCATAGAATTCCGGGGGATTCATCCGCATGAAGTCTCTCACCCGAGATGCCGGGGTAGGAGCCTGAGGGGCTTGGGCCCCGTGGTTTGCTTGATTAGCCATAGCTTGTGCAAATAAAGTAAGGACATCCCGAAGATCCCCATTGGTCGATTGTTCCTCGGGTGTGCGGGCTCGTCTTCGTCTTGTATTAGGCATGATCTAGCATAGCAAAGAACAACCGTTAGGGAAGAACTTAATTCAACTCTACAGCACGACTTAGAACATGGAGAAGGGAAACATTTCCAAAAGCGTCTCATAGCCTCCTACTCATAGTTGTGGTGCATAACACAACCATGAATTGGACTCTAATCAACGCGGTGTGTTGGACTCCGAGGATCTATTAACCTAGTGCTCTGATACCAAGTTTGTCACAACCCAAGCCAAGGGCCTAGACGTGACCGGAGAATGGGGAACCCGAAGGAACTCCAAACAAGCCTCACAGCGTATCATTACACATCCTTGGTCGCGGAAGCAATTAAAATGACCATAAGCGATAATCATAATCAACGGGGAAATGGGACTAAGGGAGCAAGAGAAAAAAAGAAGGAATGATACATAAATATAATAGATGAGTCAAGCTCAAGCACAATACACAACTTGTCCAACACCACCTCTAAATATGGGTACTTAGCGGGGGCCAAGACAAACTACCGGGTTCACCTTCATAGTCAAAACATAACTAAAAAGGAAAAGTCTTATACATAGCAAAAGATCATAAGCAACGTCCCCGGAATGGAGGACTCACCAATAACCTCGATAGAAAATCGTATTAGCCACGCGGAGGAGGATGGTCAAGCGGTGCTCCGGTCCCTACATGGTGACATCATGTAGGCATAGAGTATGCATTAGTACGTTTGAATGTACTAAGTATATGGGATGTAATGCAATGCTACAATAGATGAACATCATATGAAAAATGCATAATCATACCCGATAGATAGCATATTAATGAAATGATATGTATGATGATGCTTACATAAAAATTATATTTAGTGGGACGTAGTACATGTGTGGCGAGTGACCATCAATAGAGTATTTCCAAGGCCTACCACCCCCTTGGAGAGGCGAAAGAGGTACAAACCCCTCAATGTGGTTACTCGGGCCTACCACCCCCCGAGCTAGGGACCAAGGTACAAACCCCTCGATATGGTTATACGGGCCTACTACCCCCCGTACTAGGCAACCAAGGTACCAACCCCTCGATACGGTTACCCGGGCCTACAACCCCCCAAGCTAGGCTTGGTCGACTCACAACACTTATATAGAGAAAATCATATACATGTATTCATTTCATCATCATTTCAATGATTATATGATCATCCGACTCATAGGACGTACATTGGACCTTCAATTTCCTAAGAATTCTATAAGTGGACATTTTATCAAACATATGGTGGGCTATTGTTCATGTAAATAAAATCATGTATTTCAAGAGTACTAAGTCCAACCAATTCCAAAATACATATAAATCAGCCCACCAACAACATACATATATATAAATCAACCTTCATAATTTGATCATGGAAGCATGAAAACCATAAACATCACATAATAATTCCATTTCATGATAATATGCAAAATTGACCATAATAGGGTATGTAGTAGTAATTACATACTTCAAGAGTTCATAAATAACCATAAGGACCCATAAACTTGAAGTAAAAAATAGAGGATAAATGGTTGGACTTGTGGAAAGGAAGGTTTCCACAATCAAACCCACATACCTCAACTTTGGAGAATCCTTGATGAAGATTGGAATGGAGAATTGAAGCTTGAGATTGAGTCTTGAATTCGGAATTAGAGCTTGAGATGTTTGAATTTGGTTGAAGATCTTGGTGGAAATTTTGGAGAGGGCTTAGAGAGTGTTTTTGAGTGTTTTGAAGTTAGAAAAATAATATGACTAAGTATGGGACATATCCCCCTTTTTATAAAAAAAAACGCCCCAACACTTAGCCTAAAAAATGAGGCTTTAAAAAAAAACAGCTTACTGGAAATTGCAAATATGCACAGACAGGTTTTACGAAAATAGTCATAACTCCCTCATCATAACTCGAAATGAGGTGAAACCAAGTGCGTTGGAAAGCTACCTCAAAGGGCTTTAATTTAATGTATAGTGGTTCTTCCAGTTCCTTATGTGCTAAGAGATATGCCTATTTAAAGTTGACCCTCCAAATCGCATATTTTGCGATTTTTGAATTTTGATACGGTTGCTCTAAAATTCGGGTTAGACCCATTTTCCACTCAATTTGATCCCCTGAATAAGAATATGAAGTCGAATTTCGGAAATCATGCACGAATTTTGAGATATATGGAAATTACAATTATAGGTGTTTTCGAAGCACATTTTCGGGCATTTTGGGGGTCGTTTCACTAGGCTAGACCTATAGTAATATGAGTGTTGTTAGTTTTGAAAACTTATTGTGAATATTTATTCGAATAGATCGAATTGATTTAGAAGTTCAACGAAAGGGGAAGGTTCAAGTCCAGAGTGATTGTTCGATTATTTGAGGCAAGTGAATTTCTAAGCCTTTG
Organism: Solanum verrucosum; assembly: GCF_900185275.1. Classification (NCBI taxonomy): domain Eukaryota; kingdom Viridiplantae; phylum Streptophyta; class Magnoliopsida; order Solanales; family Solanaceae; genus Solanum; species Solanum verrucosum. The sequence continues at coordinate 1,014,460 of NW_026020134.1, read as the reverse complement.
TTAAGTGTATGAAATTCATGTATTTTCTTGTAATATGTGTTTAGGGTAATGAGGCTTGGTGATGGGTTGACTTGTTCACATTGATTAATTCTAATGATGAAAAAGGGATAATAAAAGGCAATGTGATCAATTGTTTGTGTGATGTGTTGAGAATTGTTTGAAAGGCTTGTTGAATCATTGTTGATGTTATATCCTGATTGTCTTGTTGTGAATTGTGCAATGTTATGAAAACGGTCATCTTTTCATTATTTGTGTGAATATGTCATTTGCATTGTTCTGAGACATGGTTGTGAAAAGTGTTATGTGCATTGAGAAAGAATATGAAAATAAAGAGGATATACCATTTCGAGGGACGTATCGCGCGCCGCGATGGATACTATATTTCGAGGGACGTATCGCGCGCCGCGATGGTTACTATTATCGAGGGTCGTATCGCGCGCCGCGATGGATGCATGGACAGATATGTCCCCCATGGGTCCTGGACTGAGAGACAGCGGGTGTGTATCATTAGGTCAGACATGCATCACTATACTTGACATTGCATTTCATTGCATTGCACTTCTTTATTATTGGTGAACTTGATCTTGTGTGTTACTGATCTTGTGAGTGCCTTTCTATGGAACTTGTGACTGAGGAATATTGAGCTTGTTGTTGAAGATATGCAATTGTTAGAGTGTTGTTGTTGAAGATATGAAATTATTGTTGTTGTTGAGGATATGAAATTGTTAGAGTGTTGTCTTGAGCTATGTGCTTTGTAAATTGTGAACTGTTAGGTTGGGCTGGTTTTATACAGATTGTATAGTTGTGAAGGTTCGGTTGGGGTGTAAGGAGTACTTGTATTCTATCCCCTTAACTCGTGTTTAGAGGTTTACTTGCTGAATACCGTGTGGTTTGGTACTCACCCCTTGCTACTACATTTTTTTTTGTAGGTTATTAGCCCGGACCTTTGTGATATTTTTCTCTTCTCCTTGTCTGAGGTTTCTTGTGGAGGTTTGTGAGGTAGTTGCTTGTCATTTCAACGGACCTTCTTACTCCTATTTATGATTTTATTCTATTCTAAAAACAAGATCATTTGAGACTTGTGTTTTTCTTTTGAATCAATTGTAATGCTTTAGAGGCTTGTACACGTGACAACCAGATTTTGGGGATATTTTCAGTTGATTATGAAATTTCCGCATTTTATTGTAAAAAGGTTGAGCTTTAGGCTGACTTGTCTTGGTGGGATAAGACGAGTGTCATCACGTTCATTTTTGGGTCGTGACATTAAGACATTGATTATATGCATTGCCTTAATAAGCTTTTCCTAATAAGGCTTTGACGACACAATTATAATTGATTTTCTCTATATGGCAGTTGGTGGCACGTATCTGTGTTGCTCTATACTAGGGTTGGCAGACTGAGTAATTAATATAAGTATTCGCTCATATTTATCCATTTTAAATGGGTTGGGTATCCAACTCATTTAAAAATGGGTAAAAACGAATAATACCCATATTACCCATTTAAAAATGGATAGTTAAATGGATAAAATGGATAAAAGATGTGCATGCACACAAATAAATAAAAAAGTGATAAAGAATGGGATAGTAAGAAAGTCTTTTTTTTTAAATCTATAAAAAAATGAAACTTTTTTTTACATTTGTTTTTGGGTAGGGGGGTTGGTAGTGGGTGGGTTGGTAATTTTTTTTTTAAAAAAAATTATTGGAAAAAATTTAAAATTTTGTAATTCTTTTTTTTGATGGGGTGTGGAGGGGGTGGGGGTAGGGGTGTGTGGTGGTAATTTTTTTTAAAAAAAATATTTAAAATTTTTAATGAAAAAATTAAAAAATTGTTAATTTTATTTTTTGGATGGGGTGTGGAGGGAGGGGGGGGGGGGCGGTAGGGGGTGGTAATTTTTTTTTTTAATTCTTTTTTGGATGGGGTGTGGAGGGCGGGGGGGCTGGTAGGGGTTGGGTGGTAATTTTTTTTATTACATTTTTTTGGGATAGAGGGTAGGGGGTGGAGTGAAGTGATAAAAAAAACTTTGATTTTTTTTTTTGTTTTAAATCTTTTAACAAGATTTCTATTATAATATGGGTAAATATGGGTACCCATATTATTCATTGGGTAACTCGTTTTTACTCATTTAAAATGTGAGTCGAGTCAAGTAACTTATCCATTTTTATTTAACTCATTTTTTATCGACTTATATTCAACTCGACTCGCTCGTTTGCCACTCTTACCCTATATATAATAATAAAAAATTTCTGAACCAATTTAGACTATAGTTCTCTTTGATTTGGTTAAAAAATGTAAATTTGGAGTATCAAATTATTGTGATGTTGTGACTTGGTGAATCGGAAAATGAGATGTTATCAAATTATGTTATATCTTTAGGTTGACTTAGCTCATTAATTTCTAAGCCCAGTTCGAGAGTCGAGTATGAAAATGACAGAGTAATGATATTAATGAGTGGGTTTATGTATTGCCTTTGTTTATTTATGGCATTTAGCAGCCATACTTTAAATGATGCGAGTGACACAAAAATTAGCATCCAGAGAAACGTTCAATGATTCTTGGTGATCCACCTCATAGGACTTAGTAAGGAGAAGATTATTGGATATACAAACAAAATTCGCCATTAAGTAGTTGATAAGAAAAGAATTAATGTAAGGTATAATAATATTTTTTAATGATGTAGGACTTTCTGACAATTTATCAAACTTCCATAATTTGTGTATACATTACCTTATCTCTTGCTGGATAGTGTGTTTAAGGGCCCTGTTGTTTCATATATTAAAAATAAAACAATCCATGAAAAGATGAAGCATCATGTTACATTTTTGCTTATAGGGTACGGAGAAGATTGTAGAATTGTGGTAAAATAATTCTCAATTTTTTGATACGTGATCAGCTAGTAAAGATCCACCAATAAAATTCCAATTGCAATGAAATGACCTATAATCACAATCATTGGTTTTAGCATGATTCTTTTGTAAGCTGTGTTGACATTTTAAAAAATATAATAACATTATATTAATAAAAATTATTTAAAACGTATCAATAAAACATAAATCAAGTAAACTATTATAACTATCTCCACGACAAGCTTTCATAAAATTAAGTTCTTAAGAAAATAATGAATAAATTCAAGAAATTCCAACTAGAACTAAAAAGATGAAAAAATAATAATATGAACGTTCAATTTGAAAGTATTAAATAGCTAGTAATTGAATTCTTACAATACTTGTAGGGTCGTTTGGTACAAAAATGTATAATGCAGGGATTACTAACGCATGAATTAGTAATGCAGGGTTTTAGTAATGGAGGTATTAGTTTTTATCAAGTGTTTGGTTCATTGATTCCCACCTAATCTTATGTTTGGTTTAAAACTCTAGAAAAAGTTTATTTCCTATTATACCCTTGAGTTATTATGAGATTTATATTTCATTTAACTAGACAAGTTAAATACTAAAATATAAAAAAATTATTATTATTTTTGAGGTGTGATATGCCACTATCGACATCATTGATAACACAATATATTTCTAATTTTTTTTGGTCAAATATACCTTAAACTTAACATAGATACTTAAATTGTTCAAATACACGAAGCTTATTTAAAAAAAATAAAAATAGTTCAAGTGATCAATCGACGAACTACATTTAAAAAAAACGAAAAAAATCAACCCAATATAACAAATCAAACACGAAGAAAAAAAAACTAGTTTGTGAAATCATCAAATCACATGGAACGAATTTGGTGAATTTAAAAGAATATTAATAAATATTCTCATATAAATAAATAATAAAAAAAGAACATTAAATTACAAAGAGAAAAAAATAGGAAAAAAAATTTGGAGATAGTTTAGTCATTTTAGGGGTCTTATCCAAGGATTGTTAAACCTTGGATTAGTTATCCCTCCCTTTTCTAGGGATAAAATAAGACATTGTATGAGGTATAACTAATCCATGGATTAGACTAAATAAAGTAACCAAACAATATTTTTGTTGAACTAAATTTTAATCCATGGACTATTTTGAATACCTACTACCAAACGGGTCCAAATTATAGTTCATTTGGATTGTTTAATCGCACATGCCATGCGCCAAACGGGACCAAAATTGGTTATCTATTCATGTATTATGATTTATTTTAGTAATAATTATGTTCTGTCTTTCCAAGTTATTTAAAAATATAGTATAAAAATTGACGAAGCAGTATTGTGTGATACCCCTGATATAAGGTGGGTTCGTCCTTGGTCACAATTTAACATTTTAATATTGTACTTTAGAATTTTCTTTCATAAGAAATCATCTATAGCCACACCACACAGATGGTCCATGAACATTTCAAACCACAATTTTTTTTAAAAAATTTTTCTTTCTTAAACTTTGGACGAAAGTCAAATAGTGTTACACAAATTGAGAAGAAAAAAATAATAAGCAAAAGTTCAAGGTAAAAGAAGATCTATTTGATAGATTAATTTAAGGGTGGCATTGCGCCGGGCAATCGACCGGTTCACTAATTACGAAATGCGGATGCTCTATGTTTGGGTTGGAAATCGGGTTGGGATACTGGGTCCTACTGATCCAAATTTTATTGGGTTTGATGTAACTTGTGTAGTTTCAGGCCATATTGATTCGGGTTTCAACTAAAAAATATTTTTTTTAATAATTTTTTTAAAAGTACGTTTTAAGTACTTCATGAATGTTAAATATAATTTTAAATTTTAGACTAAAAAATCGGATCGAGTTGGTTAATTCTATACCATCAAATAACAAATAGTATTAGTTCAATCGATTTCGATTATCGGGTTGAGGTTTACGCTAAGCCTGTTCCAGATCTTCAAGGTAAATCGATACATCACGACCCATAATCTTGGGTTGGTTCAGTCTGAGCTGCTATCGGATCCGATTCGATTCTGGAATGACTCGGCCCAATTGACACACTTAGATTAATTTAGGACCGTGCATAAAGAGCTTGTAGGTGACGAATCAACATGAAAGTCGGATATCCTATTTTTGTACCTTGTTTTATGGGTGGGGATCCAAAAAAAATAAAATTACATTGTATATATAAGGTTAAAGTTTTATTTTATGAATAGATTAAATGTTGAATTTCATTGATACAAAAAGAAGATCAAATGTGTAATAACTATAGTAGCTTTGTGACATCTTTCATCAAAGAAATGACTCTTTTCTTTGCGTTCAATTCTGTCTTTACATATCTAAGTTCGAGTGAAACTACTATATGTGTTTTTGAAAGTTACTTGATTCAATCTCTTCAGCTCATATCATTCAACTCCTCCGGTGTTGATTTTAAAGCTAGTATAGCGAGATTGTAAAGGGTTTTCAAATTCTCTCAAAAATCATTTTGAAATGATTCGAGACTTGATATAAACCCAATGTGTAAATTCCTAAAACACACGAGCTCTGTAAGTAATGGTCCAAATGCTACAAAAACCAAGAAAATGAAAATAACATTTGGCTTTCTAGAGAAGGAGCCGTAAAAATGACATTCCTTTTTAATCAGTTTTCAACATTATTAATTAGATATATTTTGTAACTTAAATTTTAACACGGCCATGTATCAAATTATTTCAACTAGTACAATCTATGATTTATTTTCACTAAAGTAACATAATTATGTTTAGAAAAATTGCAAAACTTCCACCCTAGTAACACAAAAATCATTACTACTGAAAAATTCATCTTTCGATCGATTGGTGATGTATAATGTCATTATGATCAATTGATCATCAATCTATTTAAAGTTGGAAATAACTATAGTTAAATCACTACACTAACTATTTCTCAAGAATATTATGTACAATATCAAAGAAGTTAAGAAATAAAATTGTCAATTTTATGGTTTAGTATACTATGAATAATACACCTAAAGATTATCATATCAATGATAATGTATCGACAATAAAGGACCATCACCCTTATCTCATATTTTATATTGTTTTAGTAAATAACACTTTAAATAGTTGTATGACATGTATTTTATTAGGATTAAAGAAATATTTAAACACAACCTATATATTTTTATGGGGACTTTATCAAAAAAAAAAAAAAATCTAAGTTGAAAAAACCTGACTTTTGTTATCCCTTTTAACATTTAACTTCTTATTTCTTCCCTACCCCATCTAGTTTTTTTTTAACATTTTAGGTAAGATCAACTTGGATGAATAAAACAAAAATATTTGATTTCTTAAAGAAATCACTTATTTTGGTGAACATTTAAAAAGTCAAAATATCATTTAGGAAAACCAGAAGAGTATATAAACAATAACAACAAAAGTGTGTGTATATATATATACACGCACACACCATATAACAAATGTGGTATCTGCAAAAAGGTAATTTTGTTAGAGTTTGTTTTCGTGAATGGTGATATATTTCCATGCATTAATGATGATGACGAAGTTGATGCAACTGGTGGCGTTGGTAATGGTCCTATGCTAAATTAGTAGTAGTATTAGTAGGTACGCTAGAAAAAATACAACTAAAAAGAGGGGTAGCCAGTGGGGGTGGGGGGGGGATATGATATTGAGAGATATATATTTACTATTATTTTCTTTTTATCTTTGATATTATTGTTATTGTCTAATATTCTTTGATTATCATATTATTGATTATTAGTATAATTTTCTCTATTTTATTCTATATGGCCTTTCACTTCATTTTTTAAAATGATTTTGTTATTCTCAACTTGAGTCAAAGATCTATTAGAAACAACCTTCTTACCTTCATATTATCTGAATCAACTCCTTAAATGATCAAAATTGCTCAAATGATACCTAAAGTATTATTTAAACCTAGTAGTACAGAAGAAAAGAGACCATTTTATCAAATTTTATTCCTTGCAATTTTGCTATTTTAATTTTCATGTGACCAATAGTTTTCTTTAGCCATTTTTGACATTTTACTTTCATTGACCAATAATAGTTTTCTTCTTGGCTAGAAACAAATGCATATTAGGTAATTTTATATAGATATCAATGTTATTAGTGTTTTATTTAGTATTTCGAATTGAGTGTTATTTAGACACTTCACTAGCAATAGGGTCAATTGATGTAATTGAAAGCAACAAGTAACAAATTAATTAAATCTTGGTTGCTATCGATGACCAATGTTCAATTTGAGCTTTCAAATCTTTAGCAATGTTATACTATTAATTAGAATTTCCCTCAGAAATATGGCTATAAAAGTTAAAAATTGAAAGTTGAAACTATATAATATAATAAAATGTTATCCACTTACTATTCTAAGTTTACCTATTATTATTAGATAGATAAGAGTAAATGTTGATAAATGGGAAGCAAGTTCCTAGGAATGAACTAGTAATATAATTGCACAATAACTTTAGCACCAATGTTTTATACATAGTATTGTAGATAAATGTAAAGTATATATTATTACCTAACTTTAAATTTTATGCAAAATCAATGTAGTATATCTACCTGTCTGTTTAAATTTAAATTATACACTTATTTTTCAACGAAACACTACTTATTGTTTCCCAAATGAATAATGTTATTCATGTCTTAAACGTCATCAAATTACCGTTCACTCAGGTCTTAATCATGTCTAAATATTTTTTTTAATAAGAATTTTATATATATATATATATATATATATATATATATATATATATATATAAATAATTCCGTTTGTCATTTTCACTTGGGAATCATGAACTTTTTCACCACTTTTTGTATCAAAGTTGTGCCACATGATTGTGACTATCAACAATATAACAAACCCTTTTTAAAGTATGATGCTAATAATTCACCTATATATAGGTAAAATAAATTGAAGTGTTCATAAGAGACTTTTACTAATATATATGTATTCTTATTCTTTAGCTAAAACACTACTTATAGGGTAACATATAGTGACTCACTCCAACTTGTATTTTGCTTGGATATTTGCTCTTTAACTAATCTATTTTTTGAGATATCCAACAACTCAATTCTCGGATGGGTTCAAAATTTGAAACTAACGTGCAAGTAAAGAGATTTTTTTACTATTAATATAAAGAGTGATCATGTAAAAAGATGAAATGTTATGGAGTAAATTAACAAATCGTATTGACATGAGGGGTTAAAAAAGCAACGAGTTCAATTATAAATATAGGATGAAATGAAAGCCACGTTACTACAAGTATAATGGACATAAGTATTATCACACTATCTTTTGGCTTCTTAGATGACTCGAACCTACAACTTTAAGATTGTACGGTGCTTAACATCTAAAAAACTTGGCTGAGAAAGGAGAAAAATTACTGAATTGTACTAAAAAAATTCTTAGAGTTTTTTTATCCGTGATCAGCTACCTAAAGGTTAATATGACTTTTTGGCGCATCTAGCAGTCCTCGTTAGTGACAGAAACAATTTTTTTTTATTAAGAAATTCAAAATATAAAAAATTAAATATGAAACAATTACAAGAGGATAAATCGAAGGCGAAAACCAAAAGGAAGACTAATGCTTTAATTTACGCTTTATTGTCATTTATAACATGTAATTCCTTTCCATTTTCCCCTACTCCATCTAGTTTTTCAAAAATTTCTTGTGCATTTTAGGTAAAAAATAACTTTGAAGAAAAAAATAAAAAATAATATCTTCTTGATATCTTAAAAAAAGTCACTTATTTTGGAGAATGTTACAAAAGCTAAAATATCATTTAAAAAGAAATGAAGAAAGTACAAGATTATATCTTCACAAAATGAAAATTTCATAAAAGTCACAGGTTGATTCCCTCCAAATAAGAAAAGATAATAAGAAGAAAGCAATACCATAACTAAGCAAAGAATTAAAATGTTACAACAATTACATATTACCTAGGTAAGTAATTGTACAAATGGTAGAAAAATTCAATGAAGATGAAGATGACATTTAGTTGTCCAAAAAGAAGCCTTTAAAAATGACATTTTACAATAAAAACATGCAGGAAAAAGTATACCTTTACTACAATTTAAAGGAGAGATATTTTGTTAAGCTTGAAAAATACTACAATATTAATAAAGAGTAGATTTCTTCCACTACCAAGAAGAATTGTTGCATGCTCGTCACATTCAGTGACTCAAAGAATTTCACTTCTTTTATGTTCATCACCTTTTCGATGGCCATCTCGAATAGTTCTTGCGGTATTCTTCTTTCATATCACTAGATTAATGTAGTTGTAACTCTTGTCCATAAACTGATCAGATTTTTTTAAATTTTCAATGCAGGGAATATAATGGAGGTATTTGTTGCTGCAACTATAGTTGTATGTGTTCAAAGCCAACTGATAACGGAAACACCTTATAATGATGTTGTTTCTAAAGATGGGACCGGGAATTTCAACACAATTGTTGGAGCAATATTGGCGGCCCCTGATCACAGTGTGAAGCCATTCTTCATAAAAATCAAGAAAGGCATGTATCGGGAATATATTAGAGTTGATAAAAAGAAGACTAATATATTCTTGATAGGAGATGGGATGGATACTACGATAATAACAGGTAATAGAAGTTTTATCGATGGAAACAAAACCTATGATACCGCAACCGTTGGTAAGTCCCTCTCTCTCTCTATATATATGAATTTTATTAATTTTGATGAATTATAATTGTTTCTTCTTATTTAATTTGTAGGGGTTCTTGGTGATGGCTTCACAGCCCAAGACTTAACTTTTAGGAATAATGTCGGACCAATAAAGCATCAGGCAGTGGCATTAAGAGTTGAAGCAGATTTGGCATCTTTTTATAGATGTCGATTCGATGGGTATCAAGACACTTTGTATGTGAAAAGGCAACATCAATTCTACCGAGACTGTGAAATCTATGGCACAATAGATTTCATATGCGGTGACGCGGCGGCCCTGTTCCAAAACTACTTGATTGTAGCACGCGTTCCATTGGCCAAGCAATATAACACAATCACAGCCCAGAAGAGAGAGTTTGAGGACGTTCCAACCGGGATAGTGCTTCAAAATTGCACTATAAATGCTACCGAGATAATGTCACAACGTATTTAGGTCGACCATGGGGTATATTTTCTAGGAATGTGATAATGGAAAGTTACATCGGTAACTTGATAGATCCTAGAGGATGGGTTGAATGGATTGAATCGGCAAATAAATCTGTTAGCCGCCGGCCATATTATCTGGAGTACAAGAACAGAGGACAGGGTGCTGTCACAAAGGGACGTGTGACATGGGCATCCGTCACTAGTGATCCAGATATTGCATCAAAACTCACGGTTAGGAACTTTATAAATGGTGACCAGTGGATTCCCGCCAATATCCCTTATTACCTAGATTTATCTTGAACAACAATAAGTTTTATTGTATCCCTAGTAGTTATTATCAGATTATAAAAACAGTACTACTATGTACGTATGTTGTTTTATTTGTCAAATGAATTGATTATCTAATTTTAAATTCGGTCTTCACGTAATTTATTGTTGCCATTGTCCAACTAATCGACTGACCATTAAATCATAAAAAAGGTACATATTTACAGAAACCTATTGTGTCGGACACCAAATAATGTGGTTAGAATGACTCTTAGGATGACCAAGAGAAACATAACTTAAAAATTATAGTCACATGTACACTTCATTTTAGCAGGAATTTATTGAGTTCGGAACCTAAATAAGCCACAAAAATATAAAAGTGACCAAAATAAGTCACTACTTTAGTAAGTAACTAAAATAGGCTTAGTGGAAGAAAAATTCCACTTTATCTAATATTCTAAACGTTTTCCGTTAGTCTCATAACGTGTATATTTTAATATATAACGGAACTATTTCCTACACTTTATAAAATGAAACTATTTCTTACACTTTATAAAGTGTAAGTTTTTCTTACACTTTGTAAAGTGGAACTTTTTCTTACACTTTATAAAAAGTTACTTTACCTTTTCACTTTCTTCTTCTTCCCCTTTCACTTTCATTGCTTCCAAACTTTTTTCACTTTGAAGATTAACAGTTGATGGTCCCAATCCGACAACTGAAGGGGCTACACTAAAAAGTCAAAATCTTGAAAGATTGGAGTAGCACAGCCCGACAACATAACAATTCGACCCTACAAATTATATAAATTAGGTATTTTTTTCCATCTCATATTTTCATTACTTTAAAATAATGTTGTAATTTGTTCAAAATTTTAGCAAGTCTTATACAATGTGCATTCCATTACTAAATATTGAGTTAGAAAAAAAAGTCTTTAATTCAAAATATACAAAAGGAATTACATTGTTGGATTGGTATTGCAAAATAGTATTTGGCTACTGCTGAATTACACATTTTCGTCTCATGTTTTTTTTATTATAGATGGACACTCATATTCATTTATTCTTGTTGGCATGCATTAACTTTATCATGTGCAATGTGCCCAAACTATCATTTAGATCCCATCAAAGTACAAAAAATAAATAATAGTAGAGTATTATTTTTATGCACATAAACTGTATCCAGATCCTTGTAAAAATTAACAATAAATTGAGATTGCACAAATGGTTAGATTCTTGTTAATTCGGTGGGTTAAATTTGTCCGCAAAATTGAACACAAAATTCATCAAACATATAGTCATCCCTCAATTGTTCCAATAGATGGTTCCATTTGTTTCTCTTTAGGTATATGTTCCTTTTGTTTTTTTTTTTCTATTTTATTTTCTTGTGGTTGACTCGACAAATAACACATTGAATTGACTTGCTGAAGTTAGAGATTCTTTAGTTCTCGTACAATTATTCGTTTGAAGATAGTTCACGGTTTAATTTGTCAAGATATAATTATATTAAACGAATTAACAGATTTTTTCTTACAAAATATAATGGAGCGTGTTGTGAATCCTGGACCGATTGATCGTACATTTCTTCTCTCTCAGCATGAGCATAAATCAGAATTGTTATGGAAATGTGAGATATCATTTAGTAGCCTTATGAGGACGGTGCACATGAATGATGCCTGGAATTTATTTCGTTTGCATCGACCTCATGGAAGTGTTGAGGAGATCTTACGTAGGTCAGGATTGTATGATGTAGTTTGTGTGGGCAGGATGCATTATGACTGTGCCCTTGTTACAACTATGGTTTAGTGTTGGAAGCCAGAGACTCATTGCTTTCACTTACCTTTTGGTGAGGTCACGATTACATTACATGATGTGCAGATCTTGTTTGGTTTGCGCATCAATGGTGATATTGTGTACATGCAGGATGTTGCACGGAGAATTCGTCCATGGCGTACTTTATTAGAGACACTTACAAGATGCGCCATAACACCTGCTGATATGGATGGTGCGATCTGGGTGAGGATACATAGCATTAACGGCTACTTGCGAGATCAGTTACAAGTAGATCCGATAGGAGATGCTACTCCAGTGGAGCGGGTTGAGAAAATTTCTAGACTTTACATGTTTGTTATATTGCGGATTTATTCCTCTCCTTCAGGTAACTTTACTAAAGTTTTAAAATACATTCAAATACAAAGAATCTTTTAACATTACACTGTACAAGAATATTTTTTCTATATTCAATTTTTTAATATATTTAAATTACATACAAATAATTTCTAAAAAATATTAAAAATAGATATATGTAATTTTAATTTTTTTTTGTTAATGATGATAGTTTAATTATTTTGTTTGTCACATTAAGGTTTGGTGTTGGGAGATGATCTTGCTTGTACAACCATCAGCTCCTCCGCCGCATGATGGTGACGTATTACTTTCATATGCTAGGCGATGGACGCGTGGAATTGATAGGAATATTGAGTCACATCATGTTGTTATCCCGATTAGAGACCAGCTAGACCTCATGACGAAAGATCAGGTACATCAAATAATTTTTGCAAATTTTACTAGTGTTTTAAAGAATGTGAACATAAAAGATTTTCCGGCCAAAAAGAGGAAGAGGGATAATGAAGATGAGGATGGATATACGGGACTTAGACCACGAGATGTTCTACGGATTTCAAGAAAGGGTTGTGGAACATAATATTATTATTTTTGTGTAGGTATCTTTTTTTAAGGGTGTATAGTATTATTATTTTAATTATATATAGTTATTATTTTTGTCTATGTATCTTTTTTTGAGGGTGTATAGTATTATTATTTTAATTATATATAGTTATTATTTTGTGTATGTATTTTTTAGAAAAAAGTGAATGAAAAAAAATTGAAAATATAAACATGACTCGAGGATGATCAAAAATACGAATAAAAAGTTGCATAGAGTTGATACAAGAATAAATTAACATAGTTAAACAACTTTCTTTAGCTACTACCACCATATGAGGCGTTTCTAGCTCGTGAAGGACAATTGCACTTATCATGGCCTATTTGTTTGCACGTTGAGCACTTGCGAGTGAGTGTACTTGCGGGAACATCCATTTCATTATGTATACGGGTGATTTTATTTATGCCCACTTTTCGTAAATATTTTTTATTTTCTATCATAAGAAAATGACTATCAGGCCAATACTTTTCATCGCCGAGTGGATTGAATTGTCCAGAGTAGGCTTTTTTGTAGTTACGCACGCTGAATTCTGGTGCCATATGCTCCCATGCTTGATATCCAATTTGGTCAAATTACTTTATTGCATGAGAACACGGAATGTGGTATGATTGCCATTTACCAAATTGACATTTTCCTTGTGATGCATTTACAATGTGCTTATTACCACCACGACCATGACGCATAAATGTCTGCACCTCAAATATGTTTTCCCTTTGTTGGTGATAGTTGATAAGTGTGTGACGCTGCGGCTTTTTTCTATTATCCTAAAAAATCTTGAATGGGTTAGGCATCCATTGTTGCTTTTGTTGTACTAGTTGATTGACAAATTTTGATCTTGTAACAAATCTGTTCACAATCTGATTGTAAGTTAGTCTTACCATTGCAGTAACTGGGAGGCCCCTGCTAACTTAAGAAGACCATTGAATGACTCAGAACTATTTGTTGTCAGCATACCCTATCTCCCACCTTTATTCCTGTGTAATGTCCATTTGTCAAGATCGTTCTTCATTAACCACACATACGCTTACGGGTTAATCTCCTTGATTATCTCCATTTTTTTCAAAAACTTTTTCTCCTGACAGTGATTTGCAGCTGCCCATAAAAGGTTGTTCAAAGTGACATTTTTGAATTTTAAAAAAAATTTGGCCTTCAAATGTCTTAAACAAAAACGGTGGAACCCAAATGGGGCCTGCTAATTGGGAGAATTATACACGGATGAGAGTATTCCGTGATGCCTATCTGAAATCAATGCCACACCTCTACGACCCTTGACAATGTGCAAGTGCAATGATCCAAAAATAAACTTCATGTCTCCATGCTCTCATTCGCAACTAATGCAAATGCCAAAGGTAATATTGAGCCGTTACCATCCGTTGTAATCGCAATCAACAACTTGATATCATATTTTCCATAGACATGTGTTTCGTCGATTAATATAACAGGACGACAAAACACAAACCCATCAATGCATGGTTTAAACGTCAAGAACACATAGTTGAATACATCTTCAATGACATCGACACGCCGCTCTGTTTTTCATTCAACTATTATTTCGGGATTGAAGTGTTTCAAAGCTTCCATGAACCTCGGTAACTCGGCAAAAGAACCCTCTCAAGTACCATACACTTTTTCAAAAGCACACTTGCGACCAAGATAGGCTTTTCTTCTGCTTATCGAAAGGCCATATGCTTTAAGAACGGCTATTTGATAGTCTTTGATGGGAAACCTGAAAAGTAAAAATAATATTAATTATCAAATAAAAAATGAGTATTTTCTTATTAAAGAAAAATCATCTAAGGATAAAATAATACCTTGGCGTTTTTTCTATATCAACACATAGGACGTTAGCAATCATCTCAACATCCAAGTTGAAATGTCCATCGCGGCACGTACCCATATAACATGTATGTTCTTTAATGTATCTTCCAACTTTCCACATGTTAGTATGTTTATCATTAAAAGAAGTTAGCCTAAATCGACATCCTTGTTCTACACGCCTGCAAACAAGTCGCCATGATTTCTTTGTCGATTTAATAACAAAGTAATCCCTCGCTATCTTTAAATGTAGAAGTTTAACTGCTCTTTGCAAGTGCTTCTTTGAATTGAATAACATGCCTTTTTCAATATAAATAGCATCATTCATGAAATCTTCCGGTTCACGCCACGTACGCTGTGATGTATATTCATCATATGTATCGCTAAAGATATCTGGACCATCTAGGAGATGATCAAGATAAGGAACTTCATGATTACGAAACAGACTCATGGACATTGGTCTTGGCGACCGATTGATCATTAAAAAATCATCATCACAAGATGATGCCTCAAATGGAACATTATCTCATGATTCCTCGGCATCAGACAAATCATCACTATCACTAGCTGAAGGTGAGCCGTAATTTGGAAGGTCACGATCATCAATATTCACAGGATCAATGGGCTCATCTTGTGTGATATTTTCCCTATGTATGTAAAAAATTATAAATATTTGTCTCATGCAATTAACTTACTTAAATAAAAAATCAAGTGTTGGACATACCGATAATCATCTGCATCAAAAGTAGCTGAGACATGAAAATTTGAAGATGTCCCAATATTTTCCGTCATTTCAAAGTGTGAGGACTGACTAAAATAATTATCTAGTCCATAACTTGGAGCAATATTCCTATCTTGCTGAGGTAAACCGCTACAAAATATATAATAATAATAATAATAATAATAATAATAATGAGAATAATAAATCATATAAATTAATAAATAATTGACAAAATCAACAAATAATAATCGAAATATAATTATTGAGCATTACCAGTCACTTTCATTGATAGTTTCGTTCAAATCAAAGTCATATCGATTGGTAAGAATATTTTGATAATGAGTCATGTTAGGAAAATCAGTAGATTGAGTTGTAGGAAATCCATCAACGTTATTACGATTTTTAATCGGGAATGGACATTGACCGATAAAGTAGAACGTTGTTGACTAGTGTTAGGCTCCTTCCTAACATAGATTTCAAGTATTGTTAACTTGATTTGATCTATGTAGTCATTTGGAACCCTCAAAAAGTCGGTCAACGGTTCGTCATTATAGATAATCCACTCTCCAAAATTTACTTGTCCTTGTGATAAAAATGAAGTAGGGTATTTTCCGACTATGATCAAATTATAATCAGTACTGTTTATACCTATTCTTTTATAAATTGATGAAAGAAATTTATGATATCGGACATTAATTGAATATTTAGCATTGTGTTTGGGAGGACAATTATAATAAACGGTATTTCCGTCATGTATAATTTCGCCATCCCAATAAATCGAAACTCTAACTTTTGGTTTAGGACATTTTTTTTAGATTGATATGAGCAAATATAGAAGACTTTATGTTGTAGGTGCTATCAACTATGTTTGAACGTCCTTAAATAGAGATTGGAGGATTTTTCAGAATAAAAAAATAAAAATACATAATGTAATAATTTTTTCCGTTTTTATGATATGACAAACACTGTAAAAACTTCATAAAGAGATAAAAACGTGAAAAATATTCCTCTTGGTAAAACATAATTTTTTCTTCCACTTTATATAGTGTAAGAAAAAGTTCCACTTTACAAAGTGTTAGAAAAACTTACACTTTATAAAGTGTAAGAAATAGTTCAATTTTATAAAGTGTAGGAAATAGTTTCGTTATATATTAAAATATACACGTTATGAGACTAACGGAAAACGTTTAGAATATTAGATAAAGTGAAATTTTTTCTTCCACTAAACCTATTTTAGTTACTTACTAAAGTAGTGACTTATTTTGGTCACTTTTATGTTTTTATGGCTTATTTAGGTTCCAAATCCGAATTTATCAGTCAAAACAATAGAGTCACGGGCTTAAACAACCAAAACACTTAGAAAGCCAAATAAGTAAGGCTTAAATGAAAGCAGAAACTTTCGTCATTTTAAGTAAATATAGCAGAAACGAGAACTGAGGTAAATATAAAACCAAAATGAAGGAATTGGCCAATTATTTGGGTGAGATTTTGGGTTTAAAAGTAAGGGCTGAATGGATTATTATTAGAAAGAAACGAATTCAAGGAACCTGGTTCTTTGAAACTTTAATTAATTTGAAATTGGGAAACAAAATAAATTAGGGATGCTTATAATTAATTTGTAAGCTTCTTAACTTTAACAATTATTTTTGAAATAAAAGTACCAATTATGTCCACGAAGAATGAGATGAAGTCATCATCTTGTACTGTTGTACAAATTACAAGTTTCTGATAGAAATCGGTTTGATCTCAAAGTTTGGTAGTTGAATAATGGAGGAAGAAATTAAGAGCAAGAAGAGTCTGTCGTTGTGCTTTTTATTTATAGATGTTGATGATAAATAAATATAAGAGTCGGTAATATTTTTGTTACAAAGAATAATAAGGTACAGCAATTGATTCTAGTCCTGATATTCATGGAATTGTCTTCTAACTGTTTATTCTAATCGTTATTGCTTCACCATTTCATTCCTCTGCCTCTTGGTTGTTAAGCTGCTCCGAAATATTGTTATCTTGTATGGTCTCAACTTCATCTTCTTGTTTTCCTTTTCAGCATGACCAACAATTTGATCTTCAATTACTATGTACCAAACATTTTTGAAATCCTCTTCACTATTGAAATCTGTAAACACAGTTCGAAAATCGTAAACACTTACTTTGAACATATCTTTCACTGAAATAATTGCAGGCATTCCATCAGCTTTAACCCCTGGGTTTCTACGTCGAGTAAAATTCAGGTGGAGATTTTGATTCGTCGAGGTTGGCGAAATTCAATTTTGGGATTTTGATTTATTCCTTCCAGGGAGGGGATCTCTAATAATAAGAAAACATGTGCACAAACAGTAAAATAAGACAACTGGACTTCAACCCATATTCAATTATTTTCGAGCTAAAAGTCTGTTTGTTTGGATTGACTTTTCAATTTTAAGTCCATATTCAACCGGCTGCTTCTGCTGCTGTTTTGTTACGAGTTATGACCACTTTAACCCAATCAGAAAAATAGAGAATGCAAATTACAGTTTTATTTCTGAATTAATTTACCAAACTCAATGTTAGTTCAACAAATAACTCATAAAGTAAAAATAGTCATGACATCATCTTATAAATTTAAATGAAAATGTCAGTTACAAATTAATTATCGAATTGGTTTACCAAACTCAATGTTAAATCAACAAAATTCATCAAATCTTCACTTTTTGATTTGATTGGGGATGTCCTAATAGGTGGTTCGGTAAATGATTCTTCACAAGTGTCTGGACCATTTATAATAGCAGAAGTAGAACCCTTTGCCCAAAAAAACTTATTTGCATCAAAATATTTAATTGCTTTTGTAGCGTCATCAATCGCACCATCATAATTTTCTTTACAAATTTGAAGGCATTGTATGAGAACATGTTCTTTAGCTTGCTCTAGTCGACTAACGACTTCATTGTAAATACTTTTTGCCTTTGATAGACATTGTTGAAGTCGAATACGTACCAAGCCTTTTTTATTAGCAGAAGAGCTTTTACGGTCCGTTCTAAGAGCAACGGTGCAAACTTTAAAGTTATTAGACGTTCGACAAACAACCTCTATCAAATCTCCCAACGAATAAGTTACCAGAGAAAGAAAGAGCATAAAAATCACTATTAATGCTTTCAAGGAATTCATCTTCACAAGTACATATATTTTTTAAGTCATATGCCAGTTGTTTTTATAGCCGGAATACAATATTCATATTTATTTCTTTTCCATAAAAAATATTTAGATATTATTAGGTCAAGATTGTGGTAATTATATCATTTCCTTTTGTAATAAACTAGTATAATAAGTATCCTCTTTTAATTTAGGCATGCAAATAGGCTAATGTTAATTCAATCAAAAAAAATAATCTTAATCTGACAAGTAACTAAGTACCATATAATATGGAAAAGGAAGTGCAAGTTATCAATTATGTTTTGTGAAATGAAAAAAAAAAAAAGAATTGCCCAATATTTCGGACATTTATACTAAAACAATTTTTCAAAAAATAAAAGTGAATCCAATTTTTAAATTCAATTTTGCAGTCTAAAAAGAACGAAAATACAAAATGGTCACACAAAGAAGGTAACAAGGAAATTTCAGGGGAGGCATCTACTAGAAAACAAGAAAATACTTTGTTATTAGCAATTTATCAAAATCATATGGTTAAAATGTTAGGAAAATAATTATTGTATCTCAAAACTAATAATATTAATTATAATATATATTCCATTCTACCCATAATTAGTAATCTTTAATAACTTCTTCATTAGCCATTATTTTGATATCAATTAAGACATTGTTTATATTCATTGCCTTAATAAAATTTTCCTAATAAGGAAATTTGGTCAAACGGTCTTTTCAACTTAAATCTGACCATTTGGACAAAAGCTTTGATGACACGATTGCAATTGATTTTGTGTATTTGGCAGTTGGTAGTACATATTTGTGTTGCTTTATATGTAACAAAAAAAAATCTGGACCAATTTAGACAATAACTCTCTTCGATTTGTTTTTATTTTGGTAACCAATGTAAATTACCATTAACAAACAAAAACCAAATACACCTAAAGAGCACTCAATTCCCTAATCACCTTCTAAGAAAGGTATTAAGAGAGTTAAGCCTCATATAGAACTCTAATTACACAAATCACTCCAACAACCAACTATACTTATTCGCCTTTCTAGACCATTTAACTACCTCAAGTCTATCTACAAATTCCTTCTTAATTTGTGTCACAAACGTATCTGTATTTATAGTGATGCCTTTAAACAATTTACAGTTCCTTGCTCTCCAAACCTGGTATATCATTGCTTCGCACATTGCAACAATAAGTTCCTTGTGAAACTGTTGCCAATTCTTCCTTCTGAGTCTATTTAGAATATGTTTGACAGTTCCAGCTAGATTAAGTGTCCCAGACCAGTGTTGCATTTTAGTTTGGACTCTCACTATCCATTCACAAGTAGAGAACATGTGAATATGTGTCTCCTCTACTGATTTCTCACACAAACAACACGTGTCATCTTCCACTAGAATATTTAATCTCTTGAGTCTCTCTTTGGTTAGTAATCTATCTTGCATAGCTAGCCACAATATGAATCTCTGCTTAGGTTGAGCAAGTCTAGTCTAGATTAAGTCAGCCACTCTAAGTCTAGCATGTTGCCCTAATAGTGTATTATAACTCTATGTGAGTGAGTACTTACCCTCGGGAGTGAGCAAGTAAGCATGAGATGAATACCAAATCTGCATCTCTGCTTTCAAGGCATTAACCTTCTTCCAGTACCAACTTGAGTCCAATGGTGAAGTATGTATCCATATGTTATCATTGTTTTTCATATATACTCCATGTACCCACTTGATCCATAACACATCTTCCTTCACAACAAGTTGCCATAACAGTCTGCCAGCAGAGGCCATATTCCACAACTTCTACCTTTGATGTTCAAGCCACCAAACTTCTTAGGAATGCACACTTGTTCCCACGAAACTAATGACACTTTTATTGTTTCCTCAGTACTTCCCCACAAATAATCTCTACATTTTTTATCCACATTCTTTAATACACTCTGAAGCAATATGAATACGGAACTCCAAATGCTATGTATTGAGAAAAGGACAACATTAATTATTTGAAGTCTACCTGCATAGGACAATTGCTTCGAATAAGCACTAGTGATCTTAGATGTTATCTTGTCTATCAATTGTTGACACTCCATCTTACTCCAACCCTTAGAAGACAAAGGTAAGCCTAGATATGTTATAGGAAGGGTACCTAAGACGAACCCTGTCTTCCTCACCAATTGATCTTTGGTCTGGTCGTTTACTCCTGCCAGGAACAAATCGGACTTATCCATGTTAGCTTGCAATTCTGTGACATCACTAAAATGTGTTAGTGCCTCCATTACTCTAGAAACAAAATTAGTGTTGCCTTTATAAAAGATCATCCGCAAATATCAAGTGTGTGAGTTTGAGCTTCTTGCACATAGGGTGATATTGAAAATCAGACAGTTCTCCCATACACTTCAATGTTCTTGACAAATACTCCATGACAAGCACAAAAAGTAGTGGGGATATGGGATCACCTTGTCTGAGTCCCCTTTTTCCAGAGAAAAAACCACGCCTTTCTCCATTAATTTTGACTGTGAACATAAGAGAAGTTACAAACGCCATAATCAAATGAATGAAACTAGTTGGAAACCCATACCCCATTAGTGCCTCCTCCACAAATTCCCAACTCACCATATCATAGGCCTTTCTTAGATCAACTTTTATTAAACATCTAGGTGAAGTCTGTCTATTATAATGTCTGAAGATGTCATGACAAATCAAGACATTATGTAGCATTGATCTTCCTTGAACAAATGCATATTGATTCTCTGCCACAATAGTACGTATCGCCCCTTTCAACCTTTGGCAAATTACTTTAGAAATGCATTTATACAGTATGTTACAACATGCTATTGGTCTAAACTGGCTTGCCAATTCTGGATTGCTGACTTTAGGAATCAATGCAATGTTAGTAGCATTCAACTGTTTGAGTAGCTTCCCGTTTGTGAAAAATTCAAGAACTGCAGTAACGATGTCATCACCTATAATGTCCCAAGTTGCCTTGAAGAATCCACTTCCATAGCCATCAAGATCAGGGCTTTTATTACTGTCAATATGCAATAGAGATGGTTTCACTTCCATAACAGTATATGGTTGCAAGAGTTGGATTTGGTGCTCATTACGAAGCAAATGATCATTCTTAAGGAGACATGTAAAAGCTAGTACTTTAGCAGCAACCTTTTTACCAAGTAAATCCATGTAATATTTGACAAAAATATCAGCAATCTCATCAGAATTAGAATGCTAGTTCCCCTGATCATCTTTGAGTTGGGTTGTTGCTTATTGCAACCTTCTATGCTTAATAACTGAGTAGAAATATTGTGTGTTGTCATCCCCCAATCTAATCCATGTTGCCTTGCTCTTCTACTGGAGGAACATTTCTGCAAGAAAACAAGATTATTTGAATTTAACAAATTTTATCTTTTACATCATGTTGAAGTGCCAGGTTCATGGGGTCAGATTGCAAGGTTCTCTGAGCTTAACTCAAAATCTCTCTATCATCATTTGACTCTGTGACAATGTTCCTAAAGTACTGTGAGTTAAGAGCTTTCAGGTCATTCTTGAGTAGCTTCAACTTCCTCACTATTTTCCACATATTACAACCATTAACATGTACACCCCAAACCCTTCTTCGCTGTATCCATAAAGGATGGATGTTGTGCCCAAACATTCCAATATTGAAAAACTTTCTTTCTCTTCGTGTTTTGACCGTTCAAAACTATTTTAATAGGGCAATGATCACTAATGCATTATGGCAGATTAACAACACTACATGAAGGCATGGTATTCAGCCAAGCAAAATTGATAAAGGTCCAATCTATTTTTGAAAAGATCCTGTGATCACTATTATAATCATTCCATGTGTACTTCTGTCTCTGGTGTGGTAATTCTATCATCCCATAAGTTTCAATACAATCTTGAAATTCAGCACCTCGGACCAAGTTATTGGGTTACCCCCAATCTATCATCCATTTTCAATACTGAGTTGAAATCTCCCAGAACTATCCATGGTTTGACACAACTCGAACTATGGTGAACTAGAGCCTTCCAGAACTCTCTCCTGCCTTTCCTTGTGTTATATGCATATACCACTGACATAATATAATTAAGTTGAAGGGGAATATAGCATACTTCAAATGTAATCACATGTGCAGAAGATAAAATACGTGTTACTTTGTAAACGTCAGGCCTCCACACTAACCAAACTCAACCATTATAATGAGACTCCAAGTTTGTAGTATACTGCCTGCCTCCAAATATATTATTAGCTATAGTTTCAATCTTGTTACTCTTTATTTTGGTTTCCAGTAATCCCATCATTCCTACTTGCTCATTATTGCAAAGGATTTTAGCCTCTTTTTGCTGATTAGGGCTATTCAAGTCCCTCACGTTCCAGCAAATCATATTAACCATTCCCAGATTGAGGAATGGTCCTCCCACCCACAATTCCTCCACTTGTTACCTGGTATGTATTCTTGCTCACCACTTGTGTTTCTTGTGAATCCACTTCTACACCATGAGCTATCAGTACAACATCTGATGTTACTTCCAGTGGTGCAACTTGTTTCTCTGGTCGTTGTCTTTGCACTGGGGCCTTCTTCTTTCTACATTCATCTTCAGAGTGACCATATTTACTGCAGAAATAACACAAAGTAGGCTTCCATTCATACAAGACCTTTTGTTCCACAATTAAGTCTTTTTTTTTTTTTTTTTTGATTTGCACCGGGTGTCCGAGTCTCTTTGAGCCCCGACTAATCCCGGGGGTGCACAGGCCCTCGGCAAGGAGTTTCCCGCAAGTGCACCACGGTTAATTCAGGTTTTACCCAGTCCGATGGCCCTCAGAAATTGTTTGCACCCACTGGGTTTCGAACTTGAGACCTTGAAAGGGAGCAAACCCCAAGGCTCAAGTCAATTGCCAGCAGGCCAACCCCTGAGGGTTCACAATTAAGTCTTTTTCATTCTTGAACAAAATGACTTCTGGTAATTTGGCATCCATCTTAACTTCTACCAGTAGTTTGGCGAAATGCAACCCTTTCTTCTTTTCAGTATTGTGATCCACCATGAGTGGTTTACCGACTAGACTACCCAGTTTACTCAAACCTTTTGGACTCCGGTATTTGAAGTCCAAACCTGGTAACTTAATCCATATGGGTACCATATATAACTCGTCCTTAGTAAATTCCATATCAGGATTCCAGGATTTTATAATGAAAGGTTTGTTATCGAAATGATAAATTCCCCCTGCAAAACTTCATTCTTCGCTTCAGCAGTATCAAATCGAACAAAGATTATGCCATTCTTCAACATTAAGACTTTATTAATCCCATATTTAGACCAAATCCTCTATATATAGCCATTTACCACATCAAATGGAGGATGTGCTCCCAGTACGTAACAAATAACAATTATTTTCCAGTAGTTTATCTCAGATTCAATATCTCCTAACTCAATCACAGTGATAGGGATTTCACCTTGCATCTCAGGAGCCACATAATCCAACTTAAATCCAGCATTCGATACTTTAGATATATCGAAAT
The DNA here is from genome assembly GCF_900185275.1 of Solanum verrucosum. Classification (NCBI taxonomy): domain Eukaryota; kingdom Viridiplantae; phylum Streptophyta; class Magnoliopsida; order Solanales; family Solanaceae; genus Solanum; species Solanum verrucosum. Next base: position 990,293 of record NW_026020134.1, on the reverse strand, counting down.
TATCCCAAATTGACGCCTTACTAATTGGAATTTCTGCCTCAACCTGGTCAGCCCAAGACTTAGCACCACTACTCGAAGGAAAAAACTTACTTGAGCTTGCTGATGTGTGTACAACATCAGCCCAGTGCTCTGGTGCTTCTAATTTTGAGATTTCCATTGTGACTTTTGGCGGTGTTTCTGGGTTATTTAACTCTGTTTCAACTTGACTGTTTTCTTGGAGTACAACTGATTGAGCCTTCTTGCCGCGAGGTGCTTTGCCTAGCGTTGCTTCCTGTGCCATTTGCGCCTTCAAGGTCGGTATGTGTTCTCTCTTCCCTATGGCCAGCACACATTAACATGTGCTGAGAGAGAAGGCATAAAGAGAGAAGTCTTCGATTTGGTTAAAAGATGTAAACTCGGAGTATCAAATTGGTGTGACATTGTGACTTAGTGAATCGGAAAAAAAGATATTATCAAATTATGTTATATCTTTAGGCTGACTTAGCTCATTAATTGCTACTAAAGCCTAGTTTGAAGAGCCGAGTATGAAAATGACATAGTAATAATGTGAATGAGTGGGTTTAAATATTACCTTTGCTTATCTATGGCCTTTAGCAGCCATACTTTGGATGATGTGAGTGCCACAAAAATTAGTATCCAGATAAGCGTTCTATGAATCTTGGCGATCTGCCTCGGTCCTCGTAGGACTAAGTAAGGAGAAGGTTATTGGATATACAAACAAAAATTGTCTATAATTTGTATATACATTACCTATCTCTTGTTGGATAGAGTATTTAGCGGCCCTTTATATTAAAGATCAAACAATCCATGAAAAGGTGAGGTATATAGAGGTAAAAATGCAAGCATAAACTTTCGTCATTTTAAGCAAATATAGCAGAAACAAAAACAACCAAAAGAAGTACCTAACCTCACTTATGAAGAAGTTGTTGGATCTGGGCTCCAAACTATGAGAGTTTGCTTTTTCTCTTTCTCATAGCGGTCTGATCAAATAGGGGATCAGCACTGAGGTAAAACCAAAATAAAGGAATGGGCTGTGTATTTGGGCCAATTATTTGGCTGATATTTTGGGTTTTAAAGTAAAATAAGGGCTCAATGGTTTATTAGAAAGAAAAGAATTCAAGGGAGCTGGTTCTTTAGAACTTGAATTAATTTGAAATTGATCTAGCTTTAACCTCTGGGCTTCCATGTCGATTAAGATTCAGGTGAAGATTTTGATTCGTCAAGGTTTGAACAATAGCATAAATTTTTGCCCCAAAAAGTCATTTGCATCAAAATTAGCGTCATCTACTGCACCGTCATAATTTTCTTTACAAATTTGAAGGCATTGTATGAGAACATGTTCTTTTGCTTGCTCTAGTAGATTTACGACTTCATTGTAAATACTTTTTGCCTTTGATAAACATTGTCGAAGTAGAATACGTACCAAACTTTTTTTATCAGCAGAAGAGCTCTTAGGGGTCCGTTCTAAGAGCAATGGTGCAAACTTTAAAGTTACTAGACGTTTGACAAACATCCTCTATCGAATCTCCCGACGAATAAGTTACCAGATAAAGAAAGAGCATGAAGATCACTATTAATGCTTTCAAGGAATTCATCTTCACCCGTTCATATATTTTTTGAGTCATATGCGAGTTGTTTTTATAGCTAAAATACAATATTCATATTTATTTCTTTTCCATAAAAATATATTTAGATATTATTAGGTCAAGATTGGTAATTATATCATGTCCCTTTGAAATAAACTAGTATTCGTAAGTATCCTCTTTTAATTTAGACACGCAAATAATTTAATATTAATTTAGAGATAAGTATTGAAAACACCCATAAATTTGGCGTGAATGATTACTTTAGTCCTCCAACTATTGACAGCCTTAAAAACACTCATCTATTTGATTAAGTGAATTTAAAAACACCCCTTTTATGCCACATATGCATATATGTAGAAGTTTATGTTGACATGGCGTACACATAGATATATGTAATAGAATTTTTTTAAAAAAACATTTAAATAATTAAATATTAAAAATTTAGCAATTTAAGAGGATAAAAGAACTTTTTTTTTCTTATCACCTCACCCCATTCTCTACCCAGTACCCCTAGCCTCACACCTCTTTTTTTCTTCTTCTTTTGATAGCCTCACACCTCACTACCCACCCCACCCAAAAAATTAAATTCTTTTAAACTTTTTTTTTGGAGGGGAGAGAAGTGTAATAAGAAAAAATATATATTTTATCTTTTAAGAGGGTGGGGTGGGGGTGGGGGAGTCGGGGTACTCAGTGTTGGATAAAAAGTTTTTAAAAAAAAGATCAATAAAATTTTTTGGGGAGGTGAGGAGGTGGGGGTGGGTGGTGGAATTGGGGTACCTGGGTAGGGGATGGGGTGAGGTAAGAAAAAAAATTATTATTATTTTAAAAAATCTTGTTTACTAAATTTTAGCATTTAATTATTGAATGTTTTTTAACTATATATATCTATGTGTACGTCATATCTACAAAAATATTTACATATACGCATAGGTGGATGACATGTGGCATAAGATGGGTGTTTTTAAATTAATTAATCAAGTAGAGGGGTATTTTTAAGGCTGTCAATGACTGAGAGATAAAGTAATAATTCACGTCAAGTTTAGGAGTGTTTTCAATACTTATTCTCATTAATTTACTCTAAATATGCTTTTCAATCAATTTTTTTTGTCATTAGCCATTATTTGTATATCAATTAAGACATTGATTATATTCATTGCCTTAATAAGCTTTTCCTAATAAGGAAATTTAGAGCGGTCAAACGTTTTTTTCAACTTAAATCTGGTCCTTTGGTCAAAAGCTTTGACGGCACAATTATAATTGATTTTCTCTATATGGCAGTTGGTGGCACATATCTGTGTTGCTCTATATATAATAATAAAAAAATTCTAGACAATTTAGACAATAATTCTCTTTGATTTGGTTAAAAAATATAAATTTGGAATATTAAATTAGTGTGACGTTGTGACTTGGTGAATCGGAAAATGAGCTATTATCAAATCATGTTATATTTTTAGTCTGACTTAGCTCATTAATTTCTATTAAAGTCCAGTTCGAAAGTCGATATGAAAATGACAGAGTAATGATATGAATGAGTGGGTTTACGTATTGCCTTTGCTTATCTATGGCCTTTAGCAGCCATACTTTGAATGATGCGAGTGACACAAAAATTAGCATCCAGAGAAACGTTCAATGATTCTTGGTGATCCATCTCGTAGGCGGTAGGACTTAGTAAGGAGAAAATTATTGGCTATAAAAAAAAAAATCGTCTGTAAGTAGTTAATAAGAAAAAAATTAATGTAAGGTATAATGATATCTCTTAATGGTGTAGGAGTTTTTGACAACTTATCAAACTTGCATAATTTGTATATACATTACCTATCTCTTGTTGGATAGTGTGTTTAGGGGCTCTTTTGTTTCATACATTAAAGATCAAACAATCCATAAAAAGATGAAGCATTATCATGTTACATTTTTGCTTATCAGCTATAAAGATCCACCAATAAAGTTCCAATCCCAATGAAATGACCTATAGTCACAATCATTGATTTTAGCATGATTTTTTATAAGCGGTGTCGATATTTAAAAAATATAATAACATTATATTAATAAAAAATATTTAAAACGTACTGTAATAAAATATAAATCAAGTAACCTACTACAACTATCTCTACGACAAGTTTTCATAAAATTAAGTTCATAAGAAAATAATGAATAAATTCAAGAAATTCCAACTAGAACTTATAAAAAGATAAAAAATAAATATGAACGTTCAATTTGAAAAGTATTAAATAGCTAGTAATTGAATTCTTATAATGCAATTATAGTTCATTTAGATTGTTTAATCGCACATGCCATGCGCCAAACCAACAGACCCAGATTGGTTATCTATTCATGTATTATGATTTATTTTAGTAATAATCATGTTCTATTTTTTCAGGTTATTTATATATATAGTACCAAAAAAAAATTTGATGAAGCATTGTTGGGTGACACCCCTGGTATGAGGTGGGTCCGTCCTTGGTCACAATTTAACATTTTAATATTTAATTTTAAAATTTTCTTTTTACCCTTAAAGAAATCATCTATAGCCACACAAATGGTCCATGAATATTTCGGAAAAAATCTATTCTTTCTTTTTTAAACTTTGTACGAAAATCAAATAGTGTCACATAAATTGAGACGAAAAGAAAAATAAGCAACAATTCAAGGTAAAAGAAGATGTATTTGATAGATTACTGGGCAATTGGCCGGTTCACTAATTACGGAATGTGGCCGCTCTGTGTCTGTGTTGGATATCGGGTTGGAGTTACTGGGTCCCACTGATCTGAGTTTTATTGGGTTTGATGTAACTTGTACAGTTCTGGAACATATTGGTTCGGGTTTCAACTAAAAACTATTTTCTTATAAATTTTTTAAAAATATTTTTTAAGTACTTCATGAATGTTAAATATAATTTTAAATTTTAGAATAGTACACTAAAGATAATCATCTCAATGATAATGTTTGGACAATTAAGGACCATCACCCTTATCTCATATTTTATATTATTTTAGTAAATAACACTTTAGATAGTTGTATGACTTATATTTTACTTAGATTAAAGAAATATTTAAACACAACCTCTATATTTGTATGACAGGGCTGATGCGGAGGTGTTGGTGGTGGTCCTAGCCATGCTAAATTAGTAGTAGTATTAATAGCTAAGCTAGAAAAAAGACAATTAAAAGGAGGGGGGGGGGGGGGGGGGGCGGATATGATATGGAGAGATATATATTTACTATTATTTTAGATGTTATTGTTGTTGTCTAATTTGCTTTGATTATCATATTATTGATTATTGCTACTACAATTTCTCCATTTTATTCTATATGACCTTCCACTTCATTTATTTTTTCGTTTTTAAAAATGATTTTGTTATTCTCAATTTGTGTTAAAGATCTATTAGAAACAGTTTTCTTACCTTCATATTATCCGAATCAACTCCTTAAATGATCAAAATTGCTCAAATGAAACCTAAAGAATTATTTAAACCTAGTAGTACAGAAGAAAAAAGACCATTTTATCATATATTTTTTCCAGCAATTATGGTATTTTAATTTTCATGTGACCAATAGTTTTCTTTAGCCAAATTTAACATTCTACTTTCATGTGACCAATAAGAGTTTTCTTCATGGCTAGAAACAAATGCATATTAGGTAATTTTATATAGATATCAATGTTATTAGTGCTTTTTTAGTATTTGGAAATTGGAATTGAGTGTTATTTAGAAACTTCACTAGCAAGAAGATCAATTGAGGTAATTGAAAGCAACAAGTAACAAATTAATTAAATCTTGATTGTTATTGATGACCAAAGTTCAATTTGAGCTTTCAAATCCTTAGCAACGTTATACTAATTAATTAGAATTTCCTTCAGAAATATGACTATAAAAGTTAAAAATTGAAAGTTGAAATGATAAAATATAGTAAAATGTTATCCAGTACTTATTATTCTAAGTTTACCTATTATTATTAGATAAATAAGAGAACATTGATAAATGGGAAACAAATTTCGTAGGAATGAACTAATAATAGTATTGCGCAATTACTATAGCACCAATGTTTTATACATAGAATTGTAGATAAATGTAAAGTATAAACTATTACCTTAAGTTTAAATTTTATGCAAAATTAATTTAATGTATCAACATGTCTATTTAAATTTAAATTATACACTTATCTTTTAACGAAAACACTACTTATAAAAGTTGTTTTTTTTCTTCAAATGAATAATGGTTATTCATGTCTTGAACGTCACCAAATAACCATTCACTCAGGTCTTAACCGTGTCTAAACATTCTTTCTTAGTAAGAACTTTAATATATATATATATATATATATATATTTCATTTGTCATTTTCACTTGGAAATCATGAACTTTTTCACCAACTTTTGTATCAAAGTTGTGTCACATGATTGTGACTATCAAAAATATAACATACCCTTTTTAAAGTATGATGATAATAATTCACCTATATATAGGTAAAATAAATTGAAGTGCTCATGATAGACTTTTACTGATTTATATATATATATATATATATATATATATATATATATATATATATATATATATATATATATATTCTTTAGCTAAAATATAATATAGTGACTCACTCCAATCTTGTATTTTTCTTGGATATTTGCTCTTCAACTAATCTATTTTTTGCCTTATCCAACAACTCAATTCTTGGATGGGTGCCAAATTTGAAATTAACGTGCAAGTAAAGATTTTTTTAACAATTAATATAAAGAGTGATATTGTAAAAAGATGAAAAGTTATAGAGTAAATTAACAAATCGTATTGACATGAGGGGTTAAAAAGGCAATTAGATCAATTATAAATATAGGATGAAATGAAAGTCATGTTACTACAAGTATAATGGACATAAGTATTAACACATTACTATCTTTTTGCTTCTTTGATAACTCAAACCTACAACTTTGATATTGTAGGGTGCTTAACATCTAAGCAACTTGGCTGAGAAAGGAGAAAGATTACGGAATTGTATTAAAAAAATTCTTAGACTTTTTAATCTGTGGTCAGCTACCTAAAGGTTAATATGACTTTTTGATGCATCGAGCAGTCATCGTCAGTAATAGAGCTAAAAATTTTTATTAAAGAATTCAAAATATAAAAATTTAAATATGAAACGATTACAAGAGGATAAATCGAAGGAGAAAACAAAAGAAAAGACTAAATGCTTTAATTTACGCTTTCATGTTGTCATTTATGACATGTAATTCCTTCCCATTTTCCCCACTCCATCTAATTTTTAAAAAATTTCTTGTGCATTTAGGTAAAAAATAAAAAACGAAAAAATAATATCTTCTTGATATCTTTAAAAAGTCATTTATTTTGAGAATATTACAAAAACTAAAATATCATTTAAAAAGAAATGAAGAAAGCACAAATTGTATCTTCACAAAATGAAAATTTCATAAAAGTTACAAATTGATTCCCTCCAAATAAGAAAAGATAATAAGTAGAAAGCAATACCATAACTAAGCTAAGGATTGAAATGTTACTACAATTACATATTACCTAGGTAAGTAATTGTTCAAATGGTAGAAAAAATCAATGAAATGAAGATGACATTTAGTTGTCCAATAAAGGAGCATTTAAAAATGACATTTTACAAATGTATGCAAAAATTTAAACGTGCAAGAAAGAGTAAAAGTTTACTACAATATAAAGGAGGGGGATTGCTAAGCTTGGACAATACTACAATATTAAGAAAGAGTAAAACTCTTCTACTACCAAGAAGAATTGTTGCATGTTCATCAACTTTGCAATGGCCATCATAGATAGTTTTTACGGTATCCTTCTTTCAAATCTCTAGATTGTAGCTGTAATTCTTGTCTCTTAACTCATCAGATTTTTAAAAAAATTTAATGCAAGGAATATAATGACGTTATTTGTCGCCGTAATTATAGTTGTATGCGTTCAAAGCCAACTAATAACAGAAACACCTTATAACGCAGTTGTTTCAAAAGATGGAACCGGAAATTTCAACACAATTGCTGGAACAATATTGGCATCCCCCGATCACAATGTCAAGCCATTCTTCATAAAAATTAAGAAAGGCACGTATCAGGAATATATTAGAGTTGATAAAAAGAAGACTAATATATTCCTGATCGGAGAAGGAATGGATACTACGATAATCACGGGTAATAGAAGTTTTGTCGACGGCAACAAAACCTATGATACTGCAACCGTTAGTAAGTCCCTCTCTCTATATAGTATATATAAATGAATTTTATTAATTTTGATGAATTATAATTGTTTCTTCTTATTTGATTTGCAGAGGTTCTTGGCAATGGCTTTACAGCCCAAGACTTAACTTTTAGAAATAATGTTGGACCCATAAAACATCAGGCAGTGGCATTAATAGTTGAAGCAGATTCGGTGTCCTTTTATAAATGTCGATTCGATGGGTATCAAGACACTTTGTATGCGAAAAAACAACGTCAATTCTATCGAGATTGTGAAATCTATGGTACGATAGATTTCATATGTGGTGACGCGACGGCCGTGTTCCAAAACTGCTTGATTGAAGCACGTACTCCTATGGCAAGACAATATAACACAATAACAGCACAAAAGAGAGATCGTGAGGACTCTCCAACATGAATAGTGCTTCAAAATTGCACGATAAAGGCTACCCCCGATTTGGAGAAATCGGATGTCACGACATATTTAGGTCGGCCATGGGGTATATTTTCTAGGACTGTGATAATGGAAAGTTATATCGATAATTTGATAGATCCTAGAGGATGGGTTGAGTGGATAGAATCAACAAATAAATCCAGTGTTAATCGTCGGCCATATTATCTGGAGTACAAGAATACAGGAACGGGTGCTGTCACGAAGGGACGTGTGACATGGGCATCCGTCACTACGGATCCTAATATTGCATCAACTTTCACAGTTAGGAACTTTATAAGTGGTGACAAGTGGATTCCCGTCAATATCCCTCATTACCTAGATTTATCTTGAACAAAAATAAGTTGTATTGTATTCCTAGTAGTTATTATCAGATTATAAAAACAGTACTACTATGTACGTATCTTGTTTCATTTGTCAAATGAATTGATTATCTAATTTTAAATTCCGTCTTCAAGTAATTTATTGTTGCCATTGTCCAACTAATCGACTGACCATTAAATCATAAAAAAGGTACATATTTACAGAAACTTATTGTGTCGAAATCACCAAATAATGTGGTTAGAATGACTCTTAGGATGACCAAGAGAAACATAACTTAAAAATGATAGTCACATGTACAGTTCATTTTATGCATTATAGCAGGAATTTATCACTCAAAACAATAGGGTCACGGGCTTAAACAATCAAAACAATTAGAAAAGCAAATAAGTAAGACTTAAATGCAAGCAGAAACTTTCGTCATTTTAAGCAAATATAGCAGAAACTAATAAAAGAAAAGAGCATGATATTAATAGTATTATAAATGAAAAACAAACTTATAAATGATATTAATTAATCCCTGTCAATAAGGGAATTAAGACTAACTTATTTCAATGAAACAGTTGTCTTATTCCCGCCAACATTAAGTTGTATTGTCTTCCTACTAGTTATCAGATTACGAAAATAGTACTACTACGTACGTTTCTTGTTTTTTTTTTATTTTTATTTCAAATGAATATGATTATCTTATTTGAAATTTCGTCTTCAAGTACTTGATTGTTGCCATTGTCCAACTAATCAACTGACCATTAAATCACCCAAAACTAATCGATTGACCGTTTAAGTATTGTGTGTATTTCTTCCATAAAATGTCATTTTCATTTTTAATATTGCCTTATGTGCAATTTGGAGTCCATTACTTACAGAGGCAATGTGTAATTTGTAGGAACTTATTTTAATCAAGGAATAATTATAGCAATTTTTTCTGCATATGTTTCAAGTCTTTTTTGTTTGTTTCAGGGAATCAGCCCGTGACTTTTATGAGTTTGGGTCTCTATCAAATCTAGCATCATTCCAAAATGAATTTTAAGAGGGTTTGAACACCCTTTATTAGCTGACCTTTTAATTTGTATTAAGTGAATTTAATTTTTAATAAATACATAAAATAAAATAAAAATATTTTATATATAACAGTGAAATTGTTTTGCTCAAATTTTTATTTGTATCCGCCAATGTAAAATAGAAGGTTGGTGACCTAGATAGTTAGGATCTTTCCTTACTTTAGTTGAACCCAATATATGTATAGTTACGGGGATTACGTAGCACCCAATCTGCTTCAGTTGAAACTCTTTATTATATATATACTAGTAAATTTATTCGCGCTTCCCGCGAAATATTATTTTACTTAGAGTCGAGATTTGTTCCCTGCTAAACAAAATAATTAAGAAAAAAAAAATTAACATTAAATTGATACAAAGAGAAATCAATCAATTTTTTAAGGGCAAATTACAGAAATCACATACTTTTAAGGCAAAATTACAATCTATGCTTAAAAATTTATAATTACAGAAATCCCTCAAACGGATACAATAATATAAGTGTTGATACATTAATCTGATGCGCGAGATACATTAATTGTTAAGTAAGATACATTACATTTTATGCATGATACACTAATCTGATGTACATTTTATACATGATACACTAATCTGATGCGCAAGATACAATAATATAAGTGTTGATACATTAATCTGATGCGCGAGATACACTAATCTGATGCGTGAAAATGAGGGATTTTAAAGATTTGTAAAACTTAAAGGGGATAATGGTAATAAGTAACTAAAAGGTGCGATTTCTGAAATTTTTCCATTTTTAAAATCATTTGGATATAATAATGGTATAATATTTAAAAAAGTTAAAAATTGAAATTACCATACCAAAGTTTTTAATAAAACAATATGCTCTGTCCTAAATAACATCAATTCAAACACAATGTCATTTATGAAAGAAAATCATTATTATTTAAAATAAGTTTTAAAAAAAAAACTAAATGGAATATATAAAGTATTCACAATTTATTAATCAAAATTCATACGCATAAAGAAATAGTGAATAACCTTATTTTGATAACCCGTAATAATCATATACAAAAATTTCATTATCGACAACTAATTAATATTTATTAAAAGAAGGTCCTATATTTCCATAAAACATTCATGGTTCTAATAATTTCAAATAATTATAATTATCATCGAAAAAAATAAAATTCTCAACCTAAATAACTTATGGAGAAAATACATTTAATTTTCAAAATTCTTTTTAATTTTCAAATTCAAATATTTCAAGTTTTAATTATTCACATTTAATTTAGGTTCATACATTCCTTTATAAATTTTCATCACTTAGGAATTTTAAATCTTTTTTAAAGTACTTGATTTTCGTAGACTTTAATTTTTCTTTTAAAAAAAAGTAAAGAAAAAATAACAATTCAAGAAAAAATTAATTCTTTCTGTATATATTTCTAAAAAATATGATGTTTCTTTGTATATTATTTTATAAATCTAATTACATGTACATTTTAAAAAAAATATGTTTTGTCTAACTTTCATATATAACCACTTAAAAATAGCCTAATTACTCTCCATAGTTATAGTTTGATACTTACAATTTGTAGCTACATGTTAAAGGGAAGAGAGAGGCGAGCGAGAGAGGGCAAGGAATGGGAGAGAGGTGAATTGTATATGTATATCGGTTAGATAATTGTGTGTATATATATGTGTGTGTGTATTTGTATATATGGAAAGCGAGATTGGGAGAGGGAGGAGAGAGGCGAGCGAGATTGAGAGAGGGAGGAGAGAGGGCAGAGAGTGGGAGAGAGGTGAATTGTATATGTATATCAGTTAGATAATTGTATATTATATATATGCATTTGTATATATGGCAAGCGAGATTGGGAGAGGGAGGAGACAGGCTAGCGAGAGAGGGAAAAGAGTGGGAGAGAGGTGAACTGTTTATGTATATCGGTTAGATAATTGTATATTATACATATGTATTTGTATATTCTGGCGAATTATACATATACAAACGTGACTAATTATACAAACTTGAAGTCAGCCCACGTAATTAATGTATAATGTTAGTCGCGAGTGGTAATTATAGCAAACTATAGCTATGATGAGTAATTAAATAGTATAAGTTTGTTTAACCGCGTAATTTTCCCTTATTTTTTCCTCACTTTTTTCTTCTAACCGTTCCTTTTCTTTCAAAAATTGTCAAATATATGTTCTTACTTCTTTTTCAACTTCTTATCTTAATAATAAAGATAAGTAATCAAAAGATAATATTATATAGTTTCAACATAAGAAAATAAAACAAAATATTAAAATAGCGCATAAAATATATTATAGAATATGAAGAGGTATAAATATTATACACATTAATTATTTCAAGAGGTTAGTGAGATTAATAACAAAAGCAATTGGGTAAATAGCTACTACATACATAAAAAAGAAAAGTTTTTTTTAGATTTCTTAAGTTCAATCGACTTAATTAGTAACACAACACAGTTTAAGATTTTCTCAAAATCAATATTTTTGTTTTTACACCATAAGTCCAAAAATTAGAACTTCAACTCCTCTTTTAGGAAAGTTTAAATTCCATTACTAATAGAATATAGTAGTTGTAGTAAAAAGTTAAATCGATCTGCATCAATCAAAGAAATATAAGTTAGATTGTGTCTCTTATCAAAGAATATCATAAGCAGTTTTCAAATTACAAATGATCTAATAAAAAAAAGTACAATAAAATAATAGGAGCAGAAAAATATATTTTTCAATTTAAAGGGTAAATATAATGACCTTTTTAAAATTATATTCAACACTACACGCTCCTGATGCAGATGTCATACTATGAAAAATTTAGCAAATGCCAAGTAAAAAGCAATCATACGTGGGATTCAAAAGTGTAATCTATTCACTAAAAAAAAACAGACAAATTTTTTCAATAAAAAAATGGATATATTTAGATATGCTAGGAAGATGACACATACAAATAAGCCCAACTTCATATAATTCACACTAAATAGCAGTTAGAAATGTTGTGGTGAGGTAAAGCTTGTCTTTTTATATCCTAATTTTGACATCGTAATGCACATTAAAACTCGAGAAATTGAAAAGCCAAAGGTTTGGCTACTAATTAGCATTACGTGGGTGAAGCAGTTACTTGGGCTTTATTGGAAATTATTATTATGTAGGCTTACTGTTTTTTTTTTTTGGATAAATTACCTATACATCTTCTTCTTCTTTTTTCATAATTTCCATTATTCCCTACTAGTTCTAAAATTTTCCAAAATTCTCTATTTTACTCCCGAATCCCCAAAAGCTGGATACATAAATCCTAACTCTCAAAACCAACATTTATCCCTTCCTTATTTCACTCGACAAATCTCTCCTTATTTTTAGTCACAGAATCTTGACAGTTATTTTCTCATTCACGTTTGAAATTCATACATGAACTTGCATCGATCCGAAACCATTTTTGAACAACTTATCCGGAAAAGCCTGTGATGGTAAAGCTAAAGTGGGGATTAGAGTACAAAGGGTATTTGGTCTATGTGGATTCATACATGAACTTCAGCTTGCTAATGAAGAAGAATTCACTGATGGATAGTACTGCATCATGCACTAATTTTTTAGATATGATGCGTAAATTTGAATTTATACTAAATGTATCAATTACATAGCAATTATCACACGGTAATGTATCGATCTCAAATCTAACATCTTATGGGCAACAATTACTTATTTAATGTATCTAGTATAAATCAATACTTATCAATTTAAACGAGATACATAAATAGTAATGTATCATGCACTAAATTTTTAGATATGATACGTAAATTCAAATTTATACTAAATGTATCAATAACATAACTGTTAGGCATTAAAATTAGAGCAAACTACATAAATCCCACTAGTTTAGGTCCTAATTACTAAGATTCCCGATAATTTCAAATATTAGTTCCTCTACCATATTTCATGCTTGGGATACATGAATTTGAATCCGCGATGCGAGATACATGTATCTGCCGAATTTTAAAATTGAGATACATATTTTATTTGTTTAAATTAATTGGTTGTAATTGATTTCCTTAATTATAGGAGTCATTGAGGATTTTCATAATACATGGACAATTAATTTTAGAAATTTAAATTAATCAAATCCTTTAATATAAGGCGGAAATCAAGGAGTGTATATATGTTTAGTTAATTTTATTTTACTATTCTTTGAAATAATAAATTCATTAATATTATTAATAAAAGACAAAAACATGTATATCTTGGTCATTTAAATTGACTAATTTCATTTTATTACTATTAAAATAATAAATTCATTAATTTGATATATCTATTATCAACATATGATGTATCCAACAAACTAAAACTTAGATACATGAGTATCATACAAGTACATTCATATGTATCATAGAAGTATCTAGTATTAATTTCATGTATCGATTTATCTGACCTAATAGTAATTTCATGTATCTATTTATATGACCTAATATTAATTTCATGTATCTATTTATATGATCTAATTTTAATTTTATGTATCTTATATCAAGTATCAGTTTCAAACATTATATTCAAAAACATGTATCTCGGGTACATAATAAGCATATACATATAATTAAACGTATACTTAGGAATAAATCACGAGTGTAGAGTACTTGTCTTATCATTAATCAAAAATAAATAAATTAAATCACTGTAAGAAATTAATGACAGTGTAAATTTTCATCCATTAAAAAGTACGGAGAACTAATAGATTCAAACAATATAAAAACCCTAAAATCAAATTTTAAAAGAATTAGAGCACCGAATTAGATACATTAACATGGTAAGACCAAGTTACAATACAATATCTCGAAATAATTGAACAAAATATCACTTTATCTATTTATACAATGTTGATTATAGAGAATTAATTATGAATTTAGTACATGCAAACATGTATTGAGATGCTTGAGGAAGAAAGGGGTAATGGTAGATGTGTGTGAAACAAAACATGTATTGAAATGGTTGGGGAAGAAGAGGGTAATGGTAGATGTGTGTGACACACTGAATGACGTGGGGGAGTGGGCTGATGGGGTGAAGAGAGAGGAAGTAATTTGAATTGTTAATGTCTCATTAATTAAGGAGATATATTTTTAAGATAATTATTAAATACCATATTTAAGGGGATTGTGTATATAATTTAACTTTTAAAATATATGGTATAATTATTAAAAAGTGATATTATATATAATATTTTTAAACTAGAGGTAAAATGTGAATATATCATAGTGAAGTATTTCTAGATATGTAGTTTTTCCTTAAAATTACGGTTAGTAATCATTTATTTTGTTAGGTTTTTCTTAAACTATTAAATTAGTACAATATTATGTATTAAAAATGAGAAAAAAATAAATTGAAATGCTAACCATAGAGAGTGTCACATCACCTTCTCTATATTGAACTTTATATATATATAGAGAGATTTTGGTAAATAAATATCTTATTTACCAAGTAAATAGTTACAAATACAAAAAAAAGCAAACTTAGACAAACAACCCCAAATTTTACTTCAACTACTAATATAAAGCCCTATGAAATAGACCTTAACTTAGAGATACATATTAATTCCTAACCGATGTGCTAGCCTAGGATACAAAGAACCTCATCCATGAATATCCTGAATGATGATTTTGATATAATCACATCTGGGTTCCGTGCCTTCCCTCGAAATAGTCGCCAATTTCTTTAAAAACAATTGTTTTTGAAAAATATTTTAAATTTAAAAAAAATCAGTTTTTATGCCATCTCCATCCCTATCCCTACCCCACCCCCAACCACCACCCCCTCGCCACCCAGTTTATTTTTTTATTTTTTTAAAAAAAATTGATTTTGAAAAAAAAAATCCTAGGTCGAAAGTTTGGGTCAAATTTTTGTGTCGGATGTTGGAATGGTCATCAGTGTCTTGTCCTAGTTTAGATGTCGGGGTCGGTCCTAGATCAATTATCAGGGTTGATTTTCATATCAAAAATTATTTTTCTAAAGAGATTTTTTTAATCTCAAGCCAAAAATAAAAGATATTTTTCGAAAAATATATTTCATTCACCAATCAAACATTAAAATGTATTTTTCAGAAAATATTTTCTACTCACCAATCAAATATAAAAATATAAGTTAGAAATTTACTTATTTTCTTAAAAAAACATTTTTCATGAAAAATATTTTCCTTCGTACCAACCAGGAAAATTAGTAAAATTGGACTATGGAAAGACTGCATACAGCATGGCGAGAAACTTCTATCAACATTTGGACGAGAATTTTGAATCGTCAAAAAGAATAGTTGGCATATATTAACAAAAGTCTCGCCCATAAGCAAATAAATTATTGAATAAAGTTGTTATTTTACTTTTTAGCCCAATTCATCACCTATTTGCTCTTCATACACAATTGACAATCCTTAACTAATCTACCAAATAACATAGTGAAATTTATAAGGCTTGAGGACCTTAATGATTCTTCTTTTAACCATATATATTGGAATTTGTGCACTTTTATGTTGAGATAACACTTTTAACCATTCAAGTTGGTTGTGTTTGTACACATACGTGTATCAACTGCTTAGATTTATTTTTTTTGAAGATATTTTTATTTTATTAGTCTTGTATTTAAATTAAGTTATTACAATTTTTTTTGCCTTGTATATAACCTTTTTTTTACCTTCACTCATTGTTTTTGCTCTTCTATTTTTTTATTGATTTTATTCATTCTTTTTATTTTCTTTGTCTTTCCTTTTGATTTTATTTGAAATTTAATTCTAATATATTGTATTTAAAATAAGTTAATT
This sequence comes from Solanum verrucosum, assembly GCF_900185275.1. Classification (NCBI taxonomy): domain Eukaryota; kingdom Viridiplantae; phylum Streptophyta; class Magnoliopsida; order Solanales; family Solanaceae; genus Solanum; species Solanum verrucosum. Next base: position 973,902 of record NW_026020134.1, on the reverse strand, counting down.
TTGAACAGAAATCAAAATAAGTGAAGAAAATACAATAAAACATTAAATTAAAAGATACTTTAAAATTATTTTTTAAAAGAAAATACACATAATTTTTAAAAAATAATTAAAAGGAAAATATGTGAAATTAATGAAAGAAAAAAATAAAAAGATTAAAGTGAGAAATAAATGAAAATAAATATTTTACAAAGAAAGAAATGAAAATAATTAAATATATATAAGTTTTAATATCAATAAATATATGTAGTAACTAATTATAAAATTATCAATTAAAAAATGACATCCGTCAAATTTTTTCACTCATCAATTGCCTTCAAGAGAGTGTGCACACTTTGCACACTCTCTGTGCCACATCACAATTTATAGTGTATTTATTATATTAAATTAGTTTAGGAGGTAATATGACCCTAGTTAAATTAATTATGTCTTATTCTTTATCTAGAGTTTAAGTAGATGTTTGGTTATGCTATTTCATCTCGTAATTTTAAATCATCTGATGAAAATTGATGTTTGGACCTGCGATTTCATCTTATGATTTGAAATCATGAGATAAAATTCCAAATTCTCCAAAAAACTTGATTTGAAAATTTCATATTTTTCAAATATAAAAATTGACTTACAAGTTTATATTTGAAAAAAGGATCAAATATACCTCTCAACTTTTATTTATTAGTTGATTTTATCCTTACCATTAAATAAAGTTATTTTTACTCCTACCGTTACAAAACTTAATAGATCTACCCTTTAATTTGACGTTTTCTCCAAATTGACCAAAATGATCCAATTTCAATCGAAATTACCCGGCTCTATCTTCTAACCAAATCCGACCCAACTGTAACACCCCGACTTTTCAAAATGTCTAAATTAACTTGTATCTTCGTGGAAAGACAAGGAGGGTGAGTAATAAATTAAGAATCATGTGGTATGTCCTATTTTAAGTGTTCAAGTGTTGCATCTCAAGTTTTGAAATTAGGTAAGTGGCAAAATAAAAGTTGGCGGAAGTTATCGTAAGTTCCTTCTTAAAGATTTCTCTGAAATTTGGGTCAAATGTCTTGGAGGTTTTCTCCCAATCTATAAAGAGTTATGGGGCCCACAAACTATTTAATCGAAGGTCTACGAGTCTAGTTTCCAACGCATCAAACCGTTCATTCATACGACTTCAGAATAGAGAGATATTCACATTTTCGTGGGACTGCGCAAGCAGGCATGTGAGGTGGGACCCTAGGTCGGTGGAAAGTTGTATATATCTTCTTCTTCGAGTTTTTTCTTCATTTTAAGCTAAATATACAGAGAAAACATAGAAACCCATTTTTAGGATCAAGTGAGATATAGATTTTCTCGTCGTAAGTCCTTGACGAAAGTTGTTCTACGCGTTGGGCTCAACATCGTGGTATAATTTGTTTTATCGATTGCGTAGCATATCACATTTTAGTGTTGGGACAGCAGGGGTTTGAGTATATTTGAAGGTTTTGAGGTGAATTACGAACCTAAGATCGAGGTAAGACCCTTCTTTCATCGACTCTAGCTTTTATAAGCAGCAAATAGCAATTTGCGACGGAAATACATATCTTTTATTGTATTGTCATGGTATCTTTCATTTTGTGTGTTGATTATGGTCCTACCTTGTTGTAGTATCGAGGGAGTTATGAGTTAAAGTCTTTAGGCCACGTGAATTTAGCGAAAAAGGTATGTTAAGGCTATTCTCTTCCTATGGCATGTTTCCTTAAAGCTCAGGAGCAATGTAATTGAGTTGTTATCGTTGTTATACTTATAGCTATTATTGTTGATTGTTGGCTGCTCAAGTGCGTATAATCCTCTCTTATCGAGATTCTTATTCAGTAGTAACATTCGTATGTTGGACACGACTTAGAGGCTATTTGTATAGGTTGTCTATAACTAAATTGCTCACTTTTAGCTGTTGGATTGTTATTGTTGCCTTTGGGCTATTGTTGTTAGCTGCAGGAATGTGATCTATGCCTAGCAGGGTTATGTTCTGCCTACAGGGCTATATGGATGCCTAAAAGGGCTATGAGTTGCCTACGGGGCTATATTGATGCCTAGAAGGGCTATGAGTTGCCTATAGGGATATATATTGACGCCTAAGAAGGTTATGTGCTTCCTACAGGGCCATGTTGTTGCCTAAGAGGGCTATGAGTTGTCTATAAGATATGTTGATGCCTAAGAGGGCTATGTGACTGCCTGCGGGGCTAGGGGACTACCGATAGGGGTATACAGGTTGATTGGCACCTTCCGGGCTTATGGGGGCCTGAGTAGGTGGTCTTGTGTGCTGTTTGTACCTACAGAGCTTATGGGGGCTTGGTTAGGTTGTTGTTTTATTATTTTTGATAAATTTGATTTAGAAGCAGGTCAGTACAATTATCTTATCCTTAATTTATTTATCAGATTATTCCAGTATATCAGGATACCTCATCATAGTCTATTGCCTTTCATACTCTGTACATTATTTTGTACTGACGCCCCATTGCCTTGGGGGCGCTGCATTCATGCATGCAGGTCCTGACTGATGACCGAGTAGACCTCCATATCAGCAGGATTGACTTTTATCCGATTGGTCAGCCCCTTTCCTCCGGAGCTGCCAGAGTTGGGAGGTTTGTTACCTTTTGTTGTATATATTCTCATGGGTAGGCTGGGGCCCTGTCCCACCAATCTTTACTACTCTTAGAGGCTTGCAGACTAGTGTGTGGGGTTTATAGCTACGTTATGGCCATGCTGGCCTATGTTGTTGGTTTGCTGAAGCTTATGAGCTGCTTGATGTATTGTACTGATATTTACCTGTTTTTAGTTTTGGTATAGATATCATGGTGGCCTCGACGGCCCAATCAGGACTTCTGTGCTAGTTGGATATTTCTTTATATGAACTCTTGGGAGTAGCTGGTTCTTTTGTAGATCTGTTGACAGGGGCCTTGCCGGCCGAGGGCTTAGTTTTAAGCCGAGATATACTTGTTTGTTTTCTTAATTGCATGTGACTGCCATGCGCTAGTAGCAAATGGTTCAGTAGAGTCGGCTCGGGCCTGAGTTTTGGCTTTAGGAGTCAGTTGCGCCCCTTGAGTTTGGGGCGTGACACCAACCCACAAAACAAAAAGACAAAACCTAGGACAAATTAAATCTCAAAATCAATTTCTTTGATCTTCTTCCTGCCTGGAAAAAAAGAGGACTTTTTCTTCTCCTTCCTACATGAATATTTCATACATTTGCAACAACAATAATTTACATATTCTCATGGATTCATCATTCAATTTTTTTGATATTAGCATAATTGATCTTCATTAGAACCGACCATTGTCGTTAATGGTACGACTCGTTGTCTCACGATTATCCATCTCGATTTAGAAATTTCTCAAGGGTCCTCTTCGTTAATAAGGTGGAAATTACTAAATCAGACATCTACAACAATGGGTTCATCATTATTCACGATAAACATGGCGTTTATGTTTCTTCAATTTCTTGCAGAATGAGAGATGAAGAAGAAACACCTAACAGTAACTTGTAGATTTTTTTCTTTTCCATTTTTTAGATTACCCACTTGCACATTTAAGGATTGAAATAAACTAGAAATCAAAACAAAAGGACAAAAGCAATTCCAATTTCAGTTGCCTCAAGGCTCAAGTCGCAGGTTTTGAAACGAATTTCAGATAGTTCTTGGTTTTTTCGCAGCAAGTGAATTTTTTTTCGTCTTCATTAAATTTTCTTATTTTTGGAGTTCTTGGAGATTGATTTGAATTTGTAGGGTTAGTAGTTGAGTTAGGTGAGACGGGGGAATATATTTGCTTGAGTTACTTGTTTGTTGGGTCGTGTGTGGGTTAGATCAAGGCATAAAGGTTTATTTTTAATTTTCAGATAATTTATTCTGATTTGGAGTTTTTCCGTTAAAAGATGGGTACAAGTGATAAGTTTGGTAACGACAAGGTAAGACCAACTTTAATTTAACGAGTCAACTAATAAACGAAAATTAAGGGATATTTTTGACATTTTTCCCTTTATATTTTGTAAAAACAAACACACACACTTATATGTACATATTTTTTTGTGAAAATATCAAAGGAGATGAAAGATTGACGGAATATGAACATGATGTTATAGTTATCAATGATATTGACCAAGAAACGACTCAATAAATATAGTACACTACAACTCATGTTCAATTTTACCTTTTTATTAAACTAAAGTCTGATCAATAAATATTGTAATTTTTAAAAAATAATTTTATGATAGTTGTATTATACTTTTGTTATGAAATTTTGCTTCTTTGGTAGATTGTATATAGAATTGATGCAATTTTAATAGTTTTTACAATTTATAGAGGTGTTATGTTTATGAACAAAAAATACAACTTAAAAATCAAAATTACATGTCCAAATAAAACTTTAACTTCATACTATATGATTTCTTTTCATTATTTCAAAATTCAAATTATGATTTCATCTTTTCTGGCCTAACATGTCCTAAAAATAGAGAATCAGGTGTTGTTAGAGTAATTAATATGCATATCTTGTTACACAAACTTGTTTTTTCTAATCAATATATAATCTTATTAAGTTGTGTTTGGTATGAAAAGGGAAAATGTTTTTCTATTTTTTCATTGTTGGTTGGTTTAAATGTATTTCAAATCAAATTATTTTTTTCAAATTTAAGAAAAAATGACTTTACCTCTAATTTTACTAGCCCCTCCCCCCATTAAAAGAATTAAAAAATTAAAAAATTGTTTTTTTTTCTTAAAATAAATAAATTCAATGCTTCTTTTTACCCCCATCCTACCCAGTACCCACAAATCAAATCCCAGACCCCCTCCCCACCCCCTACCCACAAAATCAACCCCTTGACCCCCCTAGGAATGGCAATGGGGCGGGGTGGGTGTGGAGCGGAGCGGGCTTAGGCCTATGCAGGGCGGGGCGGGGGACATGATTGCGGGTGCGGGGCGGGTTGAATTATATTTTTTTCCACTTCTTAGCGGGGCAGATACGGTTTTACAGTGTAAGTGTTGATGTTCTAGCCTAATCACTCTAGCCTCTACTTTATTGTGTAACTGTTGATTTTTTTATTTTTTATTTTATTTTTTTATCTTTTTGTTAAATTGTAGCTTATGTTAAATTTTTAATTGTGTTTCATAATTAAAATTTATAAATTGAATATTCAAAAAAAATTATAGTCGAATGTTAAAGCTAAATAACAAAGTGAAAAATAATAATAAAAGAACTTATGCGGGGCGGATTAATGTGGGGCGGGTTGAAAAGGTAAATTAGTCTATGTGGGGCGGTGCGGGGAGGATTAAAGTCTCTGCGAATTTATGCAGATTTGCCCCCGCAACCGCCCCGCCCCATTGCCATCCCTACCCCCACCCCCCACCCCCCAAAAAAAAATATTGGTTTCTTAAATTTTTCTTTTTAAAAAAAATAAAAACTAATTCAAATCCCAGTTTGAAAGTCAGGTCTCGAGTCGGGTGCGATTAGATCCCCATTCGAAAATCAAGATCGAGTCCAAATTTGGAAGTCGAGCTGGGTCTTGATTCGATTGTCGGGATCAGATTCCACATTGATGAGTCGTATCCAGGTTGAGGTGTCTCGATCAGGTCCTATATCAGGTCTCTAGGTTGGATTTTGAATCGATCAATGGGATCGTGTTTCGATTTAAGTGTCAAAATCGGGTCCCAACTCGAATGTCGGGTCGAGAGTCGGGGTGAAGTCCAAATTGAATATCGATGTTAGGGTTGAATCAAATGTCAGGGTCGATCCTAGAAAGTTTTCTATAAAATACAATTAACATAAAGAATGAGAAGACATATAACTCGTAAAATAAACTTTAGCATGAACAATTATGTAGTCATGACAGCATCTTATTAATGATATTTAGTAATGATTTTGCTTTACTAATTTTTTGCTGCTTAATAAAAGAGAATGCATGTCCGTTACAAATTTCAGAATTGATTTAGCAAACTCAATGTTAAATCAACAAAATTAATAAAATCCTCACTTTTTGATTTAATTGGGGAAATTCTAACTGGTGGTTCGGTAAATGATTCTTCACAAGTGTCCGGACCAGTCATAACAGCACCCGCAGAAGTCCTCGCCACAAAAAAGTCATTTGCATCAAAAGCTTTAAGTGATGATTTAGCATCATCTATCGCCCCATCATAATTTTCTTTACAAATGTGAAGACATTCCTTGAGAACAGGTTCTTTTGCTTGCTCTAGTCGATGTATGACCTCATTGTAGATATTTTTTGCTATTGTTATAGATTGTTGAAGCAGAATACGTACCAAACCTTTTTTATCTGCAGAAGAACTCTTAGGGACTGCTCTAAGAGATTCATTGCATAGTTTGAAGTTATTAGACGTTCGACAAACATCTTCTATCAAATCTCCGGATGAAAGAGTTATAAGCAAGAGAGAGATAAAGAAAATAACTATTAATGTTTTCATAGAATTCATGTTCAATGGTACATATATTTTCTGAGTTATAATATCAGCTAGAATACAATATTTTCATTTATTTCTTTTTCATTAAAGAGTATGTAGGTATTATTGGGTCAAGATTGTGGTAATTAATTAGTATATCTTTTCCTTTTGAAATAAACTAGTATTAGTAAGCATTGTCTTTTAATTTAGGCTTGCAAATAATCTAATATATATTAATTCACTCCAAAGATGATTTTCAATCAATTTTTTTCTTACTCTGATAATATGGAAAAAAAGAAGGAATGGTCAATATTTTGGACATTCATATTTATTTTCTCATCACTTATTACATAATAATATCAATAAGTTAGTTGCGTCATACATTGTGTGCATTAATATAAAAAACCAGTGATCACTATTGGTGGTTATCCGGTTCTCCAAATCCAAATAATAAGTGCACAAAATTAATTACGTATCTGAATAAATAGAAGAAGAAAGGGAAATAGAATAATTTAATTAATGATTACTAGGTGCTAATAGTTGTATAATAATTAAATATTTCCTCAAATTCATATTAAGTGAATAGTTGGTGTTTGACATACTCTTTAAGAAAAATATTTAAGAACATAAATTAAATGTTACTTTTCACTATTATCTTTTTCATGATTTTCAAACTATTCTACTACAAAATTAAAGTAATTAAGAACCTCATTAATTAAATAAAGGATACATATGAAAAAGTTTCAATAATTATTTTAAATTAAAAGTAATTCACTTATTTTGAACTACACAAAATATTCTAACAATTCACTCCATATGAACTACAGTAAAATCTCTATAAATTAATATAGGTGGAACCATGCAATTTTATTATTTTATAGAGATATTATTTAATCGATAAATTAATATTTATTAATTTAAAGAATGGTTTGAGATTTAATGAAGGTTAATTTTGATTACATCAAAATCATTGTACCTTACTAATTTATGTATCACATTTATTAATTTCACATATATATTAAATTTATTATGCATAAAGTACAATGTATGTGTATGATTCATTGTAATATATTTTTTTGTTAAATCATTCATTGTAAAATTATACATAATGTTCATTGTTTCTTAATAATCAATTATTACTCATTGTATTTTTATTAAAAATATTCGATGTATGATTGTGAGAAAAAAAAGAAGGGAAAATGCATAAGTACCCCCTCAGCCTATGCCTAAAATCCCTGAGACACACCTAACCTTTACTAAGGTCCTATTACCCCCCCCCCCCCCCCCCCCCGAACTTATTTTTTAATTAATTTTTTACCACTTTTCGGCTTACGTGGCAATATAAACCAAATAGGTTGAAAGGTTTGTTCAACACGCGCCGGGCCCCACTTTTTCAACTTTCTGAAAAGTAGCTTTTACACTTCCCAAATTTCAAAAAGCTATCCTATTATTTATAATCTACTTTGTTAATATATTTTTAGTTAGTTTATAGATTTTAATGTTTATATATTTTATTTCAAATTTGGGCATGTAAAATTTTGTAAATATTATATATATAATTTTATTTTATTTATAGATAAAAAAATTATTTATAATCTACTTTGTTAATATATTTTTAGTTAGTTTATAGTTTTCAATGTTTATATAAATTTGGGCTTGTAAAATTTTGTAAATATTATATATATAATTTTATTTTATTTATAAATAAAAAAATATTACTTATAATCTACTTTGTGAATATATGTTTAGTTAGTTTATAGCTTTCAATGTTTATATATTTTATTTCAAATTTGGGCTTGTAAAATTTTGTTAATAGTATATATATAATTTTATTTTATTTATAGATAAAAAATATTATAACTTTGTTAATATATTTTTAGTTAGTTTATATATTTTATTTCAAATTTGGGTTTGTAAAATTTTGTAAATATTATATATATATATTTTTTATTTTTTTTTGAAATTGCCATCATCAAGGTTTGTCACCCGATGTTAGGGGTCTGGCTAGACCCACGTCTTTCCCATTCATTCAATATAATTTTATTTTATTTATAGATTAAAAAATATTATAACTTTGTTAATATATTTTTAGTTAGTTTATAGTTTTCAATGTTTATATATTTTATTTCAAAAAAATATATTTTGTACTCATGTGAATTTTACTGTCTTTACGAAAATTTCTATTCATTTAACGTTTCTTAAGTTTAGCTTATCACACAGGTAAGTGAAAATATATTTGATCTCTTTTTCAAACACCGTTAAGTTGTAAAAAACCGAAAAAACCGAAAGAACCGACTAAAACCGAAACCGAAAAAACTGACTTTGCGTGGTTTTATTTGATATTTAGATTTAATAAACCGACATAATTGGTTTAGGTTTTTTTTTAATGAAAAACCAAACCAAACCGACCTATGTACACCCCTACTTCTAAGTCATCAAGAATCGTGGTTGAGTTCAAAGGTTAGTTTTTTCTTGATTTTATTTTGTTAGCTTTTCGAAGAAAGGAGCAATTTAACTTATGATAATGGAGGTTTTTTTTTCAAACATGAAGAACAATAATAAAGAAGAAGACAATTGAGTTAATATTTATTTTTTCCAAGTTTATTTTAACACATGACCAATTTTTATTGGTCAGTGCTGTCTAAAAGTTGCACCCACGCGCCTAACATAGGTGAAATCACGGACTCAGCCACGTAGACCGAAAAGTGGTAAACAATTAACTAAAAAATAAGTTCGGGGGGGGGGGGGGGTAATAGGACCTTAGTAAAGGTTAGGTGTGTCTCAGGGATTTTGGGCATAGATTGGGGGGTACTTATGCATTTTCCCAAAAAAAAAACTATATAAGCAACACAAGAAATTTCTTTAAACCATATCTAAATATGGCTTCTCATTTAAAAGGTGTCACAAAATCAACAATGACATATATATCAAATACGTAAAGCATTATGTGAGTACAAAAGAGATCATTCCACATGCACTAAAAAAGATTTACAGTCGTGGCTTAATGAAAACTTTCATTTGAAAGTTAGTAAAGGTACAATATCAAACACACTTAAACGATCAGCTAAATATCTTTCGATCGACTGACTTAGAAAAAGGAAAGAATATCAAGCGACACAAGTCAGCAAAATACCCAGACATGGAGAATGTTGTTTATGAATGGTTTCTCCAAAATCAAAACCGTGTGAATATAACATGAGAGTTAATTTTGGAGAAGGCAATAGATGCAATGAAACTTTTATATCCTCATCAAGATTTTGAGCACAAATTATCTCTAGGTTGGCTTGAAAAATTCAAACTAAGACATGGTATCAAGTCATTTCGTCGTTTCGGTTCAGTTGATAGACAAGACATGGAGAGGAAATTGAAAATCATAAGAACAAAAATAGATCAATTTTCTATGAACGATGTTTTTAATATGGATGAAACTGGTTTATTTTACTGATCATTCTCTTGCTACGAAACAACTTGAAAGAAGAAAGTAGGACAAAGAAAGGCTCACAATTGTTATTTGTTGCAATGAAGCTGAATTTGAAAAAATTTCTTTATGGATTATTGGAAAATATGCAAAGGTACTTGCTTCAAAATGTCAACATGAACATCTTGAATTGTCACTATCATGCAAACAAAAGAGCATGGATGACAAGTGTGCTTTTTGATGAATATATTCGGTGATTTGACCACAAAATACATGGTAGACGAATTTTGCTTATGGTAGATAATTGTCCACCCCATAATAGAAATATTGAAGGACTACAAAATGTTGAATTGTTTTTCTTACCACCTAACATGACATAAAAAATTCAACCTTATGATGCTGGGATAATAAGAGCTTTCAAGATGTATTATCGATTTTATCATAGGATATTAGAAGGCTATGAAGTGGGACAAACTAATCCAACAAATATTAATGTTTTGGATGCTATCAATTTTGCAATCGCTACTTGGACAACAAATATTTAGCAAGAGACAATAACAAATTATTTTCAACATTGCAAAATTCGTTCGGGAATGAAATCTCAGAGGATTTGACTGAACCCACTTGTGAAAACGTCATTCATGAACTTGAGGTCATGATTAATGATCTCTGTTACCATAATAAAATGGATGTCAATAACTTGTTGGATTATCCGGGTGAAAGTGATACATGTTCAGAGGTCCAGAGCTTAGAAGAAATTATGGATATGATCGGAAAAATCAATGTCGATGATGAAGTTGAAGATGATACTATGCCTTTGGAACCAGTTACGTGTAAGGAAGCACTTATCGCATCTAGAACTCCTCACATTTTTATGGTGCAGTTCGAAAAGACAACACCGAAGCTCTTGGATGCAATAAGAAAAGTTAGAGATGAGCTTCAACTAGATTTAAATTTTAAGAAAAAATAGAACACAATATAATCATATTTCACTAAATTGCCTGTCACGCCCTAAACCTACACCCTGGACGTGGCCGGCACTCGAAGACCATTGCTGGCCCCCAAGCGAACCCTTGGCCTGACTTTCTTAACTCAGCGGAAACTTAACTCAACAACATAACGCAATGCAATGCAGGGTTATAAAACAACCTAACTGATAAAATCTGGCAAAAAACGCAACTCGAGTCCCAAAATAGAATATTTACATATATACATAGATGAGAGACTCAAAACCAACTAACTGACTGTCTATGAAGCCTCTATAATACTGAGATGGATGTTGGGACAGACCCCGCAACATCCTAATAAAACAAAACTAAAAGAACAACATAATCGATACCTTCGGAACACAAAGAGGCTCACCACTGACTCTGAAGTGCTCAGCTGGATCAACGGCGTACTGAATGTTGACCCTGGGTACCTGTGTCTGCATCGTCATAAGGTGCAAGCCAACTGGCATCAGTACATTGAATGTACAAGTATGCGAGCTGGAAAGCTAAACCACAACTTAAGCTTGGAAGGAGTACAAAGGAACTCTTACCTTGGTTCTGTTCAACTCATGAATAACTGAACTCAATATATAAAGCAATAAGACACATGCAATATATAAAGCTTGTAAAATAGTGTAAACAACTTAGCTTGTTAAAGATAAAACAATAACAACTCAACTTTACTTATATAAAAGTAATATAACTTTAGTGGGAGATTCTTTAACCGACAATCACCACTATGAGCCCTAGTGGTGATACAACGTTTTACCTCACGTTGCCCAATGACCATCCTATACCTTGCCGTGATATAGGAAGCTAACTTTACTAAGTGGATCCACTAGCTTAATCTTACGGATTCATCTAAAAAGTATGACCCGTTAACTCCCATGTTGGCGCATGGTTCTTATGGAGAGTTGAGTTAATATGAACTCGTGTCCCCAATTCGGTGCTCAAGACTACTCCCAAAAATACTTAGCTCATAAGTGTTTTAAACACATCTTTCTTTATTTGAGATAATTACTCAAAACTTTGCCCAAAGGCTCACTTGGAATCGATGTTCCTTTTTCTTGAAAACTAGCCCAAAGGCTCTTTTGGAATCATAGTTCCTTTCTTACTCAAATGTAAAAACATTTAGAAACTTCTTTGGGAATACATAGTTCCCTAATAACATTTGAGAAATGAACTCAAGTTTAAACTCTTTACTCAACTTTAAACTCTTGACTCGTACTCTTTACTTGACTTGGAAACTCTTGAGCCTTAAAATGAAGTTAAAACATTCAATAAAGACTCTTGAACCACTTTAAAGACTTACCTTGACTCACTTCTTTAACTTCTAAACTCAACTCTTAACTTCACTTGACTTGGAAACTAACTCTCCTTGAATTGGAATCATGGATTCAAGGTGTTTGATCACGTGTTGTGGATGAGTTCTTGACGTTTAAACGTACCTTGGAGTGTTGGAAACAACTAGGGAACATAGGTACAATACCTAGGAACATGTATGAAAAAGTGGGGAAAGAATGGGAAGACTTGGCGCTCTGAGAGGCGCGGAGCGCCAGACCTCAAACTTCAGAGGGGTCTGGTTGGGGCTCTGGTAGGGGCGGCGCCCCAAGGGCTGGACCTCAGAGTCCCTCTTGGGGTGCGCTGGCTGGCGCGACGCCCCAGCCCTTTTCCCCGAAAACTCAACTTTTCTCCTCATTTTCTCCAACTCTAAACCTTCTAAACTTCAAAGCTTTATCCCCCAAACACTTAGAATCATCAAAACCCTTAACATACACTAGATTCAACTCAAAAACACCACTGGAAACATACCCCAAACCAACCAGAACTACAACACAACACAACTACAACTTCAACTATTCCAACCAACAACTTCAATCAAACATAATCAATCTTTTCTCGAAATTAAACGAGCTTGGCGTGTGGGGGAAAGAACCAACCCAACACTATGAACTCACATACCTTAATAGGGATCACCCCCGAAGAAAAACACGACGATCTTTACGAAGCTTGCTTCTTCTTCTCCTTTCTCTCCTTTTCTCTCAAGAACCCTAACTATTACTCTTTTTTAAAAAGGGAAAAACTGATCAAAAATCAGTCTTACACCTTAATATATATCCAAAGACAAGGCTAGGGAAAAGACCAAAATACCTTTACAATTTCCGGACGGATTCCCTGCCAACTGCCCAACTTTCAAAGGGCATAACTCGCTCATACGAACTCAGAAACGAGAAAACTCGATGACGTTGGAAAGACCAATCCACGAACTTTGCAACCATAACTGGAACTACACCTAGATCATCCCGAGCTAGGAGTTATAACTGTTCAAAGTTGGCCAAAAATTCATTATTTTCCATACTTAGCCAAATTTTCCAGATTTTTGAATTCTTTCCAAAAATGAAAATTTTCAATTCTAAGCCTCTTCATAGTTATTTCAAATTGTCGGATGTTACATTGTCATAGATATATTTGTACTTTTAAAGAATTATTAATTTATGATATTAATGGGACCATATATTTTTATTGGGGTCTTCTGAAAATATATTATCTTATTATCTTATCGAAATTGGTGATTTTTTCCATTGTCCCAAATCGAAATCGGAGGAAAATATTATTTTAGAGAGATTATTAATTTACCGAGTATTTATTTATGGAGGTTTTACTGTATATGTTTTACTTTTTGAAATAAACTAGTATTAGTATATACTGTCTTTTAATTTATTCATGCAAATAATCTAATATTAATTCACTTCAAGTATGATTTTCAATCAATTTTTTCCTTAACCTCACAAGTAAATAAGTCCAGTATAATATGAAAAAGGAAGTGCAAGTTATCAATTATGTTTTCTGAAAGGAATAAAAAAGGGATTCGCCAATATTTTAAGCACTCATATTTATTTAATATGAATCGCAAAAAAAAAAAAGGAATCCCCAAAAAAGGTGTCTTATTTATTACTACTTATTAATTCTAATATGTTAGTTATGTCATACATTGTGTGCATTAATATGAAAAAAGTGCACAAAATTAATTACTGATATTTTTTGAGTTGATCATGCTTTGATATTGATAGTATGAATAAATAGAAGAAGAAAAGGAAATACAATAATTTAGGTAATTACTGAGTGCTAATAATTGTATAATAATAAAATGAAAAAGAACAAACATACCCTCAAATTATCATAAATGATTTATCTAAATATCTTCTATTAACTAGAAGAGAATGTATTACAAATATCTGAATTGGTTTACCAAACTCAATGTTAAGCCAACAAAATTAACCAACTCGTCAACTTTTGATTTTATTTGGGGATTTTCTAATGAGTAGTACATTAAATGATTCTTCACAAGTGACCAGACCACTCACAACAACACCAACAAAAAACTTCGCAGCAAAGTCATTTGCATTGAAATTTTTAATTGATGATGTAGCATAGGGGTGACAAAATGAAATCCAATCCGCCCAACCCGTTTTGATCCAAATAAATTTCGGTTGGTTGGATCTTGACCCATTTATTATCTTGATCCATTATGACCCGCCCAGTTGTCACACCTAATGTAGCATCATCTACTTTCCATATTAATTTTCCGCAAAATTTGAAAGTATTCCTTGAGAACATGTTCTTTTGTTTGTTCAAGTAGACTTTAGACTTTGTTATAAATATTTTTGCCTTTGTTAAATACTATTAAAGCAAAATACGAACCAAACCTTTTTATTTTCATCATTATATCAACCATCCAAACAAAGTGTAATAGTCAATTTCAATTCAATAGGTCACCTGAACCAAGAACCTTATGTTCATTATTCTCAGATAACTTCACTACCTTGTTAGAAATGATATGCTGGTGTTATGTTTGGAGAAATTGTTATTACTTGATGAAGAATCTGACCTCTAGACCAGTTATCGCACCTGAGTCCGAGCAACATAGATATTGGTTTTACTTAATTTGCAGATCCTAACCCTTTGAGTACACAGAGGGAGTCATTTACAAAGCAAATATATTGAAATTCCAAATCAAGAAGTTGATTACAGAAGAATATAATGACAAAAACTGAAAACAAAAGATTATTTGGAGTTTGTATTCCCTTAACAGTGGAACACAACTGATTTACATAATAATATTAAACAGTTCAGTCACATTCTATAGCTACCCTCACAAATTGCCTCAAAAAAGTTGAAGAAATAAAATACGTCATCACTCCTGGAAGTTGAATCATTAGAGACTTCAAGCAACAGGACGATTAACATGTCGCGCTTTTTTCCCCTGCATCCACACAATAATGAAAACTTTTTATAAATTTTTGTTCTCCGATTTTCAATGTTATTACTGAAAGCTTTTGAGAAAACAAAATCCCAACCTCTTGTTTCGACTTTGAGATTGGTGAAGGTTCTTAGAAAGTTCCAGTGTTGATGGCATCGGCGTTAGCATCTCCAAGAGCTGCCTCTTTAAGATAGGTTTCAGCCAACTGGACTCTCTTGACATTCTCTTGCTCTTGAACAAGCATGTTACCATACCCAAGGAGCTTCTCAAGGGTCATTTTTGGTTGCTCAAAAGTTGGGGGTCCATCTCTAGAGTTCAAAAGTTTGTCACCAATTTGTTCAATTCCAGTTCCTGAAACCCATTTCCTCACTTCATCGTCATATACTCGTGCCCTCAGAGCACCGAAGAAATCTGTTATCACAACAAACAGATACACATGATGATCAGTTATCAACAAAAGGACTTTAAAAGAGAAATTTCATTTTGAATTCTTTAGTGTTTGTACCAATAGATTGTCCAGGGAAGGAATCGACAATCTTTACAACAGCTTCCTCAGGCACGTTGTCAGTTCTGAAAATACCCTTGCAAACACCAATTCTATCCTCCCTAGTTGGTGCCCAGTAGAACTTCTCCATACGACCATCACGGATAAGAGGAGCATACAATGTGGAGAAGTCGTTACCAGTGACAATAATGGGGACCCTGCAGTTCTCTTGCTTGTTGTACATACCGGGGAGCTGGACATTTGTTGGGTTGTCAGCAATGTTCATGAGGGTGGCATTCACCATCTGGTTGTTGACGGTGTATTGGGTAGTTCCACCCATTCTACCAGCCCCTGCATCGAGATCGTTGATGAAGAGACAACACATGTTTCCTTTCCTGATGATTTCAGCTGCCTCTCTGTACCTTTGCCTAATCAATTTTGCTGGCTCTCCTGCATTTCCACTTTCCAATTCTCCAGCACTCATCATAATGGGGCTGCAAGTTTTTACCAACCAACCATCGTAAGTAAGAGCCCGTTGGACTTAACTAACTAAACATAGTTGATAAGCATCATCAAGTGCTTATATACGAAATACTCACTTGATTCCCATCTTTCTGAAGACAAGCTCACATTGGAATGATTTACCTTGACCTTTGCCTCCCCATACACCCAAGATGAGTGGAACCTATAAGAAACATACACAAAATTCAATTATTTTTTCCACCACAGAAGACGGCTCATGTTAGCTCGAATATTAAGACAAGTATTTGTTTAACAGACCTTGATGTTGGGCAATGACAAGAAGTTCTTGGTGATGTGAACAACAAGTTTGTCCATGAAAGCAGGGGCAATGTAGAAACCGTCCAATTTGTTGTCCATTTGGTACCTACACAAATCAGGTGAAAATTTTCATTTAACAATCAAAACTTGAAGAATCAGAAAGCAATGTGTCTGTCTTTCCACAAATAGAGTAATGTAGTTACGTTTTTAGAGCCTGGCTGACGTATTCGTAGGAATTCATAATGGCGTGGTGAGTACCAGTACCGGTAGGAGCCTGGAAAAGACTGTCAACCATACCCTTACCCCTTGCAATGTCCTGTTGGTCATCGGATGCGTTATCATAAAGACCCTTCCATCTGTCCTCTTTGATCTCTTTCGATTCGTCTATTTCTTGAGCTACAATCCTCAAGTTCCTGTTTGAAACCTTGGGGCTGGAAATACCTTTTGCATACACTTTCTTCAAGGATTTTCCAAAGAAGGCTGTGCTTGGAACTGAAGTTCCAGCAACTGAGTTGTTCAAACTCAACTGCACCAACAATGTTTCCTTAGTAAAATCCAACAAACATATTCATGACAGTTTTTTACCGTACAAAAGTTTAAGACAGAAAAGAAGACTCTTTATGACTGTTTGGGTGGAGCTAGAGACCAAGGTACGAGTTTGGTCGAAGTTGAACCCACTAACCTTGGTCTAAATACCGTATATATCTTAACAAAATTCATTTAATATGTACAAAATATTAATTTAGAACTTAGTAGCTTACAAAAAGCTAGAATTCTGAACTATTAACTTCAAATTTTGTCACCGTTATTTATTAAGAACATGTTATTAAGCATAAAATGAAAAGTTTGAAATTAATGAATCTCCAAATATATAAAAATATGTCGTTCTTTTTTAACCATACTGTGATATATCAATAAAACAGAGGAAATAGTAAAATCTTGAACCATCTATGGCTTCTAGGACTAAACACCCCCAATTTATCCATCAATTTTTTTCTTTTTTTTTTGGCCAGTTCTCCAAAAAATTCAATATCCCCATCAAAGAACCCACAAAAAAATGTCTTAATTCTAGTTACTACCCAAAATTATTAACATGATTAATAGCTACTATTTTCACCCCTAAGTTCTTCTTTAATCATACATAACTAAAGATGTAAAATTTATATGTGGCTACTAACAGTTAGATAGAATAATATCAAGATAAGATACTAGAATCTTGAACTATATAGAACTAAAAGACATGATAATTCAGTAAACAAATTGACATGTTTAGGAGAGTTTGATGAGAAAAAAAAAACACATACTGGTGCTTTGCTGGCAGCTCCAATGGTTGACACTGAGGCAGCCATTCTTGATGACTAAAATTGATGAAAAAAGCTTTCTTGATTTGCCTTAAAAATTTCAAAAATTTGTTGATGAAAAAAAAGTATGGGAAGAGACAGGCTTTATAGTAGTAGTTAGTTGTAAGGAGTGTATGGGAAATAAGTGCAACAAAATTATGTGGATTTGGCTTACCTTTACTCAATGGCCACAAATTGAAGATTGGTTATCTAAGGGGGAGATATGAAGGTGACTTGTAATTTTGGGCATGGGCTTTTAATTCTTTTTTTTTTAAGAAATAAAAATTGAGAGAAATATTGATAACACCTTTAAACTCGGTGTGAATTATAGTTACATCTTCGAACTATTGACAGTCTTAAAAACACCACTTTATTTGACTAACTGAACTTAATATACCCCGGACCTTGCAACATGAGTGAAATACACCTTTAAATTCTTGTCAAGTTTAAAGGTATTTTCAACACTCCTCTCATCTTTTTATTAAAAGTCTCATGCTCTTACAAGAGTTTGAGACCACTTGCTATGTCATGTGGCAGATCAGGGGTGTATCTAAGTTTAGTTAGTCAAATAGAGGGGTATTGTTAAGACTGTCAATACTTCATAGATGAAACTAATAATTTACGCCAAATTTAGAGGATTTTCGATACTTTTATTTATTTTTCTTTTTCTTGATTGGATGAATGACTAGATTGAGTAAAAACAAAATATATGTGGCAATCACTTTAATATGAGGTTAGATTTTAAGATGTTCTTTCCTCCATAGATGTAATTATCACTTTCTGAATGTTATTGGTGTACTCCTGATGGATAAGGAGAACCTGAGGCTGTTATTGGATCATTTATAAGAAGTCTAAAAGATATGAAAATTTTGGTTTCTTTTTATTATACTTTCTAAAAAAGGAACTAATTTAGGAATAAAGAGATAAAAATTGGGAAGAAATTGGCAAATAAGCATATATTTTTTTCACCTATAATTAAGTTTTAGTCAGCCTTTCGAAACTATCTAGTGTTTAGCTATTTTTACTGTAGAAAACATTTTTGACAAAAATATCCTAGTTAAAATAGGAAGAAAAAAAACTCCAGAGAAGACTTCTAATTGGAGTTTGAATATTTATCAGGTTGAACTCTATAAATCATTCTTTAAGTTTCAATTAATAAGTGTTAGAATTATAAATTGTTAATAAAGTTTGAAACTCCAACATATTTTCACACATAAATTGTAAAAGTTTGAACTCCATAAATCATTCAATATAAAAGTTAAAAGTCCCACAAATATTTAAACTATAACACATTAAGTAGACTTTCACTTGTAAAAGTTTCAAGCTCTAACACTGTGAACCAAAATTGTTCCATGTTATAATTAGAGATATTTTTGTTCAGATATTATTTCCATCTTAAGAATTTCTGTTTTAGAATTATACTTCAAATGGTGTTTCAATATTAATAAATGGTCCAAGGCGCCATCCGAATTAATTTTGGGAAAATTGTATAAAATAGCAAACTATTACTTCAAATTAAATGTTATAACCATAATTTGATTTAATTGTTATCCGTAGCAAACAATTGTCATTCGCCTCTCTCCCCAGCGAATCTCTCTCGCCACTCTCCCAGATCTCGCTCTCCACTCTCCCTCGCCTCTCTCACTTTATACAAACACAAATGTATAAATTGCGTTTGTGTTTGTATAAAGCGAGAGAAAACTGTATATACAAACACAAATACATATATTTTTGTCTTATACACTTATAATTATACAAATACAGATCTTTCCCTACCAATTCTCTTTTGCATTTCTCTCTTTCTCGCTTTATACAAACACAAATTATACAAATTACAATGTATAATTTGTGTTGTATAAAGCGAGAGAAAGATTTGATATACAAATGTTTTATTTCGATTCAATTGTATACAAATTCAAATTTTATGCAGATATACAGACACATAAAATTAAATTGAGAGGCTGTCAGCGATTTATACAAACGAGAGGTTGCCAACGATTTATACAAATGAGAGATTGCCAGCGATTTATACAAATGAGAGGCTGCCAGCGACTTATACAAATTTGATGCTCCATAACAAACTTTATGTAGCTATATCATACAACTATGATTTTTATGTTTGCTAAACCTAAAATTTACTCATTAATTTTTACTAAAACTTGAACGATTATTAATTCTAAAGGAGGTTTTATATCGAAAAGTGGCACATTTAATTAAATAGTAATTCTCATCATTGTTTAATTAAGTTATCATCAAGAAATATTAATAAATGACATCTCCTTAAAAAAATTGCCAAAAAAAATAATCATTTATGAAATTATATCAAGTTCCTTGAAAATGACTAAATTTTTTAACAAAACAAACAATTTTCTACTAAAGTTATATATAACTTATTTATATGTATAGTTTATCTTTTTGTTGAATAGTAATTCTCTTGGTAGTGTTATTTTGGAATATAATCGCTAAACTATGTGTTAATTGATGTACATAAAGTACTTTGAAAAATGACAAAAAATAACAAAAAGAAGCCAACAAAAGCTTAACCGATGAAAAAACAACTTAGAGGGTGTTAGTTAGTACTTATAAATTAATACTAGCTTATGAGTACATTTTGATTTATTTATACGTTTAATAAACACAAAAGTGTGTATAAGTCAAAATCAATCATAAGTTATGATTTAACACTTATAAGCGTTTTTTATTTGATCAAACTTTTTTCGTTATTTTTCTAATATCTATTGTAATCTTTAAATTCATCAGATGACTATAAATTAAGTTTCATGCGTAGATGTGATAAACCTAAAAAAATATGATAAAATTAGCCTATAAAAATAGGCAAAATTTCATATATGACATATATTATAGTACTATTTTCAAGCTATAACAGTAGATTTAGACTTTCAAGCTATAACATTAAAAATTTCAGGTTATAACAAGTTAAAAAAAAGAAGAAACGTTTTTATTAATTGGAAAAAACTTAAAAAATAAATAAAAAGATAAACGAAAATTTAAAAAAAAAAACGGAATTAAAAATAATAAAGTTAAAAACTGAAATTGTGGGCTGTAATTTAATTTGAATTTATTGTAGATAATTAATGATTAGCATGAAATAAGGGATCCAAACTAATTAAGAATATTCAGTTTCCTTAATTCACGCTAATTTGTTAAAATTAATTCAAAAATATGATTTTAAAAATCAATTTCCATTTATTTAATAAATGATTAATCTATTTATGATTTTTTATTATTAATTAATAATATGTAATTAATAAGGAAAAAATGAAAAAAAAGAGAGGAGGAAATAGGGGTGTCAATTAAATTTGAATTAATTTAAGATAATTATTAATTAGCATGAATTAAGGAATCTCAAACTAATTAAGAATGTTGACACCCAATTTTGACCCTCCCCGATAGTAATTAATTCCCGAGCTTCTTAAAATTCTAAACAATTTGAAATAATTAGCTTTATAAAATTCAAAACAATTTTCAAATCATTTTAAGTAGTTTTATTATTTTTATAAATTTTAAAATAATAAACATGATATTTTATATAATTATGTGTCTAATTAGTAAATTTTATGAATGTTCGAAAATTGTCTCAAAACGATTTTAGTTTTATTTAAATATGTGGCTATTTGGTTTAAATTAATTAATAACTTATATTTCGAGTTAATTAGTTTATAATTAAGTTAATTATTATATAATTACGTATATAATTAAGTATGTTTTATAAATATTTGAAAATCATATCAAAAAAGGATTTTTTATATTTTAGTTAAATATCCTACTAATTTAGTTTAGTTTAAATGATAGCTATAATTTTGAGTTAATTAGTTTGTAATTAATTTAATTAGTTTGTAATCGAGTTTAGTATTTTATTTTGTTGAAATTAAGAAGCTCGCTAGTTGATTATATTAATTTGTCTTATTTAGCTTTTAGCCGAGTCACCAACTTAACACAATTTGGCTAAATTATTAACTTGGCTATAATTGCAATGATTCGCCCCCTTGTATCTCAATTACAAAATTATCCAACTTTGTACCTCACCTTTCAATCCTTTAAGACTCCGTTTTGGGCCCAATTTCCTATCGGTTGCAACCCATTCCCAATTACAACTCCAACAATCAACAAATACAATACAACATTACATATACATACCAAAACACTACCCATCATCATACAACAACAATTTCACAACCCAGCCCATCTTTTCCCCTGTAGACCCGGCCCATTTCCTTTTTCCCCTTCAGAAAGAGCCCAGAACATTCCAAGCGTGAAAAGCAACAGCGTCAAGTTCCAAACGGCAAACAGACGGCGACTTCACGCCTGGTAAACGAGACAACGGTACTCTGCGATTTCTTGTCTTCTTCCTCGCGTCCCTCTTTACTCGTACAGTGGCAGCAGGCACGCGTTTCTCCCATTTTCCTCTTTCGGAATGGGGAGAAAATGGGAGAAAAATATGTCTCCCCCAAAATGGTGAAAGAAGTTTTTGGGTTTTTGAAATTTTCGGATGGGCTTTGGACCCGAATTTTCGTTTGTTTTCCCCCTATTTTTGCCCTAATTTCTTGGCTATATACTTTCGGGGTGGTTCACTGTAAAAGGGAGGAGGATTTTGAAAAAAAAGGGGTGAGGAAAAGAGTTGGATTTTTATTAGGCAAAAATACTAAGGGGGGATTTTTTTTTTTGGAGTTGGAAAGTTTTAACTAAAGCATAGAGAATAGCTTAAGGAAATAGATATAAAATACATACAAACATACATTCAAAAAGGGGAGAGAAGAGTTGGTTCGGTCAGAGTCTCATTCTTCTATCTTGTTCGTGATTGTCCCTTAAGTTGGTTCGAATTCGAGTTGCTGCCTAAGTCTCTCGTTTGCTGTTCATACTCAACTTTTGTGGTGGTGGAAGCTCTGCTGGAGTTCGTTGTCTCAGTCCACTGCCCGGAAAGAGGTAAACTCTTTCTTAGTTTCGTTTACTTCATAGTTCTTTTATGTTTTTCTACTCATGTGTTCCTTGACTAAGTTAGATTTTGTGGTTAGTTCTTCGCTATTCTTCTCGCTGCATTACTTAGTTCGTTCTATTTTTTGACGAGTGTTTAACCTGTTTTGGCGTGGAATTACTATCTTGTGGTTTTTTTTTGTAGCATCGGCAGTTGCTTTATGTGATAGGATTGAGAATGTTTCATATTTTGTTTGCCAAAATTGATCTCTGTCCATGTGTGATTTAATTTAATATAAAATAGAAATAAAGGTTAATGCACCTCGAGCTAGTTCTCTTCCCGTTCTTTTTTTTATTTATTTGAATTATGTCAATGCTAATTTATTTACTGGTTCCTCTGGTTTCTGTTTTCTTTCGAAATACGGGAAATTGTCGGAGCTTTGTTAAAGTGATCTTTGCTTTATTCTTGGGGTTCGTGTTCAATGTCTTAAAATGTTTCAAAGTATGTTTGTATACATGGATCAGCTGTTGGTTGCTTTCTTGGTGTTAGTCATAGCCTTCACATATCTCCTATGTTATGTAAATTAATCCAGTTGCATACTTAAAACTAGATAGTTAATTATTTTCCCAGTTCTTGCACATAATGAAAACATGAATCAGTGTTTCTTTGCTATCCAAACCATTTCTTTCCTAGAAGTTCATTCAGAATTACTCTTACATATTTTGTTGTCATGTTTAACTTGAATAAGATGGTAACCTGAAATTTGAGCATAAAATGACTTGTTTCGAATTGTAGTTCACTGATTTTATTTAGGTCTAGTTAGTTTCTTTCTATTTTATTCAACTGTTCTCCCTATTTGTGTATTATAAAATGAAGCCTTAGAGTTCTCCATTAAACTTTTCTTTAACTTATATGGGGTTTGCTCAAGTTCTGCGTCCATTTCGAATTAAGAGTTCTTTCTTTTTATTTATTTATTAATTATTAATATGTCAAGAATTCTAGATGTCTGCCTTGTTTGATAGCAAAGCGTATTGTTATTTAGATATGGTTACTTGTATAAGATGTCTGCTTATCCTTTTCTTTTCTTTCTTTTACACGAACACACTCTCGTTTGAGTCCAATTGGACTCCCCATCTCTTTGACATTCACCTTTTCGAGTCAACCTCCTTTAAGCCGACTGAAATAGAAGCTATTTTCATTGGGTTTGAGCCTGGAAGACAGCAACAAAAGGCGGAAAATGAGTGGCAGAAATGGGCCAAAAGTCCAAGTTTTGTATTTGTGTTGTAATTAGGCCAAAGGACTATATTTTAGTATTATATTGCTAGTTTTAGGACAGGTGAAATTGGGATCAAAAGCTCAAAGAAAAATTAGCATCTATGTCAGTTTAGGACAGGTTGAAGTGGGCTAAGAATCCCAAATCCGAACTAGGCCCAAGTGTTGGTTTAGGCGAACAGAAAAAACCAAACTTGGGCCCGCGTCTCTCTCCCTCTTTATTCTTATTGTGTTTGTGTGCGTGTTAACATTTGCCGCTAATCTTAAGGTCGAAAAATTCAAATCCCCGAAAGACACCCATTTTGAATTAATCACTTAATCTAGTTTTTCATCTTTACTTGGCTTAAAAAATAAATAAGTGAATGAATAAGCTTACAAAACATTTCACTTCATAGTATTTCAACATTTTTATTTTTTCCCTTTAAAATAGTTTCGACTACAAAATAGTTCAATTTTGCAAGACGGGTTAAGTTAAATCATTTTAGCCAAAATAATTAATTGTCGGATAACCGCATTAGCGGATGTTCTAAATGCTTTAAAATCCTTCTTAGAACATTAATAGGAACCCCCGAACCCCCTTTAAGATTTTTACTAGATTCCTGTTTTAATCTATTGAAAATCAGTTTTCTTGATTTTTCTTAAAAATTTAAGTGGCGACTCTAAACTAGTCCAAAATATATATTTTCCTAATAAAACAGAAATGGCGACTTTTGCTGGGGATTTAATTAAGTTCTAACCATAAGATTTGACTTGTTTGACTAATTGTATTAATTGCTAAATTGTTTATCTGCTCTCAACGTGTTTAAATTGATATAACTGTCATTGCATTTCATGACATATTCTCTTGTATGTATAGTATATTAAAGGACGGTTTTGCGGAACCGCAACCGGACTTTTTTATACTCAACCCTTTTTCGAAATGATCGGCAATTTATTGGTTCGTCATGCGTCCAATGGTTGTCGTGAATTCCAGCCTAAGTTGTCCACTTGGGTTCCCGGTCTCTCAAAAGCCACTCTTAGTCAACTAGTGTAGAGCGAAACAAAATCCCGACTTTTAGCGCATTTTGAACTAAGTTGACCCAACACCCAAGGCGTGTTGGGCCTATTAGAAGCCCACATTGTGTCTATTTGGCCCATCTTGCCAATAAAAAGACAATCATATTTATGTGTTAATTGAATGATGTATATGTATTTTTAAAACAAATCAAGTATCTAATGGGGGCGGGGGAAACTTACCTTTGTCTGTTTTTTTTTTTAGGATGAATCCAGTACATGAGCCTCTGAGAACCCGAATGGTGACCATACCTGACCCTTATCTCCAACTTTGGTGGAAGTTCATGAACAACGGGGACAAGAGAAAAGTTCAAAGACACATAGGCAATCTCCCGTCATTGATGGAAATGGTGGCTTGGCTCGGTTTAATTGGAACAATGGTAAAGTTTTGGGACAGCGACAATATGGTATTTCGGTTCGGGGAAGTGGAAATGACGCCGACTATTGAAGAAGTCATAGCAAGTTACGAAAGTGTTGGTATGTGCAACAAAAGGAGGTTCCAACCCGATACAGATCTCCTTTTCCCAAAAACATGGGATTTTGCTGAAATTAAAGAAAAGATGTCACTCGTCAAAGCTGATTGGATGGACAAGCTGCCCAGGCCAAACATTCCGCTTCGAAAGCTTTATTACCGATTCGGACGTGCAAGAGCCTATGAAAAGTTCAAAGAAGAGTTTGTCTCAGAAGAGAAATGGAAGGAGACACGTCCTCTTGCCTTTGAGATATGCCTACTTGGGACGATGGTATTTCCCCAGGGACCAAACTATACTATCCATCCGAGTGTAATAATGGTCACTCATGCTATCTTTTATGGGGTGGGCTACGGGTCAGCAACTAAGTACCTCACTTTGGCACCCATGATTTTGACCGACATTTATATGGCTTTGGACAAGTGTCAAAGCGGAGAGCGTTTCTTTCAGGGATGCAACCTGATACTTCAGTGGTGGATGATGAAGCACTTGATCAAAACACATAATCCAGAAGAACCAGATCCGTTGAGAAGATCGGACCAATTTGCAGGTCATGATTGGTGGATGTACCATAATCATTGCAACAAAAATGGAGGTTTAAAATTCTGGTATCCAAGACTTCAAGGGCTGAGAGAGGAAAATGTACAGTGGTCGATAGAAAGTCTGGTGGTGACAAAGCAAATGGTGATTCGAGCGGAAAAAACCCCTTACTTGATATTTGCCGGGTTAAGAGGGACTAGACCATATGCTCCCGATCGAGTCCTTAGACAACTGGGAGGGAAACAGGAGATTCCCCAAATTGCGAACATGAAGAAATTTGCAACTGATCATGAAAATGGACGAGTCTCTTATGCTGAAGACATACGTAGAACATGGAAGACCCGAAGGGTATTGGGTGAGCCGGTACCAAACAGATTCCGTCCAGAATGTTCTAAGGATTACAAAGAATGGTTGAAGAAGAGCCTCGCCGGGACTATTAAGCCTGGTCCAAATGTTCCCCATATTATTGCAGATGTTGGGGCCAAACATCAAATTCGACTTCATTGACTCCAAGAGAAGTATGACAAGAATGAGTTGGACCATCAACGTCGACATTCAGAGGACGCCAAAGTCATAGCTCAGTTGAAGCAGGAGCTACGAAGAGCCAGGCAATGCATGTCAGAACTAGATGATAGCATGGAGCAACAGATTCAGTCGGTTGAAAGGTTCAGACATCAAGAAGGGGGCCGGTTGGCAAGAGATCACCTATGGGCGAATAGATATGCTATGTTGGAAGATGTCAGCATCGCCAAGAGGGCCAGACTTGGTGAAGGATCAGGAGGAGCTTGAAGTTTGTTATCATCCCCTGCGTGGGATTGCTTTATTTGTACTTTGTTTTGTAATTTACTTTTCGAACTCTTTTCCCCAATTTTATGTTTGTCAAACATTTTTGAATATTACTAATGAAATATTTTGGGGATAATTAATTGGCTTAAAAAGACATATACATCCTTCAATTTGCTAGGCCTACCCTTGGCACAAAAGGGTCACATGCATGTTTAGGACGCGATATTTGTCTGTTTACTTGTGTGCTTTAACTGTTTATGTGGTACGTTGCTTTGAATGAGGACACCCTTAACCTACTCATTTTCAAAAATTTCCAAAAAATTCCTACAAATACCAAATACAAGTCACTACCAAAATGTCCGACAAAAAATTCCATGAGTCTTGAGTTTCTCAGCCAGAAATAAAGTCCTACCACCCAAATCCTAAAATACTATTTTATCATCTCAGGAAAGGTGAAATTGCCACTAAGATGGAAAAAGGCAAGGGTATCGACATAGAGCTAACCGAGGAGGATTTGAGGATGGAATTGCAGTGGCTCAGGCGAGAGATCCAAGAAACCAGGGAAAGGAGAATAGAAGTGGAGTTTGCCACCGCGGTCGCACAAGCAGCAAATGCGGCACTAGACGCGGAATTAGCAGCAAAAAGAACCAAATGCAATGTTATAAGTAAAAAGACAGTTATTGTGCGGAAGGAACATGACGCCTTTAAGAATGACATAACTATGAGACTTCAGAAGATGCGCGGGAAATGCTCTTTCTTCAATCAAGAAGCCAATAGTGATCCAAAAGACACTCACCCTAGAGCTACTGAAGAAGATGTTGATGAGGAAATCATTTATATGCCTCCCTTCCTAGGACGTCTGAAAGGAGGGGACCAAAAGATCACTCTCCCGACTTATGAGCGGACACATAGCGTGGGGGCAAGAGTCGTGCCATGTGCTCTCATTTACGAGCACCTTAAGGCGTCAGGTATGCTAAAGCCTCTCGAAGGAACCAATTTTGGGTTTGGGCGTGAAAGCTCTCAAAAGATATGTGTCTACCACCCGAACCAAAGATGACACACTATAGAAGAATGTGGAGCTTAAGGCAGTAATCCGCAACCTGATCAACGTTAGGGAGATCCCGTATATGTGGGGTAGGAACACCGTCCTTACCTGTGACCAACATGAGCCTAGTATGCCGGTCATTGAGCACACTTTGTTTTATTGTCACTACTTCACGCCTTTCAATAAAATTTTGCTGGACATCTACAGTCTGTTAGTTCAAAAAGGAGTCTTGGCCTCTATCAGAAAGGATGACGAAGCAATCGATCCCGTTGGAATTGAGATCTGGAAGCCCTGCCCTTATCATGATGCCATCGATCACAACATTGGGAGGTGCCTTAAGTTTAGCTATGACGTGGAATCCCTCGTCAACATGGGAAAGATTCAAGTTGAGTTTGTCCCCCGTGGCTAATACGACAGTCAGATGAAGAAGCTTCGGTAAAGGCACCATTTATCTTTTAGGACATTTTATTATCTGTTTTTCACTTTCCTTGTAATCACCAGAAATGAATGAAAATGAAATTCCCTTTTGTATTCGAACTACGTAGGGCCTGAATTCTCCTTGGGAGATACGTAGGCAGCCTTTTAAGGCCTGACCCCTATCTTTTTCAAATTTTCATTTCCCCCTCTTTCATTCTACAAGGAAACATTGAGTTCAGATCAGCAGATGCCAGAAGATGCAGCAAGAAGACCTTAGCTCAACGCAATTTAGCCTTTCTGAGTCGTTGTCCCCAAAATAAAACAAGCAAATTCCTATTTGTTCAAAAAACCAGTCCCCATTACTCGTGGGTTAACGTGTCTTCAAACGAAACAACTTTTACGTGTTTATCTGCTTTCTATGTGATATCTTGCATTATTTGTTTAGAACTAATACTGACAGATTTGCCTTTGAGTTGTTTTTCTCTACAGGTAGTTAGAACTGATCTGTGTTGATACACTGGCTGAACACCCTTATTTTACCAGATCTAAAGGACCTACAGATTCCTTCCCTAGTCAAAGTTCACAAAAGGGAAAAGCAGCAATGGGTGATAACAACGAAGAAACCAGCCTTACTGATGTCGTGGTGGCTCAGCCCGCCCTTGCTGACCAGAATGAACTGATCCTACAGTTGATACAACAAATTGCTGAGATGAGGGTCGAGATGCAGAGAAAATAAGATTTGCCTCCTCTGTTTTTTGCTGTCAACACTCAACCAGACGGAAGACCTCCAGCTCAAATTCCTCCTCCTAACGTGGAACAAGCTCAAAACCCGCCTTCAAGTCCTGCTCGCAATCCCTCTATCATTGACCTTACCACCCAAAACCCCCATTACGCCTCAGCCTCTTATCAAACACCACCCCCCTCCTCAAAACACCAACCTCCAAGCACCACTCCCTCCGCCTAATGCAAACTACCAAACTGGCCTACCCCCCACAACCAAAACGCTAATAACCCACGCACTTCCCTCCTTCACACCAACCCCCATACTTTTCCCCAAAACTATCACGCCCCTTTAAATGGCCAGAGTCCTTCTATCGCTCCACCAGTATCGCAAAAAGCCGTTTTCCAAATACCAGTCCCTAACGAGCATGATGCCCATGGTTCGAAGCTCGACCACTATGAGGAGAGGGAGAGAGAGTGGAGGTTAAATGAAGAGACCGTCAAGATAAATATGAAGGAGTTGAACTGCATTCCTGAGGTCGCCGGGTTGAGTTATAAAGACCTGTGCATTCACCCGAATTTGGACCTCCCAGAAGGGTTCAAGGTGCCAAAATTTGACATTTTCGGAGGAACGGGGAACCCGTTAGCACACCTAAGGGCCTACTGTGATCAACTCGTGGGAGTTGGGAGAGATGAAACTTTGTTGATGCGGCTTTTTAGTCAAAGTCTAAGCGGAGAGGCCATAAAATGGTTTACGTCTCATGAAACGAGACAGTGTTCTAGCTGGAATGCTCTGGCTAAGGACTTCATCGAACGATTCGCCTACAATGTGAAGATCGTTCCTGATCGTTACTCCTTGGAGAAGATGAAGCAGAAGCCGACCGAAAGTTACAGAGAATTCGCATATAGATGGCGAAAGGAGGCAGCTAGAGTTAGACCTCCTATGTCAGAAAAGGAAATTGTCGAAGTGTTTGTGCGGGTGCAGGAGCCAGAATATTATGACAGAATTATGTTGCTCGTTGGAGCTAAATTTGGTGAGATAGTCAAGGTAGGTGAGACTATCGAAGATGGATTGAGAACCGGGAAAATTGCCTGTGTTGCTGCCTCGCCCGAATCTTCTGGCTTGTTGAAGAAGAAAAGAGAGGATGTATCATCTATCTCCAATGAGGGGAAGAAGACCCCAAGGATATCCTCATCATACCTAGGTCGTTCTCGACCTTCACAGAGTTCATACCCGGCTTGTTATGCACGGGCTGATTACGAAAATACCCCCCTCCCAGTTATCAAAATACTTCCCCTCCTAACTACCAAACTCCCCCCACTATCTTCCAAACTCCCCCTCCAGTTTACCAGACTCCATCTCATCACTACCGAAATGCCGCCCCCAACTGTGCCAATGTTCAGACGAATTACCAAATGCCTCCCCCAATGTACCAAACCCCAGCTCCACTTTACCAAAACACCCCCTCGAACTACCAAGCTCCACAACCGAACTACGAAACCAACTCATATCCCAGATATCAAGCCCCACGTCCGAATGCTCCAAATTATTGCCAAATGCCCCCCTCCCTCAACAGGGCTGTTATGATCCCTTCCGTCCTAGATTTGAGAAGAAGCCTGCTAGAATTTTCACTCCGCTTATTGAAAGCCGAACAAAGTTGTTCGAGCGATTAACTGCAGCAGGATATATTCATCCAGTGGGGCCCAAGCCGGTTGACTCTAGCTCAAAGTTTTACAGACCTGATCAGAGGTGCGCGTATCAGTCCAACACTGTTGGACATGATACCGAGGACTGTATCAACCTGAAGCATAAGATCCAAGACCTAATTGACCAGAATGTGGTCTCTCTTCAGACGGTCGCGCCCAATGTCAATAGTAATCCTTTGCCGAATCATGGAGGCGTCATTATAAATATGATAGAGACAGATGATGATTGGTGCGTGACAAAGACAATAGTTTCGATTGCTCCTGACAAACTGGAAAAGGCTGTAGCTTCGTTGAGCATCAGAAAAAGAAAGAGTTTGTGATTCTGACACCCGAGAAGGCTGTTGCCTTGGTGCCACGAGAAACTCTTACCCGACCAAAATTCGTGATTGAAACGGCTATTACTCAAGGCATGACCAGATTTGGCAGGTGCTACACTCCGGAAGAATTGGCCCAAGGAGGGCATAAGAAGGACCAAACAAAGAGGCCGATCAGTGAAGCCAAGGCCGAGGAGTTCTGCAGAAAAATACTGCCAAAAGATTATTCAATTGTGAAGCATTTGGAAAAGACGCCGGCTCAGATCTTTGTGTGGGCCTTATTGATGAGTTCGCAGTTGCATAGGCAGGCTCTGATGAGGGCTTTGGACGATACTTATGTGCTTGTGGGTACTAACAGTGACAATTTAGCAGCCATGATAAACCAGGTCATCCAAGGACACCGAATCAGTTTTTGTGACGAAGAGCTGCCCTTTGAAGGGAGGATGCACAACAAAGCTCTGCACGTCACATGTATGTGTCGAGACAAGATAATTAATCGCGTCTTGGTAGATGACGGATCCGGTCTTAACATTTTCCCACTTTCGACTCTAAGGCAGCTGAAATTCGACTTGGGAAAGTTTCACCAGAACCAAGTCAATGTGAGGGCCTTTGATAGAGTGCAAAGAGACTCATAGGGTGCAGTAAACTTGGATATTCAGGTGGGTCCTGTGGATTTCAATGTGGAGTTCCAGGTGTTGGATATCAACACCAGTTACAACTTGCTTCTGGGAAGACTGTTTATTCATATGGCAGGGGCTGTGTCTTCTACCTTTCACCAACTAATGAAGTTTGTTTGGAAGGACAAGGAATTGGTCATTTATGGTGAAGAGAGTCATTCCAATGGGTATGTACCGATCGTTGATAATGTTTCTCGAGGTTGTGATTTCTACACGGTGGAGTTGGTAAATGCCACCGGTGATGACTTGGCTCCACAGCCTCATATGCCTGCCGTGTACAAGATGATTGCTACTGTCATGCTTCAGAATGGTTTCGAACCAGGTTTCGGATTAGGGAAACACTTTCAAGGAATTATCGAGCCTATCCAAATTCCCGCCAAGGGAGCAAAGTTTGGTTTGGGATATGTCCCAACAGACGAAGAAGCAGAGATGAAGAACATGAGTGTTGATCAAACATTGGCCAGGCCAATTCCTCATCTGTACCAATCATTTCCGGTACGAGAAAATGTCAACGATGGTGGTCTCGGGGAAGGAATCTGGGGCCTTTTTGAGGAGATTGATGCGGTCATCGAGGAAGAGGCTGGGACATCAGGCATCCGTGATGCAGAGCCTGATGAGCAATTGCAGAACTGGACCTTCACACCACTCCCGATTTCTCGCTCATCTAGGTAGAAAAGACATGTGTCTTTGTTTGTTTTAAAATTGATGGTAGTCTGGAAGAGGCCCGAGACCCACCCTTTATGCAATTGTTATTTGTTTGAAGCTTTTAAATTCTCTTGTGATGTTTAAAAAGGCAAAATGGCCCTCGGCCATGGCCAAAGTTTGTGCTTGTCTTTCAATTTAAATGAAAAGCCTCTTTTATCAAAATTTGTTTGTTTACTTATCTGTTTATATTTTACTTTTCTAACTTTGTTTGTTTATGATTTTAGTAATATTAATTTAAAACCTGTCAATGTCATGTCATGTCATGAACCGAGTGAACTAAATGAGGCAGGTGATGATGAATGTGAGGAATATGAAGAAGAAAATGAGGTACCCGAACATATTGCTGAGGAGTTTCGATAATTCGAGAATCAACACAAGCCGAATTTGGAAGAAACCGAGACTGTGAATCTCGGAGATGAGGAATGTGTCAAAGAAGTCGGAATCAGTGTCCATCTGACTGAAGCCCAAAAAAGAGACCTGATTCTTTTGCTCAGGGAGTACATTGATGTATTTGCTTGGTCTTATAAAGACATGCCAGGGTTGAGTACGAATATGGTGTCCCACAAGTTACCGATCAATCCAGATTTCAGTCCAGTAAAACAAAAGACTCGAAAGTTCAAGCTTGAGCTGAGTTTGAAGATCAAAGAGGAGATTACAAAATAGATCGAGTCTCAAGTAGTGGAAGTAACGCAATATCCGACTTGGTTAGCCAACATTGCTCCGATTTCCAAGAAAGACGAAAAGATCAGAATTTGTATCGACTACAGAGATCTCAACAAAGCAAGCCCGAAGGATAATTTTCTGTTGCCAAACATCCACATTCTTATTGATAATTGCGCTAAGCATGAGATGCAGTCATTTGTGGATTGTTATGCGAGTTACCACCAGATCCTGATTGATGAAGAAGACGCAGAAAAGACAGCTTTCATTACACCTTGGGGTGTATGTCATTATCGGGTGATGTCTTTTGATCTCAAGAATGCCGGTGCTACTTATATGAGGGCCATGACAACCATCTTTCATGATATGATTCATAAGGAGATCGAGGTGTATGTAGATGATGTCATAATCAAGTCCCGCGAGAGTTTGGATCACTTGACTCACTTGAGAAAATTCTTTGATCGTCTACACCGATACAATTTGAAATTAAATCCCGCCAAATGTGCTTTTGGAGTGCCAGCTGGCAAGTTGTTGGGGTTTATAGTTAGTAGAAGAGACATTGAGCTTGACCCTTCCAAGATCAAGGCGATCCAGGAATTACCTCCTCCGAAGACCAAGAAAGAGGTGATGAGTTTCCTGGGAAGGTTGAACTACATCAGTCGATTTATAGCTCAATCCACTGTGGTGTGTGAGTCCATCTTCAAGTTGTTGAAAAAAGATGTCTCGACCAAGTGGATCGGAGAATGTCAAACAGCTTTTCATACCATTAAGAACTATTTATCCAATCCACCGGTGTTGGTCCCTCCACGAGAAGGGAGTCCGTTATTGCTATATTTGTCGGTCTCGGATAACGCATTGGGATGCGCGTTTGGTCAACATGACAAAACTGGGAAGAAAGAGCAAGCCATTTATTACTTGAGCAAAAAGCTCACTCCATATGAGGCTCGTTACACTCTTTTGTAGAGAACGTGCTGTGCTTTGACTTGGATCGCTCAAAAGTTGAGACATTATTTGTCTTCTTATACCACATACCTTATTTCCAGGATGGACCCATTGAAGTATATTTCCAGAAAGCAATGCCGACCGGAAAGCTGGCAAAATGGCAAATGCTTTTGAGTGAGTTTGACATTGTGTACGTAACACAAAAGGCGATAAAAGCACAAACCTTAGCTGATCATCTTTCAGAGAATCCAGTTGATGAGGAGTATGAACCGCTCAAGACCTATTTTCCTGACGAGGAAGTTTCATTTGTGGGTGAAGATATTTCTGAGGCATACCCTGGTTGGAGAAGTATTCTTTGATGGAGCGCGAATCA